>NC_091639.1:35563209-35866239 GCF_027580195.1 Bos mutus | reverse complement strand
TCACTGCCTCAAATTCATAAAGCAATACTAGATCTTTGGCAAGTAACCGACGGTGAGACTTGTTTCCCAAAGTGAATTGATTGGAACCACAATTGCCGCCTGTTATTAAGAACTACAAGTAGGCCAATAACCTGGAAATTGAGTCAGTCTACATCTCCGAGACAAGTTCCCTGGATAACCATGGAGAACAATGAACAGAACTCCCAAGTTTATCCCTTGCTTTGAATACATCCCTGAGCTCCTAGCTGATACCCAAGTATCTACATGACATGTCCTTATGGGTGCCATGATAGGCATCTCAGGTTTAACATGCAAACCACTTGGATTTGCCCAAAACTTTATTCTAAGCTTTTTCATATTACTGTCAGCCCAAAAACTACATGTCAAGACCAGAAGGCAGGGATCATTCTAAATTCTTCCTTACCCATCATTCTTTACACAGAGATGAGCAGATCTTGATGATGGATCCTAAGTGACATTCTGAAATTCACCCAACTCTTCCATTTCTACTGCCTCATCTTAGTCCCAGCAACACTTCCTCTGCTTCTCTATGAGCAGATGGCAGGGGGCCAATAGTGTAGGCAAAGTGATTCAAAAAGAGAATCATTCGTGTCGTTTCCCTGCGAGGGATTTTCCTAGAGGCTTTCCTAGGATGAAGCCCACCTTCCTTTCAGGATTCTTCACAGTAGCTCCTGCTTCTGTTTTTCCCCTTCGGTCATTAAGTTTTAGCCACACTGCTTCCTTTCAATCCTTCAAGCATGCCAAAGTGCTTCTGCCTCAGGGTTTCTATTTCCCACGTTCTCCATCTCATGTGACTATGCTAGAGCACCTATGTGCCTAAGATCCAGGAATTTAAGATGGAATGAATGGAAGGGTCATCTCGGAAGAATTCCTGACTTTATCAGTGACTTTATCACTGCCCTCCACAGTTCCTGCCAAATGTTATCTTTCCCTCTTTTTCTGCCTGTCATTCTCAGGATAGTTGTTCCTTGAAGGAATAGTCCTAGGTTACCCGTGCTTGGGTAACTGTGCTTTCCTGTTCATTTTAACTAGTAAGAAATGTATCACTAACCAAAGGCAGCTTGTTTGACTCTTACTCATCTCTCCTATGAAAGCACAAGATCCTGTACCCGTGGACCTCATCTGAATAGGTTAGTAAGAGTTAGGCAAAGTAGTAGGCTGAAAGATCTTCAAGAAAGAACTTGCTGTTGAGTTGTAGAGAGTATTAATACAGCCAACAGCCTCCATCTGCAGCTCCTGGGATCCACCCCAGCATGAGGTAAGGCTACAGTCTTGTTGAGTATGGAGCACAGCCAGGGACTAGGACAGTTGAGGGACTCCTACCTGTGGGTGTTCTTTGCACCAGGTCTTCTGGGGATTGCCAAGGCTCTCTCGGGGCTGCACTGTGGACTGAGTTGTTCCTGCTCAGTTTTTCATCCTTCCCTTCTCCTTTCACAGGTGCCAGACCAGCATTACCTGAAGGCTGAAGCTGGTCTATGCCTGCCCCCTTTCCCCTTTGTCTTTTATAGGTATTGATCAACTGTAAGTTTTATACTCCGAACTCTGCTTGGCAACAACTATTTTCCAAAGGACCCAGCATAGTTGATAAGAACAGCTTGAGACACTAAGCGGTTGAGGACTGAGACACCTTACTGACCCAATCACCAAGACGACCGAATGCCAGCTGCTCATGTGGCATGACTAGCTCCTCACACAGTGACAGGCCAATGGGTGGAAATGTCGCCAACAGTGACTCGACAGAAGGCTCCTATGCAGGGGGAGTTCTCTGGCCAAGGCAGTGATTCAGGCCTTAAAGTACAGGGAAAATGAAACTGGCTCCTTACTTCACTGTGTGTAAGGGACACTCAGCTGCAGAAGGATGAGGTAACAGGCATTTCCATGATCAGGACCAAAGAAAACCAGAGGGTCTTTTTGGTAAAAGACCTCTATCTTGTAAGAAACCCTTATCTCCTTTGGGAGAGCAGATATAGCTGAGAAGCAAATTTAGAATCTGAGATTCATCAAGCTTAAAAGATGGTTGACAATACAATATTGTAAAGTAATTAACCTCCAATTAAAATAAATTTATATAAAAAAAAAAGGTTGAGTGCTGTCAAGGCAGTGTCTGCTACAGTATCAGAGCCCTGGGTGGAAAAACTTAGGGACTGTGAAACAGGGCCAGGGAACATCCGGGTATATGCTCCCAAGGGCTGTGATTCTCCAATAGCCCTGAACCAACACCCTCAGAGCCTATGGAGGTGATTCAGCTCTATTAGGAGGTAGCCTTCCCACGGGTAGGAAGACACTGCAAAGGCTTCCACTCCACAGTAATTCCCCCACCAGGAGACATCCTTTCTTGGAGGCCAGGCTTAAAACTAGGATTAAATCTCAGTATACCCAAGCTTCAATCTCAGGATGTACTGGGCCTGGAGGAAAGCGTTTATACCCCCAGAACTAGAAAACAAGCACCTTTCAAGAGGTTTGAGGAATTTTTCTCTGGCTGGATTTTGAGAATGCTTTTTCAAAGGGCCAGAATGTTAAAGCGTAGGAGCAATGTCAGGATACTATATTTAAACCCTGGCATGGATCCCACAGCACGGGGCAAACTCGTTCTTAGAATCGGCCATCTTGAAGAATCATCTAAGCCATCTGAGGTGCCTTTTTCTAGCCTTCTAAATTGGCACAAGAGGAGGCACTAAACAGCTTGGGGAGGTAAGTATACTGGAATGGCCGAACTATGCAACGCCAGCAGATATTCTGTTCCATGAAAGGATACATTGATCATCATTAACCAAGGCCATCAACAGTGGAGTGATAAGGACTCCATATCACTAAGTTCACTGGCGTGTCTCCTACAGACAAGCCTGTTGATAGGACAGGCAGTCCCAAAGCTGGGTTCATTAACAGTTTTAAACACGGTGGACTCTGAAAAACAATAAATGCACACTTAACCAGCAGAAGTCCCTATATCAGCTAGAACAGTGGAAGGATGGCTAAAAGGGTAGCTTGTCCCACAGAAAGGTCAGAGATGATTAAGTCTCTGGGGCAAAACAGAATGGCAGCTCCCAACAGATGCTGCTCAATTTATACCCAAGCGAGCATGAAAAGGAGACTGAGGGAAGTTGCCTCAAAGTTACAGTGTCTTAGCCACTTCCCAGACATGAACGGTTTTTAAACCTGTAACCTGTTGACTAAAAAAGTGGCCAGGTTCCTGGCATACTGCAAGTGTATCTCTGGTTCTTCTCCAAAGACACCAACTGGGCAGTCAGTTACTAATGTCCAGACATTAAATTTTACTTGGACACAAGGTCCAAGCTGACATCAAGACCTCAAAACCAGAAGTCTCATAAGAACTTTGAGTATGAGCCTAAGGGGTCCAGATAATAAATGGAGTTATGGTCAGAGTATGAGGTTCAGTGGGTCTGCTGGGTCCATACAGTAACTCAGAGCTCATCTTTTGTCTCTTGAGTGTATAGTTGGCAGGGACAGAATAGTTGAAATAACGCACACATGGGCTTCTTGGACCAAAGAGTAACTTGCTATAAGAGCAGGAAATGTCAAGTAGGAGTTTCTGAAGCTAGCCAACCCCTGGCCAAGAGTGAATAAAATCACATTTTGGAGTAGCAGGTTGGCACGTGTCAGTACCAGCCTTAAAGATGAAGGCTTCAGGGCTGGTGCTGTCTGTTACAGCATCATTTAACTCAGTCTGGACTGTGTAGAACTCAGATGGGTTCAATGACTATAAACTCAGCCTAGTTAGTCAGTCCTACTTGCTATCATTCCAGAGGAGATGTCTTTGGTAGGGCAGATTAATTAGACCTCTGACATATGGTATGTGGTCAATTTTAAGGTGAAGTTCTTTTCCATCTCCATCACAAGAGGGGGCCAGAGCCAGCTTGAATTCATGTGGAATTGTTAATATACAATTAGAGATTTGTCCCCAGGGCTGTGGTGCCTTTCAGGCTCTACCATAATCTATGCAGGATGCTTAGGCCATCTGGACATCTTAGAACATGCATCTATTATAGAGTCACACTGACTGTACAGTGTAGGAAATGGATAGTACACTGGAAGCCTTGGTAAGATATGTGCCCCTTAGAGGATGGAAGTTATACCTCCATGAAGATTCAGGGACCTGCCCCTTCAGGAAAAGTTGAGGTACAGGGCTGGGAATAATGTGACCACCTCTAGAATAAGACACAAGTTGTGTTAGACATAAGGTGCGTTTCCTTCACTGCTACAACACCATGTAGGATTTTTTAGGTTCCAGAAAAACACTAAACATAGGAATATTGCTTTAGCCCATACAATAGAATGTTAACTCTGACATGAACCCAGGACAGGAAAAGATGCTGTAGTATATCTAGGCTCTGATACAGCACCCCTGCCTCCTGGGCCATACAATCCAGTGAGGTGATGGGTAAGTCTGTTACCTTAATTGTGGTAATATTTTCACAAGTGTTTGCATGTGTCTAGGATCAACTCATACAGACATAAGTAACTGCCTATCAGAGTTTGTAATAGGGGATTATGAACTGAATTGTCCATGAGAACTTAATATAAAATAAAGTCAAGCCCCAGAGGGAAAAACAAGACGGGGTCTCCTAGGGCTAACAAGTCCAGTTATGGCATCTGATGAAGACTACCGTATGCTATAAGTGGTTGCAATATTCCTATGTTTAGTATATATTTCTGGAACCTAAAAACAAATCCTACATGGTGTTGTAGCAATAAAGGAAACACATCTTGTGTCTAACACTTGTGTCTTAACCTAGAGGTGGTCACATTATTCCCAGCCAGAAGGCTACCAGCCTCTGGTGTAGAGGAAACCATACCCACATGATACCAAGTAGGCATCTATCTGGAGTCAATTAGCACTAGACCAAATTCATCCAGGCTCAGGACCTATCCATTAAAAGATGAAGATGGTATGCCCAGAATTGAATCCAAACATCAGAGGGCATAAGGTGCCAAAGGCAGGTGGCCCAGATTCTCCTCGTCACCCATGCCAATTGTCTGAGGACCCGTCAAGCTCACACCTATGATGTACTGAGGTCTAGTATGACCAGTTGAAGGAAGAAAGAATTTAAGTCTGATAATGGATGGGTTGGTCCAGTGTGTCTTCAAGCTGAGGAGGATGGACACACTCAGTGGTGGCTTTGAAGTACAGGGGTTCACAGAAGACCCAAGAAAAAGCAAAGTGATCCTGAAAAGGAGCAAAGTAGGAGGCACCCGATTTCAGGCCATATGATAGAGCTGTAGTAGTTGAAACAATATGGTACTGACATTAAAGGCACAGGCCAGTTAAACAATTAAGGGCCAGAAATAAAAGCATGTACTTATGCTCAAGAACGGGGAAGGCAAGGGCACCCCACTCCAGTACTCTCGCCTGGAAAATCCCATGGACGGAGGAGCCTGGTGGGCTGCAGTCCATTGGGTCGCTAGGAGTTGGACACGACTGAGTGACTTCCCTTTCACTTTTCACTTTCATGCATTGGAGAAGGAAATGGCAACCCACTCCAGTGTTCTTGCC
Source organism: Bos mutus (assembly GCF_027580195.1). Taxonomy (NCBI): domain Eukaryota; kingdom Metazoa; phylum Chordata; class Mammalia; order Artiodactyla; family Bovidae; genus Bos; species Bos mutus. Next base: position 35,860,706 of record NC_091639.1, on the reverse strand, counting down.
TGGAGAATCCCAGGGACGGGGGAGCCTGGTGGCTGCCGTCTATGGGGTCACAGAGAGTCGGACACGACTGAAGTGACTTAGCATAGCATATGCTCAAGAATACTCAGTGGAGAAAAGGAAGTCTCAATAAGTGAGCTGGGAAAGTTAGTCAATCTTTTTATATACACACTCACACCATTCACAAACACTCAAAGGTTTAAGTGTAAAATCAGAAACAAAAAACGCTTCAGAAAACGAACAAATCTCCTTGCCATGGGTTTTGGCAATGATTTTGGGGATAAGATACCTAAGGTATAAGACATAAAAAAGTGGGACTAGAAACTAGAAGCCTCAGCACAACAAAAGAAATGATGGAAGTGACAAGAACCTACATAATGAGGAGAAAACATTTGCAAGGGGTTAATATCCCAAATATAAAACTCATACAAAATAAATTCAATTTTTAAATGGGCAAAGACATAAATAGACAATTTTCCCAATAAAATATGTGAATCACCAGCAGATACCAAAGAAGTTACTCAATATCATTAATCACTAGGGAAATACAAGTCAAAACTCACTGGGAGATGATAACCATTCTGACAGATGTGAGATGCTATCAATGAGATATCAAGTGCCAGCAAGGATGTGGAGATTGTGTGCACTGTTGGTGGGATTATAAACTGGTACAGCCACTGTGGAAGATAAGAAGGTTCCCTCAAAAAATTAGGGCTAGAAATGCAGCGGTGAGGGAAAATCTCCCTGGTTGGTGTGTCTTTGAGGAGCACACTGTGGAAAGAAAAACCACCTGAAGTAAGGATATACACAGACTTTCAGGCAGCAGCGGGCAACCTGGTCAGGGGTCTGGAAGAAAGACTGGAGGATCAGAGGCAAGGTGCTCTGGGGTAGATGCAAGCAGAAGACCATTTGGGAGTAGGCACAGGTGTAAAGTCATGGCCCATGCTAACGCCTATCAGAACGCATTCAACGTGAGGTTAGCATTTAACGGAGTTGACAAAATAATTTGAGTAGTTAGTGTCAGCCAGCTTCATTGGTCATATCAATGCCATCAGTCAAATACATAGACTGGGCAGCAAAGATAGCAGCTATGCAAGAACCCAAAAGCACGGTTTCCCATGCACCAAGGTCGATTTAGGTACCACCACCTATGAATGTCTGACCTGCCATCAGTGGAGGCCAACCAAGACTGATTTAGCCTATTCATGGAGGCCTAACAATCACTTGATAGAAAGTTAATTCCTTTACACCCCCTTATATCCCAGAGGGGCCAACAATGAATTCTTAGAGGTTGACACCAACTTTGGATATGAGTTTACCCATTTTGTTCAGAGCCCCAGCCAACATTCTTCCTCCAGCAACCTACACGATGTCTGATCCCCAGTCATGGAATCAGACACAACATGACATCTGACCAGAGGCTCTTCTATACAGTGAAGGTGTGGGAGACAGCCCATGACGATTTGGCTCACTGGTGTCACAAAACACCATCTGGAGGCTGCCAACTGAAGGCACAGCCAGTAAGTCAGGTCAGAGGCATTACTTTGCCATGATGGCAAGGCATCACTAACGATGCATCTTTGTGCCCCAATAAGAAGGTATCATGGGCCTGGGAACCAAGGCTGCCAAGCAGAAGTGGTCCCCCTTACTTTCACTACCTGTGACCCACCAGAGGACTTTGTGGGTCCACAGGCCTGTCTCAGAAGTGGTAAAGGCCCTAGTCCCAAGAGATTTCATTTTTGCAAGGGTTCCTGTGAAGCACAAGCTACAGATGTTTGTAGGACACTTTGGACTTCCTGTGTCTAGAGACCAGCAGTGAAGAGAGAAGACACTCAATTCACAGGGAGGTGGCATGGTCCTCGTTATGTAGTGGGGGCAGGCAGAAAAGTGTGGAACTCATTGGTTCATTTGGGCACCTTTCAGTTCTGCCTTGACCAACAGTGACTAACAGCCACTCAAGCCCAAGTAGTATATGATCAAGGGCTCAGACTCCTTAGGAACTCAGGTTTGGGTCATATCACTAAGCCATGAAGACCAACAGGGGTGACCTCTGAGGGCAGAGAGAATGTGTATAACAGTGAATACTAGCTGTGACTCAGAAGTCCACTGCAGCAATGGGCTGTCAGTCATCCCACTAGTATTTCTATGTCTTCATCCAGTAGGAGATGCAACACTGGAGTGCTGGAAGACCCTGAATATGCATGTTCCTTGGACACGCATGGAGAACTACATTCATATGGCACAAGGGTGGATGGCAACAGCCATAGAGGCATACCATCCAAATTCCCCCTTAAGAAGGGACTTCATACCTGTGAGGAGTGAAGTTAACTGACCATTTCCAGCTCCAACATCGTAGGGATCCACCACAGCATTTGAGCTGAAGCCACCCTGAATACTCCATCAGAATGGCAGAGGTCCAGGGTTTGGCCGTCTCTTCTCATTGGAGGATCTCGTCCCATGGGACATTTGAACTGCCGCTTCTTAGACTGAGCTGTGGTCTGAGCCTTCCTGTGTATTTAAGAATCAGACTTAAATTTGTAGTCTGAAGGCTTTTCTCTGCATACTTCTGGCTCCCTTTACCATTAGCCCAGTAAATCTCTTGTACTTTCAACTCCAGAGGATTCAACCAACATATCTCATGTACACCCCAGTACCCTTGGACAGTGCCTGGCACTATTGCAGGTATTCAGATATTTAAGTGCTACTTGGTGCTAAGATAGAAAGGCAGGGCTTCTCCAGCTCTCACTTTGTAAGATGTTTTAGAAATGGTGAGCAGAAGGCTGCTCAAGTTGTCAAAGCTGGATGCAAATATTGAGTAAGTTTGTACTGAGTATTGCAGAAACTGGAAGATGAGTCGGACCTGCATGAGTATTACTGGAAACTCGTTTTGCTTCAATAAATGAAAAGGGGGAGAATAAGGAACAAAGGGGCAACATTCTCAGTGACCATTCCAATCCCTGAAATTTTAGGGGGACGATGGCCAAGAAAACTATCTTGAGAGTTCTGCCTAACTCAAGGATGCCCATTTTTGTCAACATCTGAATCTAGAGAAACCCTAGTTATAGACACATCATTGACCTCTTCTCAAGACATTCCATTGGCACATGACAGCACCTAGACATGAACTGAGTAGGCTGTTGACAAGTGTGCCTCTCGAGTTCTACTTCTAATCCCTCTGGACATGGATTTCCTAGTCAGCTGTAGGAGTAGAGTTTTACTTCATCTTATGGTTCCTACTGATTTCAGTGTTGACCATCTGGTGATGTCCATGTATAGAGTGTTCTCTTGTGTTGTTGGAAGAGGGTGTTTGTTATGACCAGTGCATTTTCTTGGCAAAACTCTATTAGTCTTTTCCCTGCTTCATTCTGTATTCCAAGGCCAAATTTGCCTGTTACCCCAGGTGTTTGACTTCCAACTTTTGCATTCCAGTCCCCTATAATGAAAAGGACATCTTTTTGGGTGTTAGTTCTAAAAGGTCTTGTAGGTCTTCATAGAACCGTTCAACTTCAGCCTCTTCAGCATTACTGGTTGGGGCATAGACTTGGATTACTGTGATATTGAATGGTTTGCCTTGGAAACGAAGAGAGATCATTCTGTCATTTTTGAGATTGCATCCAAGTACTGCATTTCAGACTCTTTTGTTCACCATGATGGCTACTCCATTTCTGAGGGATTCCTGCCCGCAGTAGTAGATATAATGGTCATATGAGTTAAATTCACCCATTCCAGTCCATTTCAGTTCACTGATTCCTAGAATGTCAACATTCACTCTTGCCATCTCTTGTTTGACCACTTCCAATTTGCCTTGATTCATGGACCTGACATTCCAGATTCCTATGCAATATTGCTCTTTACAGCATTGGACCTTGCTTCTATCACCAGTCACATCCACAACTGGGTATTCCTTTTGCTTTGGCTCCATCCCTTCATTCTTTCTGGAGTTATTTCTCCACTGATCTCCAGTAGCATATTGGGCACCTACTGACCTGGGGAGTTTCTCTTTCAGTATACTATCATTTTGCCTTTTCATACGGTTCATGGGGTTCTCAAGGCAAGAATACTGAAGTGGTTTGCCATTCGCTTCTCCAGTGGACCACATTCTGTCAGATCTCTCCACCATGACCCACCCACCTTGGGTTGCCCCACGGGCATGGCTTAGTTTCATTGAGTTAGACAAGGCTGTGGTCCTAGTGTGATTAGACTGACTAGTTTTCTGTGAGTATGGTTTCAGATTGATTATATTCTTTGCAGCCAAAGATGGAGAAGCTCTATACAGTCAACAAAAACAAGACCAGGAGCTGACTGTGGCTCAGACAATGAACTCATTGCCAAATTCAGACTTAAATTGAAGAAAGTAGGGAAAACCACTAGACCATTCAGGTATGACCTAAATCAAATCCCTTATGATTATACAGTGGAAGTGAGAAATAGATTTAAGGGCCTAGATCTGATAGATAGAGTGCCTGATGAACTACGGAATGAGGTTCATGACATTGTACAGGAGACAGGGATCAAGACCATCCCCATGGAAAAGAAATGCAAGAAAGCAAAATGGCTGTCTGGGGAGGCCTTACAAATAGCTATGAAAAGAAGAAAAGCGAAAAGCAAAGGAGAAAAGGAAAGATATAAGCATCTGAATGCAGAGTTCCAAAGAATAGCAAGAAGAGATAAGAAAGCCTTCTTCAGCAATCAATGCAAAGAAATAGAGGAAAACAACAGAATGGGAAAGACTAGAGATCTCTTCAAGAAAATTAGAGATACCAAGGGAACATTTCATGCAAAGATGGGCTCGATAAAGGACAGAAATGGTATGGACCTAACAGAAGCAGAAGATATTAAGAAGAGATGGCAAGAATACACAGAAGAACTGTACAAAAAAGATCTTCACGACCGAGATAATCACGATGGTGTGATCACTGACCTAGAGCCAAACATCCTGGAATGTGAAGTCAAGTGGGCCTTAGAAAGCATCACTACAAACAAAGCTAGTGGAGGTGATAGAATTCCAGTTGAGCTATTCCAAATCCTGAAAGATGATGCTGTGAAAGTGCCGCACTCAATATGCCAGCAAATTTGGAAAACTCAGCAGTGGCCACAGGACTGGAAAAGGTCAGTTTTCATTCCAATCCCAAAGAAAGGCAATGCCAAAGAATGCTCAAACTACTGCACAATTAAATTCATCTCACACACTAGTATAGTAATGCTTAAAATTCTCCAAGCCAGGCTTCAGCAATATGTGAACTGTGAACTTCCTGATGTCCAAGCTGGTTTTAGAAAAGGCAGAGGAACTGGAGATCAAATTGCCAACATCCGCTGAATCATGGAAAAAGCAAGAGAGTTCCAGAAAAACATCTATTTCTGCTTTATTGACTATGCCAAAGCCTTTGACTGTGTGGATCACAATAAACTGTGGAAAATTCTGAAAGAGATGGGAATACCAGATCACCTGATCTGCCTCTTGAGAAATTTGAATGCAGGTCAGGAAGCAACAGTTAGAACTGGACATGGAACAACACACTGGTTCCAAATAGGAAAAGGAGTACGTCAAGGCTGTATATTGTCACCCTGTTTATTTAACCTATATGCAGAGTACATCATGAGAAACACCAGACTGGAAGAAACACAAGCTAGAATAAAGATTGCTGGGCGAAATACCAATAATCTCAGATATGCAGATGACACCACCCTTATGGCAGAAAGTGAAGAGCAACTAAAAAGCCTCTTGATGAAAGTGAAAGTGGAGAGTGAAAAAGTTGGCTTAAAGCTCAACATTCAGAAAACGAAGATCATGGCATCTGGTCCCACCACTTCATGGGAAATAGATGGGGAAACAGTGGAAACAGTGTCAGACTATTTTTTTGGGCTCCAAAATCACTGCAGATGGTGACTGCAGCCATGAAATTAAAAGACGCTTACTCCTTGGAAGAAAAGTTATGACCAACCTAGATAGCATATTGAAAAGCAGAGACATTACTTTGCCAACAAAGGTTCATCTAGTCAAGGCTATGGTTTTTCCTGTGGTCACGTATGGGTGTGAGAGTTGGACTGTGAAGAAAGCTGAGCGCCAAAGAATTGATGCTTTTGAACTGTGGTGTTGGAGAAGACTCTTGAGAATTGGACTGCAAGGAGAACCAACCAGTCCATTCTGAAGGAGATCAGCCCTGGGATTTCTTTGGAAGGAATGATGCTAAAGCTGAAACTCCAGTACTTTGGCCACCTCATGCGAAGAGTTGACTCATTGGAAAAGACTCTGATGCTGGGAGGGATTGGGGGCAGGAGGAGAAGGGGATGACAGAGGATGAGATGGCTGGATGGCATCACCAACTCTATGGACGTTAGTCTGAGTGAGCTCCAGGAGTTGGTGATGGACAGGGAGGCCTGGCGTGCTGTGATTCATGGGGTCGCAAAGAGTTGGACATGACTGAGCGACTGATCTAATCTGATGGTTCCTACTTCTCTCTATGGCTCCAATATATTTCTTCTAGGGGTCCCCTCTCCCCTTGGTTCCCCTGAACCAAGTCACCATCTTTAAACCAGCACCTGATTAAGGCAGTTCTGGCTCCTGAGAGGGAAATAGAGATATCATTTTAGGGGGCCCTTGAGAAACAGGAGACAGTTGTTGACATGTTAAAATACTGAGGAATAACTGTATAAATACAGGCTCAATAGTGCCTCAGCTTTGGTTTAGAAAGTTCTCTGGAACCTGGACACTGTCACATTAGTTCAAGTTCATGCCAAGTAGGGGATTTCAGCAAAGCCAAGGTGTACTGACTTAAGTTTTAGCTCTTGCTAACAAGACTTTAAGGAAGAAGAGAGCTGGAGCATTTCATCTCGTAGGACCAACCCTGCACTTCTGACCATGACTTGTGCCATCACTAATACACTTGCCCTTCTTTGGCACTGCCAGTCAGGGCAAACACCCAGCCCTGGGTGTGGGGACCATGCTGCCTACCTAGACCCTCAAAGATCTGACCTACCAGGGCTGTGGGGTCAATGACAAGTTGATGCCAGAGAACAGACTGATTCTATCACACATCTCAAGCATCTGCTTCAGCTCGTGTTGGGGTTGGAAGAGATGGTTCAGAGCAGCAGCAGGTCTGCCCTTTGACTCCAAAGTTGGCTGTGGGAGAGACAAATATGACACAGGCAGCAGAGTTCCACGACAGCCCTGAGAATGCATCTCGGGTCTAATGCGGGGTGGGGGGTGGGGTGGGAGGGGAGTTAATCAGGATCCCTTACTGCTGTGCGGTAAGATCCTTCACTGCCTTTACCAAGGCCACACTCCCCATGATTACTGTCAACCAATGATGGGTTATAAAACACTAAAGGAGGTCTGTTCCTGGGAGATGTGGGGCCACTGACAAGCAGCTTTGGCTTGACTCTCAAGTTGTATTGCAGGCTGATGTAGTTCAGCCTGCATTCTGCCTTTCATTCCTTTACTATTGCACTCTGACAGCTCTCCAGCCTCTTCGGACCTTACCCCATTTTCTCACAGGTGTTTCTTAGATTCCAAGGCCAGGTTAAGCATGCATCTTGCAGAACCTAGATCACATTTCTTCAGCGACAGGATTCACCTTCACCATATATCAGACACTTGAAGTGATCCTACAAAAACTCATTTTCCAACTTGCTGAGGCCAGGAGAACCTTCATATTAATTGAAAAGAATATTAGCAGGAAATAAAACTATAGGCCAATTCCCATAAGTCCTGCAAAGATCCTTAAACTTATCAAATCAGGTAAATATAAGAAATTATGACCATGGGAACTGATCCTGAGAATGCCAGGTTAGTTAAAGTCAGTAATTCCTCACACTAATAGAGAAATCATCTTTGGGAAATGAAGACCAAGTCAATTTAATACCCATTTATTATAATAGTTTAACAAACTGGGAGTAAGGGGCAACTTTCTCAACCTGAAAGGATGTTATTGGAAGACCTACAACTTTCACAACCCTTAATTCTGAAATACTGTTACTTCCAGTCTTTGGGGAAAACATTCAATATCTACTTCTATTCAATACCACGTTAGGGGTCATATCTAGGGCAATAAGGCAGGGGGTAGGTTTATGATACTTATGTCTACGTGTGTTAGAGTGTTTATTTACCCTACGGGTAGGCAAGCAGGTAAACAGGCAGTGGGTTAGACTCGAGTTCTAGCACCAGCGGCCTCAGCTCCAGTGGACTAAGGAAGGAATGAAGTTAGAGGTTCAAGGTGCTTCACTCCACCTCCCATCCCAGAGCCAGGACACTGGGGTGCTTCAGTTGTAATTCCTTTCCGTAAGCTCCCAAAGAATACCTCAAGTCTATGACAGTCAGCAGTAAGGGCTGAGGGAAGGAGTATGACTCAGGTAAGACCTTGGCCAGTTAACTAGGGTTTATTCTAAAACAGTGCTTCCAAGATCCTAGCCACCCTGCTTGTGAGCAAGGCTCAAGACAGCAGATAGCTTGGAGCAAAATCTGTACCAGGTGAGGACCAGTGGATCGACTTCCCAGGTCCAGCCTCTCAGCCTCTTACCCTGCTGCTCCCCCTTCCTCATCTGAGGCCAGTCCCATCTAGCTTGGGGGGCCAGGGACATCCTGGCTTCTACCTCCAGGGCCTTTTCCACACCTATCTCCCCAACCATCTTCCCAAGGTGCCAAGAAGGGATTCTAGGAAGGGCCCCATTAGGACCCACGGGACCTTGGCTATTTCTCCTTCACCCCTAAGTTGCAAGACACTTTTCTACTGCAACCCTCTATCAGACAAGTCATTTAGACATGGCCAGAAGGGCATATGGGAAACTTTGAGGCTCATAGCCTCTCTGCTCAGTCTGTGAGGTCAAATCACCAATAGGTAATATACCCACCCTTAAAGAAGGGGATCCTCCATCATAGGGAATGGAAGGACTCTGTAGGCCAGTATCTCAGTGGTCTAGTAGGTTCCTTCTATTCCTGGTATTGACAGGGTAAGCTATGTATCTACAACATCTTTGCATATACACTTTGGTTAAATATAAAAACAGAAGTTGGACATGTACTACAGGTACTGACTTCATTCGTCATTTCCTTTAGTAAGGCTTCCCGGCCTCTAGATCAGTTTTGGTGAAGTCTCTTTTGTGACTCCGTTTAACACAAATGGAAAGCATTGGCTTTAAGTACTTCCTGTTATGATGTTTACTGCATAACAAACTCATTGATTTCTTCTGTGACTGGCTTACATTATAGATGGCCAAGAGAACACTTTATTTCAAGTGACCATAACAGATGAAGCAACAGTAACAAGGGTACAACTTGCAAGTGTTACCACTTATTCAATCATGTTAAGATACTTTAAGGTGTCATTGGTGCTTCCAGTGTCTGTTACCACATATCCTCTGCCCACTGCTGATTTAGCTATAGTTCCATGGAAGCCGAGGTTGATACACAAGGAACAAGATTGAAATTAAACTCTACACTTCTTATCCCAGATCTGCTTCTAGTGAGAGCCGCCCAGCATCTACCAGTAGAATGCAAAAATCTCAGCAGATGTCCCTGCATCCCAAGCTTTTGGCTGACAATGCTGCAAGGCATCCTTAAGGTTTCAGAAAGAGTCAAGTTCTTGCCACTGACAACCTCAATACTTTCCTTTTCTCTCCTCTGGTTCCCTCAACTCTGGCTCTATGGGAATCATTCCCAAGTATTCCACTTCCCTGGAAGCCCACTTATCTTCAGCTCTGTTTTGAAGGAAGCTAAGACAGTAGAAAGCCTTAGAAAGCAGACTGGAGATAAAAGTCTGGAACTAGAACAGCCTAAGAGTGGTGAGTCTTGTGATGCTGCTGCTAAGCAGGGTGGTGATAATGCCCAGCTCAGTACAGCATCACAGTTACTAAGACTTACCTTTCAGAGCCAGATATTCTGGAGCGTGAAGTCAAGTGGGCCTTAGGAAACACTGCTGCCAATAAAGCTAGTGGAGGTGATGAATTCCAGAGCTATTTAAAGTCCTAGAAGATGATGCTATTAAAGTGCTGCACTCAATATGTCAGCAAACCTGGAAAACCCAGCAATGGCCACAGGACTGGAAAAGGTCAACCCTCATCACAATTCCCAAGAAGGGCAGTACTAAAGAATGTTCAAACCACCAGACAATTGCACTCATTTACCACGCGAGTAAGGTTATGCTCAAAATCCTTCAAGCTAGGCTTCAGCCATTACACGAACCAGGGACTTTCAGATGTTCAAATACTGGGTTTAGAAAAAGGCAGGAGGAACCAGAAATCAAATTGTCAACATTCACTGGATCAGAGAAAGCAAGGGAATTCCAGAAATACATCTACCTCTGTTTCATTGACTATGCTAAAGCTTTTGACTGTGTGGATCATAAACTGTGTAAACCTCTTAAAGAGATGGAAATATCAAACCATCTTTGTTTCCTGATAAACCTGTATTGCTTAAACTACCACACAATTGCACTCATCTCACGCGCTAGTAAAGTAATGCTTAAAATACTCCAAGCTAGGCTTCAGCAATATGTGAAAACCATGAAATTCCAGATGTTCAAGCTGGTTTTAGAAAAGGCAGAGGAACCAGAGATCAAATTGCCAACATCCGCTGGAATCATGGAAAAAGCAAGAGAGTTCCAGAAAAACATCTATTTCTGCTTCATTGACTATGCCAAAGCCTTTGACTGTGGATCACAATAAACCGGAAAATTCAAGAGATGGGAATACCAGACACCTGACCTGCCTCTTGAGAAATCTGTTTGCAGGTCAGGAAGCAACAGTTAGAACTGGACATGGAACAACACACTGGTTCCAAATAGGGAAAGGAGTACATCAAGGCTGTATATTGTCACCCTGCTTATTTAACTTCTATGCAGAGTACATCATGAGAAACACTGGGCTGGAGGAAGCACAAGCTAGAATCAAGATTGCCGGGAGAAATATCAATAACCTCAGATATGCAGATGACACCACCCTTATGGCAGGAGGCAAAGAAGAACTAAAGAATCTCTTGATGAAAGTGAAAGAGGAGAGTGAAAAAGTTGGCTTAAAGCTCAACATTCAGAAAACTAAGATCATAGCATCTGGTCCCATCACTTTATGGCAAATAGATGGGGAAACAGTGGAAACAGTGTCAGACTATTTTTCTGGGCTCCAAAATCACTGCAGATGGTGACTGCAGCCATGAAATTAAAAGACGCTTACTCCTTGGAAGGAAAGTTATGACCAACTTAGACAGCATATTCAAAAGCAGAGACATTACTTTGGCAACAAAGGTCCATCTAGTCAAGGCTATGATTTTTCCAGTGGTCATGTATGGATGTGAGAGTTGGACTATAAAGAAAGCTGAGTACCAAAGAATTGGTGCTTTTGAGCTGTGGTGTTGGAGAAGACTCTTGAGCGTCCCTTGGACTGCAAGGAGATCCTAAAGGAGATCTAAAGGAGATCAGTCCTGGGTGTTCATTGGAAGGACTGATGTTGAAGCTGAAACTCCAATATTTTGTCCACCTGATGCAAAGAACTGACTCATTGGAAAAGACCTTGATGCTGGGCAAGATTGAGGGCAGGAGGAGGGGATGACAGAGGATGAGATGGTTGGATGACATCACTGACTCAATGGACATGTGTTCGGGTGGACTCTGGGAGTTGGTGATGGGCAGGGAGGCCTGGCATGCTGCAGTTCATGGAGTCACAAAGAGTTGGACACAACTGAGCAACTAAACTGAACTGAAACCTGTATTCAGGTCATGAAGCAACAGTTAGAACTTTGTATGGAACAACTGACTGGTTCAGGATTTGAGAAAGGGATATGACCAGGCTGTTTGTCACCCTGTTTAACTTTTATGCAAAACACAGGCTGGACGAGCTACAAGCTGGAATCAAGAATGTTGGGAGAAATAAACAGCCTCAGATATGAGGATGATACCACTCTAATGGCAGAAAGCAAAGAGGAACTAAAGCACCTCTTGATGAGGGTGAAAGAGAACAGTGAAAAAGCCAACTTAAGTCTCAAAGTTAAAAAAAAACTAAGACCATAGCATCAGCTCCATCACTGCATGACAAATAGAGGTGGAAAAAGGTTGAAGCAGTGACAGATTTTCTCTTGGGCTCTAAATCACTGCGGATGGTGACTGCAGCCATGAAATTAGATAATTACTGCTTGGCAGGAAAGCTATGACAAATCTAGACTGTATTAAAAAGGAAAGAGCTTGTTGACAAAGATCTGTCTAATCAAGGTTATTTCCAGTAGTCATGTACAGATGTGAGAGCAGGACCATAAAGAAGGCAGAACACCAAATAATTGATGTTTTCAAACTGTGGTGTTGGAGAAGACTCTTGAGAGTCCTAGGAAAGCAAGGAGATCAAACCAGTCAATCTTAAAGGAAATCAACCCTGAATCTCATTGGAAGGACTGATGCTGATGTTCTAATACTTTGCCCACCTGATGCGAACAGCTGACTCACTGGAAAAGACCCTGATGCTGGGAAAGATTGAAGGTAGAAGGAAAGAGCAACAGATGGTTGGATGGCGTCACTGATTCAATGGACATGAAGCTGAGCAAACTCTGGGAGATAGTGAAGTACAGAGAAACCTGGTGTGCTGCAGTCCATGGGGTTGCAAAGAGCCGGACACGACTGAGTGAACAATCTGTGTTGCATTTGGATGAGGCACAGAGTGAAGGATTAAACCTTTGTTTATCCAACAGTTCCAGCACTTGAACAATGTGGGCACAATGGTAATTATAAATTGCAGAGTTGGCTGGTACTGAGAGCATGGTAGCCTCAGAAACCAACTTAAAAAAAAATCAGCTAGCTCAGGGCATGTGGCCATAGCCAGTAGGCCTTCATGACAACCTTGGAAGACCATCATATCCTTCAGGTAAAGGGCTATAGTAATTAGTTATGGGTTTGGAGAGTGGCAAGAATTTGTAAGTTGCGGAAGAGACTTACATGTATAATTTTAGCACATTTTCCATACTGAAGTCAAAACCCAATAAGAAAGAAGCAGGACTCAGACCTGGGTCAAGGTATGCTGACTAGACACACCCAGGAATGTTCAGACAGATTCCTTTGAAACCTCCAGGAAGGCCCCTACCACCTACAAATGGCAAGCCACTGCCCACTGTCTAAAGATCAGACAGCTTTACTTGAGGTAGATATAAGATAACACATGAGAATGGCATTGAAACATGTATAATATAATAAATGAATCGCCAGTCCAGGTTCGATGCAGGATACAGGATGCTTGGGGCTGGTGCACTGGGATGGTATGGGGAGGGAGGTGGGAAGGGGGTTCAGGAAGGGGAACACATGTACACCTGTGGCAGATTCATGTTGATGTATGGCAAAACCAGTAAAATATTGTAAAGTAAAAATAAAGGAATGATAAATGGTTTTAAAAAAAAAGATAACACATGTCAAGATTATCCCTCTTTTTTTTTTTTAATTGTACCAGAGCATGTAACTAGGGTCCGTGCTCAACATACCCTGAAAACAGATATATACCATTTGCTTCAGGAGGGAATAAACATTTATTGAAATACCTGAATTACTTAACACACATCAATAGGAACTGGGAAGCGGGATCTTGCAGGTGTTGGAAATGGAATGGGCTGAATAAAAGCCTGGATAGGAGAGTTCTCTTCCATGATTCAGGGTTTAACATCTTAGATAAGACATTGAAACTGCTATTACACTGCTGGGATTTTTCCTTGAAGCTTGGACATAATGATCGTTAAGTTAGCCAGTGACATAGAAACTCCAGAATGGTTCAGAATATACTGGGAAGGCTCAGCTACTCAGGGCTATGAGATAACCTTATGGAAGGGACACATCCTGGACTTCCCTGGTGGCTCAAGTGGTAAAGATTCTGCCTGCCAATGCAGGAGTTGCAGGTTTGATCCCTGAGTGGAGAAGATCCCCTGGAGGATGAAATGGCAACCCACTCCAGTATTCTTGCCCGGGAAATCCCATGGACAGAGGAGCCTGGTGAGCTACAGCCCATGGGGTCGCAAGAGTTGGACACAACTGAGTAAACAGGCACACCTTACAGAGAACCCACCAGCTGGCTATGCTCCCTCTAGTGGGGGGAGAGAGACCCTTCACTAGGGCACAGAATGCAAGAGGGAACGGTCGTTTGTAAGCTTAGTGTGGACTATTTGTTCTCTGTAGGCTAGGAGATGCTACCCCGAAACAGGTTCCCTGGGATACATGTAAGTGATAGTGATCAGAATTGGTACTCAGTCTTAGAGGCAGCATGAACATGATTATAAATGGGCAGCAAGCCCGATATTGCCAGTGTTATCTTGACCTGCAGGGGTCTTTGACCATGGCTAACACACAATCATATTCTTAGTTGGTGAGGTAAGTGGGCAGCTAACCAGTGTCTGACTTGTAGACCAATTTTAAAAAGATCTGTGCTGGTAAGAATGGTGTCAACCACAACAATGTGAAACAATTTCTTTACATCTAGTTTCCAGATTCAAGCAGTTCTCAGACCCAGATTCCATTGCTTGAAATCAGAATTCTATGGAAGGATGACTCTGGAATGCTACAAGCATTTACTATATAACTATTTGGGTCCTCTGTCAAGGCCACTTACCAGAGTTGTGCACAGGGGAGTCACAAGAGGCTGACTTCAGGTCTGAGCTGAAACTCAAAACAGGAGACTAAAAATGCCAACCTGGTCCATTGGAGCAGGTGCCAACAACAGTTGTAGCTCAAGGTAGTCTAAGTCTAATGGATCCAGGGTATATCTTCAACTCTAGGAAGTATCATTTCCTAAGTCTGAGTGCATACTTAAGATGGATGGACTTGAATCTGGAAGAGCTCTCAATTCATTCCTTGGCCTCAGGTATAGGGCAAAGAAGGAACAATTTCCTCTAAAGGGTGGGACTTAAGTCTTTTCTAGAATACTGGTTCTAAGTAATATTGAAGCTAGAGAGCAGTGGTAGCAGATGCTTGGTATGAGGACCACTAGCACTGCATCCTTCACTGCATTCATGGTCTTTGAGTATAAAAGGCCATGGCAAGTGTCGAGAGTATTCTCCATGTGAACCCCACCTGAGCTGCTGTGTTAGATGTGGTCTCTAATACCAGCATGACATGCACTTGATATGCTTCATGCACTTAATATGCTCTGCCAGCATGGCCAAGATGTTCTCCTTAAGCCCCACTGACAGGATTTGAGGCAGTTCTCACTTATGCAGGAAAGTCAACAAGACAAGTGCACAGTTTTGCAAGGCTGTTACCTCTCACTCTCTGCTGTATAGACCACAAGGTCTTGGTCACCTTAACATGCCACAAAAATACCACATTAATTCTTTGTCAATATCATGCTCCTTAGATCTGACAGAGTGCAACAAGTTCTCTGGCTACCCAAGACACACAGGGCAGGTGGGGAGAGAAAAACACTCCAATATGGGAGTATTACCTCCCTAGGGTTTAAGCGTCTGGTCATGTTATGTATGCCTGGGCATTGAAGGAAAGGGCACATTATCACGCTTTGTACCAATATCAAGAGAACAAATGGTAGTACTCCTACTACCAAAAGAGCAACATGAAATGCGGTGGGCTTTTTGGATAGGGGCAGCATCTAAATATACTTTGGAACGTCATTCCAGCATGTTTGTCAAGTTATGCTAAAGGTTTCTGGTTTCAAATGGGGCCCAAAGATAAGATTCAGGCTATTCTGAACAGTGCCAGCTGTTCTGCTAATTGGTCTGTAACATCCAGCCTATACCAAGGCTAGAGACGTTTTTGGTTAAAAAAAAGGTGGAAATAAGGGATATACAGTAAGCCACAACTCAAGAGCATTTGAGAGCCCTTAAGTTTCTGGAACAAAGTCATGTTAACTGTAGCACAGAACTACAATAAGACAGCTCCTGACATGGTGCTAGGCCCTCGGAGACTGGGAGTCTATCTTTGGGACATCAAGTGACTATGACAGGAGCTAGTACAGAAACCCAATCAAAGTTGGGTGGGCACAACAGAAAGCAATTTAAAAATAAACAGTACATTCAGGTAGAGTATGAGGTCTTGAGGGTATGTGTTATATAAGCAGGTGGTCCAGAACCAATACCACCTACCTCTTTCCCTAAATCTACTCCCCATGAGGAAATGGGTGCATTTATCCTACACACTATAGGTAAAAAGACCCAGCTGTAGTTCAAAGCACAATGAAGGTGCTTACAGAAAGTCCCCTGCTGTGGCATTACACTCTACTAGGGCAGAGTCCCAGAGAGCAGTCAGAGAGGGAAAGCCCGTTAGTGGCCAGAGCTTCAGAGAATAGTCAGTCACGCACTGGGAGACACTGACCTAAAGGAAGGCTATGCAGGACTTGTACACAAACGGCTTTACTGTTTGGTCAATGCCTGGAAGGAATGAGAATGGGAGGATGGATGAAGGTCTAGGGAAGGAGTGTGTCACTGGATCTCTAACAGGGGTAATGGAGAAGGATCTGGGTGCCTCCCTCTAAAGCTCAAAAGACATCCAAAGAAACTGACCAAGATGAATGGATGGACTGGCTCACTTGAAGTCAGCCAGCCTGTGTCCTTGGGCCCTATAGGGTTTCAAGAGATTCGTGAATGAAGAATCATGGTAGCAGGAATGGAGGCTATTGCACTGACCCAATAGCACATGTCCTCTCAAAGCTTACCTAACTACCGCCACCACTGAACACCTGACCTGTGAGCAGCATAGGCTTATCTTGATGGTGGCCTTCTCTATAGAGACACTCCAATGCACTTAACATTTAGTTACATTTTCTCAGATTAGTTTGTGGCAACCCTACCACATGGTCAAGCATGGACTCATGGACACGTTTTCCAACAGCATTTGCTTATTTCGTGTGTCATGTTTGGGTAATTCTCCATGCTTCAGACTTCCATTCTTGTATTTGTTACGGTCGTGTGTGATCGTAACCTTTGGGGGACACCATGAGCTGCCCAAAATACAGCAAACTCAAGCATGTATGTGTTCTCACTGCCCCACTGACCAGCCGTACTGTATCTCTCCCCTCTTAGGCCAGTCAATAATGGCCTCTAACTTCAATATTGTGTTTCAGGAATTAGGGAGGCCCAAGCATTTAAGTATTATGTGTCTCACTTTAAAATCAAGAGCTGGAAATGATTAAGCTTAGTGAAGAAGGCATCTCAAAAGCCGTAATAGGATGAAAACTAGATCTCTTGCAGACAGCCAAGTTGTGAATGCAAATTAAAAAGTTCTTGAAGGAAATTAAAGGTTCTGCTCCAGTGAACATATAAGCAAAGCAGCCATACTGCAGATCTGGACACAGTGGTCTGAATAAGATCAAACCAGCCGCACTATACACTTAGGGCCTTGTTCTGGATTAGGCTTTGGCTTAACACTCAAGTCTATGAAGGCTGAGAGAGGGAAGGATGCTTCAGAAGAAAAGATTGAAGCTGGCAGAGGTTGGTAAGTGAGATTTGAGAGAAGAGGCCACCTCTGTAACAAAAGTGCAAGGAAGCTGAAAGTGCTGATATGAAGCTGTAGCACATTATCCAGAAGATCTACTAATCAAAATGGCCCCACTAAACAGTTTCAGTGTAGAAAAAGACTCATATTGGAAGATGATGCCATCTTGGACTTTAATAGCTAGATAAATCAAGTCCTGGCTTCAAAGGACAGGCTCTTAGGAGCTAGCTAATGTAGCTGGTGATAGAGTTAAAGCCAATACTGTTTTACCATTCCTCAAATCCTAGGGCCCTGCACTCTACAAAGCCCAGGTGACAACACACCTGTTTATAATATTTATAACACGGTTGACCGAATATTTTAAGCCCACTGTTGAAACCTACTGCTCAGGAAAGATTCCTTTAACAAAAAGTTACTGCTTACTGACAATGTACCTGATCACCCAAGATTGGATGGACATGTACAATGAGATTCATGCCATTCTCCTTCTTATTAACATCTATTCTGTAGCCCATGGATCAAAGAATCAACTCTCAGGTCTTACGACAGACCTGTTCTCATGGTAGGTATTCAAGATGAAGGCCACACAAAATTAGTTCAGAGATATGAACCTTTGCTAAGTATTCCTCCTTGCTTTTGGGCATAGAGCTTTGTAGACAGTCAGCTGATAGGACTATATTATGATTTGAAGTCAGTTTAAAGAAATCTTAAGAGCCCCTGATGTTCATCTTAAATGAAGTGAACCCAATTTGAATGGGATACCCACTGCTCTATTCTATCCTACAATCCTGGACATGTCTCTACCAAACTGGACTATTTAGTCTATTACAGCCCACAGTTTTGCCAACAAACCAGTCAACTGTGATAATAGTATCCACAATATCGTTTACAGTATTTACAGTTGGATAGCAATGATCACCTTCCAGTAGCTCAAGGGCTCACATGAGCAGTCATAATGGTAATGAGTGCTTCTATGAGACCAGGACTGACTACACCCTCCAAGTAGTTGGACACATCTTGTACCATTTCCATCACTTAAAATATGGCTGGCCTCGACTCTGAGTATAGGGCCCTCAGTTTGCCTTCTTAGTCCATCTGCATCCATAGGGCTCCCAGCAACAGCAGTAGGTGTGATGGTGGGGAGGGGGTGGTGGTGATCTGTAATATTCACATTAGGAAAGGTTCACAAACTCTTGCCTGCCTTGAAGGCTGGGGCAGATGATCTCAGTGCTCTGCTCATGTCCTCTCAATCCCTTTGTCACTTTGCTGTCTTTATTTGGACAGTAGAAGCTTGTTTACATGTGAAGAGGCTCCAAGTGCCTGGGGAACTTACATTCTCCTGTGACATTCTGAGACCGGCACACTGAGATTTCCATTCCCACCACCTTGAGCCTTCATCCTACATTAAACCAATTGGACAACCCAAACTCCTAGTTAGCCCGTGGAAGCTAAGTCAGCTGCAGTTAACTAGATACCTACTTGGTAACTCTTACCTTTAGCATCTAAATTCTCAGAGCTCTGCAATCCCCACCAAGTTATCTCTGGCCCTTCTAGCATTTGGTTTCTTATCCTGGTTTACAAGCACTGATTCTTTAAAGCTTTTGACTTTGACCTTTCAAGCTGTGCTTTGTAAGGATATCCTTGTCCTCTGGACTCAGTCCCAGCCATGGCTACCTAGAGACAGATGCTCAATTTGCCACTTCCCCCAATATAAAGGCCACTTTTGTTCACAAGACTCCTCCCAATCTACTGGGAGCCAACACCAGCCCCAAGTATGAGTCAGCATATGAAGGGGCTCAATATCTGATATTAAGAATCAGTCCAAAGCACTTGCTAGTTGGCCATGGATGTCCAGGAACCATCTTAGCTGGCATGCCAACATGTACTCCTTTGTACCATGTGTCTTTGAATGCTCATAGCTCACTCGTGGAGTCAAGTCATGGAAACATTCACGAAAGTGATTTCCTGCCTTCAGGAGACATACCTCACCCAAGCTGTCCCTTATATTGAGCACCCTGCTGGTCCTGGCTTCCCCCTGATGTTTACTCAGCGTGTGAAAACTCCTGATTCCCAGGCCAGCTGGGGCACCTGGTCATAACTCTCATGGCAAGCTCATGAAGTCACTCCTTCTGTCCCCACTGCATTTGTTTCTCCACCTGGGCTCAATCCAGAACTACCAGTTACCAGAGCACATACTAGAAACAGGAACATAGGGATATCCTGCTTTTAAGTGTGCACACTACTTTTCCCTGGCAAAAGCACACTGAAGTTCAGAAACCCAAGACTTGACTTATGCACCCTACCTGAGGGATTTCTGTGGACTGTTAGGATAGAACCCAGATCTTCTCCAGGTCCACTGTGCACACAATTTAACCTTCCCAAGGAGAGAAATCTAGACAGAACCCATGAGTAGGGCCTTAAGATCTAACATGAAGACCTTTGCTCAGGACCCTGGTTCTGAGATTCAAAAGCTCACTGCCTTAAAAAGCTGAGTAACAGCTATAGCTCACAAGTAGTAACTCATCCTATTTAATACACAACAAGCTGTGTGGCCAGGCATGGGGGTGAGCCAGCCAAGCCAACCCGAGGGGGAAAGTGACTAAGACCCAAAGGGAACAGGTGCTGGAGCTGACAAGGAGCCCCAGCTGTAAATTGGTTTTTTTTTTTTTGGCCTGGCATCAGAACCTATCTGCCATCTCACAGCAGAAATGGTTCTCTGAGCATTGTTAGACCGAAGGAAGAGGACAATGTCCTTCCCGCCCTTCATCTCAGTGCTACTAGTGTCAGTCTGGATGACAGCACTATTAGTCAACCTACAGTCAGTCCAAGTCCTAAAACTCATTTCTTTTGCTATAAAAACTTAGCCACAACACTAAATTTAAAACAGGTTCAGTAACTCCAGTTCCAGTCTAGCCATTCAGTGTCTTGCTCATTTGGCTGTCCCGCCTCTACCAAGCACACGTGTCCCCATCACCACTGGAGAAGTGGTTCTGTCAAACACCATTGTTCAGTCTAGCCGGGCTGTACAAGTCAATTTTTCCCCATCCCACCTCTTCCATTTAGGAGAGCTTAAGATGGGTCAAGAGATATTTAATTGTCACAACCTCCAGAAAGTGAATTGGTAACTCAGACCAGCACTGACATTTGAAAGGGCCAAGTCGACTTCTGTGCACAGATGGCCTTGATACATCTTTCATTAAGTACAAAAATGACACTCTTATTTTACTTTAACTCTTTACTATTCAGCTTGAGCATTTTCCAAGGTTCTGCCACCCTGTACTAGCAAGTACTACTCTTAACTACGTGGCCACTGGATTATACCTTTCCTTAGATATGATCCAGATCAATCCTGAGAAGTTCTGTAGACATTGCCATTTTGGTGTATGAAAGCTTGGAAGTTTTGCTTCCTAATAAAATGTGGAAGTGAAAGACATTGTTACCCAGGATTTGGGTAGGCATTCTGGCCGGAGTCTAGAATTAAGTCAGAGGAGGATTACAGCAGAACTACTTTGCAGTTTGGTAAACAATCTGCAACACCATTGTTTAATTCTGTACCCACTTGACAACAACGGTCTCTTCGTAATGAGTATATTATACACAGGGGTAGTTCCTGACTTCATGTTTTAGCTCCTGACTTCGTGTTCTAGAACAAGAGTGGCTCAATGGTCTGTCATCTTGTTTACTGTTCTACTAGGAGCAATAGTTCCAGTTCACACTTGTCAAGAGGCTTATCCTTCAAGAGATAAGAGCTAAGTCTGAGTTGGTTATATGGCTCTGGGGGCTACAGAGCATATAGAGAGTCTCTGTACACCCTCAGATGTTCAGGGTCTGCCTTCTACTTGTAACTTACCAATCTGGTTTCTTTCTGACCTTCAGTAATTGACCTTGGGTTCATGGCTGAGCTCTGTCTTTTGATTTTGACTAAATTGGATGGCCCAGCTCCTGTTTCTGAAGCTGATGCTCCAGTTTGGTTCTAGAACAGTCAGGGTACAATGGTATTCCAGTCAACCAGAATCGTCTTTGGGGACATCGATCAAGGACTGGTAACTGCTCACCCTGCAGCGAGGAACCTCCTTCCCTGAAGTCCT
The DNA here is from genome assembly GCF_027580195.1 of Bos mutus. Taxonomy (NCBI): domain Eukaryota; kingdom Metazoa; phylum Chordata; class Mammalia; order Artiodactyla; family Bovidae; genus Bos; species Bos mutus. The sequence goes on along the minus strand of NC_091639.1, from coordinate 35,839,228 downwards.
TATTAAAGCGCTACCCCACAGGTAAAGCCATTCCTATACCTCAATAGGGATGTCAATACCTTAACAGCTGCTAAGCTTATGTACCCCCAAGGGGCCCCCAGGAATCCCATCAATCTAGAGGACTCATGGAATCCCTGTGTCTACATTCCATGGATCTGGGGTCTCTCAGGAAATCTATGCCAGCATATTTGGATGAAGGGCTTATCTGAATTCATTTGGGATAAATTGGCCCATATAGCCCTGGGCAACCTATAACCTGGTAGACTAATTACCATGAATTTGGCATAAAGGATCTGTGGCTAAAATTTGCTCTTCAACAGTGAGGAATGAGTTCAAGTCTGATAACTCTCGCTTCTAAGAGTCTAGTCCTGGGTTTTCTGCCTGAAAGGGGGAAAGATCAGATAAAGGGTGAACCACAAGTTAGTCAAGCAAATTTGATGCAAGAATCACTTAAATCTACCTGGGCTCATCAAGTTAGACTGAAGACCCATCACAATGTCAAGAATGAGCATCTAGACTGAAAAGGGGCCACTTGGATGCACAGTTTTCAATACAGCAAGGAATTGGACGTTGATAGGATGGATAAGGCATGGTGAGTCTGTTAATGCTGCATCACAGTTGTCATGTCATACTGGTTCATGCAGAATGACAAGACTGATGCTCATGTTCTGCTGATAGAACCTGTCAGACTCTTCCAAGGCATCCTATTGTGAGGACATTCTAAAGTAACATACATGTGTCCCACTTATGTGTACTCATTTCCCACTTTCACATGGAATACCAAGTCAAAACAGGGATCAAACACTTGATCAAAAGCATTGGTTCTAAACCAAGCCTACTGAATCCACATGTCTGCCTCCATTGCAACATTGAGACAGACCATATTTGAAGCCTGGGGAATTAAGATTTCTAGTTCCTCACGTACCAGGCCCATAGAGGTGGATCATGCAGGCAATGAGTCCTAGTTGTTAAGGACACGGTGTGATCAAGGCCTACAAGGTCTGAAAGGTGTAATTTATCTGATTCTGACCTCATGACATTTTATTGTCCAATTCTCTAACACCTTAAGTTCTACCCTGACTGGGGTTGAAGGACACATTGAAAGTGACCAGGAGGAGTTGGGTGGCATTTTTCTTCATTCTTTTGAATTTCCAACCACCAGACCTTAAGTATTCTGATCTCAGTAGTCTGCCTCAACAATTCCCCAGTTCAGGGTTGGCAACTGCCTTGAGCTAGACCAATTTCAGTGACTGAAAACACCCACTCCCTGGCTTCATGCTTTGTTTTAAAGAGCCCTTGCCTTGTCCCAAAGTTGAACTAAGGCTACTCCAGTTAAGTAGGTTAAATGGTTCTCTGCTCCACGAAGGAGTTCATAAAAATTAGATTTTTCTTAAAGGATGAAGGAGATCTAACTTACAGGAGTTGACTTTCAATTGTTTAAGCCAACAGATGCATTAAGAAGTCACTCTGCATTCTCACCTCACATGGAAGTAGTTTCTGTATCAAGTTATTTGACCTCCATAAAGAACAAGTGCTAGGACTTGGCTTTTGACAGCTAAGTTAACTTCTGGGTAAGAATTTCCATTCAGAAACCATTTTTCATGGGTCATGTTGGAGAAGCTTATATGGTTTTTCAGGAATGCAGGTCCCTGAAAGCTCTGTTCTAGTATGAATATAGTCTCAATAACCCAGGCCCTTGTTAATGTCTAGGGACATCCAGTAGCCAGTCCACCAGGATACATTAGTTGGTGCTATCTGAGCACTCAGGATTAACTAGAGAGGCTCTTGGTTAACGGGTTAGGTCATGACCTGGAATGAATAGTAAGGTCTCTGCAATGGGAGAGAGGAAGTTATTTCATGGGAAGAATGGTAGGATGTGGTTAACACATACAAACAGAACTGGGACAATTTCTGGGCAGTGCAGAATATAGAGCTGGTACAGAGAGTGTCGATTAGGAGTATCTTGTGACAGCATTTAACATCTCCCTAAGTGCCTGGGACCAGACCTAACCTGCTACTGGGATGGTTCCCTGGTCTTGGACACAGTGCCTCTAGTAAAGGGGATGGGGTTAAGGGATCCATAGCCTCTGAAGGGCAATCATGGTAGCATGCATAACATAACCAGAGGCCCCACCACCTGACCATATTCCCTGGAAAAGCCTATCCTTCACCAGAGGAATAGTGAATGTACAAGGGAGGGTCACTGACGTCCTGTGGGTCAGAATGGAAGTCAATTCTGCGAGATCAGTCTCCCTGGGGTCAGTTGCAATTCTAAGAGTCTAGAGTAGAGGCCCGGAGAAGGCAATGGCACCCCACTCCAGTACTCCTGCTTGGAAAATCCCATGGATGGAGGAGCCTGTTAGGCTGCAATCCATGGGGTCGCTAAGAGTCGGACACGACTGAGCAACTTCCCTTTCACTTTTCACTTTCATGCATTGGAGAAGGAAATGGCAACCCACTCCAGTGTTCTTGCCTGGAGAATCCCAGGGACGGGGGAGCCTGGTGGGCTGCCATCTATGGGGTCGCACAGAGTCGGAAACGATTGAAGTGACTTAGCATAGCATAGAGTAGAGGCCAGGTGGCTGTATTTAACTAAGTCATGATGAATAGCAAGGGCAGAATGGTCTTGACCTGTAAGAATCTTTGGCAACAGAGCAGACCATGGCATGCCTAGGGGTGGGAGGTGGACAGCCAACAAAATTACTGCTTGATCTGTGTGATCAAGATGATCAACAAGGGAGAAGGCAAGTTAGTCATTGCCAAGGACAGGCATGGCTATGATGGATTTTTTGGCATCAGCTTAGGTAGACATCAGTCCTAGACATTAATCCAAACATTTTTAGGTGTTGTGAAAGTATTTGAGTTGATTAAAAGCTCGTAATTATTTGACTTTAAGGGAGATTATCCTACCTAGTCTGTGGGCCTGATTCCATCAGTTGAGAAGTTCAGTTTAACTGTCTGTGAACAATAGAGCTTTGACCCATGCCTGTGAGTTCCACTCAAAGGTGATCCATCTTGACTGCCAACCCTACAATCTTGACTTGCTTCATCACCTTCCACAATCACATAGGTTTAACTTGAGTTTATGACAAGAAATCGGCCTGTGGGTGTATGTGTTCTAGAGTTTGCTTCTCTGGCTTAATCTTAGACTGATACAACACTCAGTTTCCATAGTTATGTTACTAGACTCAGTCCATGGATTGAGGCCTATACAGAAGGCCCTGCTGTGCTATGGCAAATACAGTATTTCCTCATCCTTACTTATTGGAACCAATGTCCATTTACTTGGGTAACTACTGAAGGGTAACACTCATACCTGTCACAGCTGGTTGGATAGAGGGTCTGAACTGATGCTGATAACTGGATCTCAAGCTTGATTAATCCCCTTGATGGGATGGGGCAGGTACATGGAGGCTAGGTGGACAGGGAGACCAGGAATCTTGCAGTGGATTCAATGACTATAGAACTACTATGGTCATCTTCCTCATCCCGAGTACTAGTCAGATGAAGATGCAGCCACTGACAAGCTTTACACTAGTTCCCTGGCCCACAGGACAGAAGCCATCACAGTGGGCAAAAGCCAAGTGGAATCTCCTAAAACTGTTCTCCACCCAAAGTCAAGAGTAACTCAGAAGCTGTACCATGTTCTAAAGAGGTAACAGTACAAGAGGTGGGGCTCTATCACCTAGCTTGATCCACTAGGATGGCCCCTAGAACAAGGTGAACCACGCATAATTCTAAACAAAATGGTTCTGTTCTAGCTGCTCAGCCAGATGTGGCATCTCTACCACTGATCAAGGCTATTGATCTGGCAACTCCTTAACCCTTATGAGATTGCCGGCCATTCATATTCACTAGGCAAGGGCAGCACCACTCATGGTTTTCCATCAGGCTTCCCTGCTCTGCCACAATAACCTCCAATGGCTTTCATAATCTTGAATTTCAAAGCCATTATTCCGGCCCACTAGATCAGTAGCAAATGTTCCCTGTTATGAGCAACCCTTTCAGGTATTCAGGGGTCTGCCATGTTTGACTTAAGGGGTCAGTAGTTTGAGGTATGTGCCTTTACTCAAGAGCCTAGTTCCATTAGTGCCTCACCCCTCCTACCCCCTTGGGTAGCCTCTTTGGATTTAAGGGACAACATGATCACATGCTTGGGCTCAGCACTACTTTGAGTAGAGTTCAGAATGAGAGCTGTCTTGCAGGTCCAGGAATCAGTACAATCTTCTCTCTAGCTTCAACCATATGGCCCTGCATGCTGGTGGTGCCACATGTAGCAGATATATCACATGCGAGACAAGGTCTGTAGCACAGAACTATTCGTTGTTTAGAAATGCAGCCCCTGATCTACTTCCAGGCTCTAAAAGGTACAGATTGACTGCAAGACATCAAGCGTCTATGGGAACTGGACCCACCATTCTGTACACATTTTGAACTTAACTCTTGGTACATGAAGAACTTATTGAACAGAATGGCATGGTGGGTGCAACACACAGGGACCCAGAGCCCCATGTCACCACTAACTCTCCAGCTCACATGTAGACCTTATTGGGAATTCAGTCTCTCGACCAACCTGAAGTCTTGTTAAAAATGGTCAAGTATTGGTATGAGGCCAAAAAAATATGCTGTCTTGCAGCCTTACAACCCCAAAAGCAGTGGCAAAAGAAGTCCTCTTAGACCTGAGCACTCTCCAGTCCTGTGCTTGGTGAGGGAGAGGTATACAAGGACAGACACTCCTGGTTAGTGACTAACTACTTAGCTGGTGGTCAGGGGCCTGTCAGGGACAAGACTGTAGGGAGAGTCACAAGGAAGTTTGAGACAACGTGGATACACCTGAGGGAGCTGACAGACTGCAGGTCTTGTTCCTTTCTATTTCTATAACTCAGAAACTCAAATTTTTAAACTTGCATTGGGCCCCTGTGGTCCCTCTGGAGGTGCACAAACATCTGAAGATATTGAACTGGATAGGCAGGCTGGGAAATTCGAGCTGAAGCCTGACCATGGCTTATCAGGAGCTAACTGAGGGTGTCCTCTCTCCAGAAACAACTCACTCTCAGGCTGCAGCTTCAAGACTAGCTTTGTGTTCATAGGTCAACACATATCCAAGTGTATGGACATCCAGAGTCTATTACTTACATGAACCCTAGTCAATCTTTTCCTATGTCTCATGTCATGGGTTGGGGGTCCTAGGCTGAACTAGCTACTTGGCAACATTATGTGGGGCCTACCCTTCCCTCCATTCAGAGGCTATCAGGCACATCTCTCAAAATGCCAAGAAATTCCACGCACACAGGATATGGGAACTGGAACCCCACTTCTCCCATTGGGTATGAATGAATTGATGAAGGAACCTGGTGGAACATGAAGGGTTGTTATGAACAAAAGATGAGGCACTAGGGACTAGCAATGATGTGAACCTACTGCCAACCACAGGGCTAACAGGAAAAAGTTATCTGAGCCCTCAGGAGCCAGAACTATGGAAGAGGGGCCCCTTGGCAAGAGCAGAGGGCCTGGAGGAACCTACCTACTGTGAAATGCAGTGCTTAAACAGGGAGGAAGTCAGGAAAATGTACCCAAACCTCTTGTATTCTAGCCAGTGCATCTCCATGGCCAAACCCACCTGGAAATGTCAACTTTCAAGGGAATCTGGGAAAACAGGAAGTCACAAGACTTCCTGTGCAGTCCACAGGAAGCTCTCATTAGGAGACAGAGCAGAGGAGATCAAAATTAAGGAGCAATGGATGACAGTCAACTCATTTGGGGGCCAATGTGAAGTGAGGGTCAGAAGGGAACAGCCATATAACACTTAGAGGATAGAGTACAGGGCTTGACTCCCAGTCTTTCCAGAGGTGCCACCTGGCAGGGACCACAGAGGCTGGAGCGAATCTTCAGTGACAAGAGGACCTCCTACAAGAACAAAGTGGGTTTCCCAAAAGCTAGTTGGGAAATTCAGAGCAGAATCATTTTGACTTAGAGATAGGAGAAGTGCAATATTTTACTCATCCAAAAATAGAGTTAAATCACTGCTGGCTACAGAGCTAAGTAGAGGTGAAGACCCTTCCAGCTGCAGAATTCACCACCACTGACCTCAGCCTGTGAACATTCCTGGCACGTGGCTTCCAGGCTCTGTGCAGCTCCCATACACCCTTCTCTCTAAACAAGATTAACCTCGTTTTTTTCATCCTATTACCAGGGAGGCCAGCTACCTCCATTTTCTAATAGAGCTTCATTTGATGATCAATTCTGATAAAGGGATCATTATCCTCCAGCAGTGCTGGAACAAATTTGAGGAGATACCCAATGTACAAGGGCAAAGAGCCCCAGAAAGATGGTAAAAGGGGCGAAATTGCATTTAGAATCAAACCCCATACTCAAGAGATGCTCAGAGGACTCAAACAAACCTTGTGTGCACCAGGACCCAGAGACCCCACAGAGACAGACACACCTGTATTTGAGTGCCTCCTGTGGAGGTGGTTGAGCTATTTCAAATCCTGAAAGATGCTGTGAAAGTGCTGCACTCAATATGCCAGCAAATTGGGAAAACTCAGCAGTGGCCACAGGACTGGAAAAGGTCTGTTTTCATTCCAATCCCAAAGGAAGGCAATGCCAAAGAATACTCAAACTACTGCACAATTGCACTCTCACATGCTAGCAAAGTAATGCTCAAAATTCTCCAAGTCAGGCTTCAGCAATACGTGAACCGTTAACTTCCTGATGTTCAAGCTGGTTTTAGAAAAGGCAGAGGAACTAGAGATCAAATTGCCAACATCCACTGGATCATCGAAAAAGCAAGAGAGTTCCACAAAAACATCTTTCTGCTTTATTGACTATGCCAAAGCCTTTGACTGTGTGGATCACAATCAACTGTGAAAAATTCTGAAAGAGATGGGAATACCAGACCACCTGACCTGCCTCTTGAGAAATCTGATGCAAGTCAGGAAGGAACAGTTAGAACTAGACATGGAACAACAGACTGGTTCCAAATAGGAAAAGGAGTACGTCAAGGCTGTATATTGTCACCTTGCTTATTTAACTTATATGCAGAGTACATCACAAGAAACGCTGGACTGGAAGAAGCACAGCTGGAATCAAGATTGCTGGGAGAAATAACCACCTCAGATATGCAGATGGCACCACCCTTATAGCAGAAAGTGAATAGGAAGTAAAAAGCCTCTTGATGAAAGTGAAAGAGGAGAGTGAAAAAGTTGGCTTAAAGCTCAACATTCAGAAAACGAAGATACATGGCATTTGGTCCCATCATTTCATGAGAAATAGATGGGGAAACAGTAGAAGCAGTGTCAGACTATTTTTTGGGCTCCAAAATCATTGCAGATGGTGACTGCAGCCATGAAATTAAAAGATGCTTACTCCTTGGAAAGTTATGACCAATCTAGATAACATTCAAAAGCAGAGACATTACTTTGCCAACAAAGGTCCGTCTAGTCAAGGCTATGGTTTGTCCAGTGGTCATGTATGGATGTGAGAGTTGGACTGTGAAGAAAGCTGAGTGCCAAAGAATTGATGCTTTTGAACTGTGGTGATGGAGAAGACTCTTGAGAGTCCCTTGGACTGCAAGGAGATCAGCCCTGGGATTTCTTTAGAAGGAATGATGCTAAAGCTGAAACTCCAGTACTTTGGCCACCTGATGCAAAGAGTTGACTCATTGGAAAAGACTCTGATGCTGGGAGGGATTGGCGGCAGGAGGAGAAGGGGACAACAGAGGATGAGATGGCTGGATGGCATCACTGACTCAATAGACGTGAGTCTGAGTGAACTTTCGGAGTTGGTGATGGACAGGGAGGCCTGGCATGCAGCAATTCACAGGGTCGCAAAGAGTTGGACACGAATGAGCAACTGAACTGAACTGTGGAGGTAGTGGGTCAGCAGTGGACTGCCGCAGGGGCTTTAGGTGTAGCAGACTGGGGTATGGCATAAGCCTTCTTAGAAGGGGTTGCCGTTAACCCTACCATAGAGCCACCAGAACTTCCACAGGACTGGGAAACAGACTCTTGGAGGGCACAAACAAAACCTTGTGCACACCAGGACCCAAGAGAAGAGGAGCAATGACTCCACAATAGACTGATCCAGACTTGCCTGTAAGTGTCCAAGAGTCTCCAGCAGAAGCATGGGTCAGGGGTGGCATGCTGCAGGGTTGGGAGCAGTGCATGCATGGGACCTTTTGAAGGAGGTCACCATTTTCATTACCTCCACAATACTTTGGGCTTAGGTCAAGCAACAAGGAAAAACAGCACCACTCATCAACAGAACTGAGCACAGACCAGCCCATCAGAACAAGACCCAGTTTCCCCCCCGTCTCTCCCATCAGGAAGCTTCCATAAGCCTCTTATCCTTTTCCAGAGGGCAGACAGAATGAAAACCACAATCACAGAAAACTAACCAATCTGATCATATGGACCACAGCCTTGTCTAACTCCGTGAAACCATGAGCCATGCCGTGTAGGGCCACCCAAGATGGATGGGTCATGGTAGAGAGTTCTGACAAAATGCAGCCTGCTGGAGAAGGAAACAGCAAACCACTTCAGGATTCTTGCCTTGAGAACCCTATGAAAAGGCAAAAAGATAAGGACACCGAAAGATGAACTCCCCAGGTTAGTAGGTGCCCAATATGCTGCTGGAGATAAGTGGAGAAATAGTTCAAGAATGAAGAGACGGAGCGAAAGCAAAACCACCCAGTTGTGGATGTGACTGGTAATGGAAGTAAAGTCCGATGCTATAAAGAATATTGCATAGGAAGCTGGAATGTTAGGTCCATGAACCAAGGCAAATTCGAAGTGGTCAAACAAGAGATGGCAAGAGTGAACATCAACATTTTAGGAATCAGAGAACTAAAATGGACTGGAGTGGGTGATTTTAACTCAGATGACCATGATTAATCTACTACTGTAGGCAAGAGTCCCTTAGAAATGGAGTAACCCTCATAGTCAAAAGAGGGCAAAATGCAGTACTTGGATGCAATCTCAAAAATGACAGGATGATCTGTTTCCAAGGCAAACTATTCAATATCACAGTAATCCAAGTCTATGCTCCAACCAGTAATGCTGAAGCTGAAGTTGAACGGTTCTATGAAGACCTATAAGACCTTCTAGAACTAACACCCAAAAAAGCTGTCCTTTTCATTGTAGGGGACTGGAATGCAAAAGGAGAAGTCAAGAGATACCTGGGTAACAGACAAATTTGGCCTTGGAGTACAAAATAAAGCAAGGGCAAAGGCTAATAGAGTTTTGCCAAGAAAATGCACTGGTCATAGCAAACACCCTCTTCCAACAACGAAAGAGAAGACTGTCAGATTGATTATAGTCTTTTTGCAGCCAAAGATGAAGCAGCTCTATACAGTCAGCAAAAACAAGACTGGGAGCTGATTGTGGCTCAAATCATGAACTCCTTATTGCCAAATTCATACTGAAATTGAATAAAGTAGGGAAAGCCACTAGACCATTCAGGTATGACCTAAATCAAATCCCTTACAATTATACAGTGGATGTGACAAATAGATTCAAGGGATTAGATCTGATAGAGTGCCTGAAGAACTATGTACAGAGGTTTGTGACATTGTACAAGAGGCAGCGATAAAGGCCATCCCCAAGAAACAAAAGGCAAAAGGCAAAATGGTTGTCTGAGAAGGCCTTAAAAATAGGTATGGAGAGAGAAGCAAAAAGCAAAGGAGAAAAGGAAAGATATACCCATTTGAATGCAGAGTTCCAAAGAAGAGCAAGGAAAGATAAAGCCTTTCTCAGTGATCAATGCAAAGAAATAGAGGAAAACAATAGAATGGGAAAGACTAGAGATCTCCAAGAAAATTAGAGATACTAAAGCAACATTTCATGCAAAGATGAGCACAATAAAGGACAGAAATGGTATGGACCTAACAAAAGCAGAAGATATTAAGAAGAGATGGCAAAGAAGAGATGGCAACAATACACAGAAGAACAATACAAAAAAGATCTTCATGATCCAGATAACCATGATAGTGTGGATCATTCACATAAAGCCAGACATCCTGGAATGCAAAGTCAAGTGGGTCTTAGGAAGCATCACTATGAACAAAGCTAGTGGAGGTGATGGAATTCCAGTTGAGCTAATTCAAATCCTCAAAGATGATGCTGTGAAAGTGCTGCACTCAATATGCCAGCAAATCTGGAAAACTCAGCAGTGGCCACAGGACTGTAAAAGGTCAGTTTTCATTCCACTCCCAAAGGCAATGCCAAAGAATCCTCAAACTACTGCACAATTGCACTCATCTCTCATGCTAGTAAAGTAATGCTCAAAATTCTCCAAGCCAGGCTTCAATGGTATGTGTACTGTGAACTTCCAGATGTTCAAGCTGGTTTTAGAAAAGGCAGAGGAACCAGAGATCAAATTGCCAACATCCGCTGGATCATTGAAAAAGCAAGAGTTCCAGAAAAACATCTACTTCTTTATTGACTATGCCAAAGCCTTCGACTGTGTGGATCACAACAAGCTGTGGAAAATTCTTGAGATGAGAATACCAGACCACCTGACCTGCTTCCTGAGAAATCCGTATGCATGTCAAGCAGCAACAGAACTGGACATGGAACAGACTGGTTCCAAATCGGGAAAGGAGTACATCATGCTGTATATTGTCACCCTGTTTAACTTATAGGCAGAGAACATCATGCAAAATGCTGGACTGAAGCACAAGCTGAAATCAAGATTGCCAGGAGAAATATCAATAACCTCAGATATGCAGATGATACCACCCCTACGGCAGAAAGAACTCAAGAGCCTCTTGATAAAAGTGAAAGCAGTGAAGAAGTTGGTTTAGAACCCAACATTCAGAAAACTAAGATCATGGCATCTGGTCCCATCACTTCACGGGAAATAGATGGGAAAACAATGGAAACTGTGACAGACTTTTTTGGTCTCCAATCACTGCAGATGGTGACTGCAGCCATGAAATTAAAAGACGCTCCTGGGAAAAGTTATGACCAACCTGACATCATATTAAAAAGCAGAGACATTACTTTGCCAACAAAGGTCCATGTAGTCAAAGCTATGGTTTTTCCAGTAGTCATGTATGGATGTGAGTTGGACTATAAAAGCTGAGCAGCAAAGAACTGATGCTGTTAGCTGGTGTTGAAGACTCTTGAGCATCCCTTGGACTGCAAGGGGATCCAACCAGTCCATCCTAAAGGAGATCAGTCCTGAATATTCATTGGAAGGACTAATGCTGAAGCTCAAACACCAATACTTGTGGCCACCTGCCACAAATAATTGACTCATTAGAAAAGACCCTGATGCTGGGAAAGATTGAAGACAGGAGAAGAGGACGACAGAGGATGAGATAGATAGCATTACCAACTCGATGGACATGAGTTTGAGCAAGCTCCGAGAGTTGGTGATGGACAAGGAAGCCTGGCATGCTGCAGTCCATGGGGTCACAAAGAGTTGGACATGACTGAGCGACTGAAGTGAACCCTCCTGTTAGGAGAGGTGCCAGCATCTCTAGCTAGGGAAACCTGCTGTGTTGTGGATTGTTCGAAGAAAAGAAAACCACTCTAGGGATTGTTCTCTCCCTAGCAGGTGTAGAACAAGTTAATGTATCTCTTAAATTTGTGTTTGGTTTAGCATAGCACTCTGCTATCTGAGAATTTTGTCAGCGTTACACAGTGAAACTTCAGTTAACGTCAGAAGGGTGTCCAGCAGTAAGGAACGTTGCTTGAGGTTGTGTAATGCATTAGTACTACAATTTTAAGATAAATAACCACATACTGATTAACTCATCTCAGAAATAAAACATTTTGCACAATGATAAATTCCCAGGTTGGCCTCAGCATGAGCTCATGTCCTCACTATCTGACATTTAAGTGAACAAGGCTGAGAGTTGACATGCGAGATACCCCAACCAATAAGCTCGGTTTTAATTTCAGCCATGGCCTGAATCTGAAGCCTCTAGATTTCAGACCGCTCCATGCAGGCAACTCACTTCAAGCTGACAGCACCTTGCCCAGAGTAAGCCCTTCCTGCATTCACTTTCTGCTTCAAGGCTCCCAACTCTGGATGCAGGCAGGAGCGTGCTAAGCTTTAAAGCAGCTCACACATACATAAAACTGATGGTTAAATATGCCCGTCTCCTTATCCTTCAAGCAAATAAATCCTGGAGGTATTTAATGGATCTGAAGGGGTCTCAGCAAAACTAAGCCCCTGATACTAACAGGGCTGCCAACGTTCTTTCTTCCATCTCCTACCCTACTTTGACCACAGCCCAAGTAAGATACCCCTACATGAGTCCACTCATTCTTAAGGGAATCCAGGCTAAGACAATCCCTTCTTACTCAGCCAGATGAGGAACCCAGACTCAGAAGGGGTCAATTGAATTTTTATAATCAAGTTAGATTTGTTTTAAAAAAGTGTTTGGCTCAGGCAAGAAAGTCACTTAATATACACCCCAAGTTCATTTCAATCAACTAATGTTTGCCTTACAAATAGTGAAAGAAGCAAAAAGCAAGGGACAAAGGGAAAAGGTATATCCAACTAAACCCAGATTTCCAAAGTTCATCATGGAGAGACAAGCCTTCAATGAACAGTGTATGAAACAAGAAAACAAGTGGACAGACTAGAGATCTCTTCAGGAAAATTGGAGATAAAGGAAACATGTTGCCCAAAGATGGGCACAATAAAGGACACAAAAGTTAGAGACCTAGTAGACGCTGAAGGGAAGAGATGGAAAGACACAGACGAACTGTACAAAAAAAGATTCAAATGAACCCAATTCCTACGAAGGTGTGGTCAGCCACACAGAGCCAGACATTCTGGAGTGTGAAGTCAAGTGGGCCTTAAAAAGCACTAATAAAGCTAGTGGATGTGATGAAATTCCAGTAGAACTATTCAATACTTGATGATGCCATCGAGATGGTGCATTCAACATGTCAGCAAATATGAAAGACCCAGCAGTGGCCACAGGACTGGAAAAGTCAATCCTCATCCCGATTCCCAAGGGTAGTACTACAGAATGTGCTAACCATTGGACAATTGCCACTCATCTCCCACACTAGTAAGGTCATGCTTAAAATCTTGCATGTTAGGCTTCAGCATTATGCAAACCAAAACTTCCTGATGTCCCAGCTGAGTTTAGAAAAGGAAGAAGAACCAGAGATCAAGTTGATAACATTTGCTGGATCATAGAGAAAGCAATTCCAGAAAATATCTACCTCTGTTTCATCAACTACGCCAAAGCTTTTGACTGTGTGGGTCATAATAACCTATGTATGGAAAGCTCTATAAAGAGATGGGAGTACCAGACCATCTTGTCTCCTGAGAAAGCCGTATTCAGGTCAAGCAGCAATAGTTAGAACCCTCTGCAAAACTGGTTCAAGATTGAGAAAGGAGTAAGACAGGGCTGTCTGCTGTCACCCTGTTTGTTTAATCTATATGCTGAGTACATCATGAGAAATGCTGGGCTGGATGAGTTACAAGCTGGAATCAAGATAGGTGGGAGAAACATCAAAAACCTCAGATATGCAGATGATACCACTCTAATGGCAGAAAGCAAAGAGGAACTAAAGTGCCTCTTGATGAGGGTGAAGGAGGAGCGTGAAAGAGCTAGCTTAAAACTACATGTTAAAAAAAACTAAGATCGTGGCATCCGGCCCCATACCTCATGGCAAATAGGAGAAAAGGCAGTAGTAACCGATTTCCTCTCCTTGGGCTCTAAAATCACTGTGGATGGTGACTGCAGACATGAAGTCAGAAGATCTTTGCTTCTTGGCAGGAAAGCGATAACAAACCTAGACAGCGTATTGAAAAGTAGACACATTACTCTGCCGACAAAGATCCATATGTCAAGGCTGTGGTCTTCTCAGTGGTTAAGTGTGGTTGTGAGAGCTGGACTGTAAAGAAGGCAGAGTGCTGGAGAAGACTCCTGAGAGTCCCTTGAACAGCAAGGAGAGCAAACCAGTCTATCTCAAGGGAAATCAACCCTGAATACTCAATGGAAGGAGTAACGCTAAAACTCCAGTATTTTGGTCATTGATACAAATAGGCAACCCATAGGAAAAGTCCCCACTTCTGGGAAAAATTGAGGGCAGAAAGAGAAGAGGGTATCAGAGGATGAGATGGTTGGATGGCATCACCAATGCAATGGACATGAACTTGGGCAAACTTTGGGAGATGGTGAGGGACAGAGAGGCCTGGTGTGCTACAGTCCATGGGGTCACAAAGAGTTGGACACAGCTGGGTGACTGAACACAATGGTTGCCTACCACTGCTCAGGGACTTGTTACACACAGTCCCATCAAGTTTATAAAGGGTACGTTTTAGGAAGATAGAACCGTTAGGGAAACTAAAGTCTTATTTAGGCTTCAGAGAAAGAACAGGCCTCTGACCTTGCTTCTATGCTGCGTGGACACTGCCCTGACTGCCTGCCGTGAGTACAAGCCTGGCAGCACCATAGACAAAATAAGGGGAAAATCTTAGACTGAGGCCTGGAGGGTGTCCAGCCAACCAAGCCCTAGGCTTAACATTCCAAGTTTTACATGACAGAACAAACAGCATTAACATGAAGCCAGAGCTGCAATTTGCTCACAGATCGACTATCAGTTTGCATCCTGGGATTATAAGCAGGAACCCCAAACTGCAATTTTTGAAGTCTCACCCACAGAGCAGACACTGTGGGGGCCTGTCTCCACTAGATGTGATGTGTCACGGGACTTCTCAGCACTATTTGAGTCTGGAGGTTGGTCAAAACCCAAATCTGGTGATGAATCCTGTTTCTATTTCCTTTAATGTTAGTATATTGAAAGCAAGCAAGATAATTCTCTAATATTGGTATTATTTGTATATAATGAATGGCTTATTTTGTTAACAAATCCTTTGAACCTGAAAGTGAAAACTTCCAGCAAAAGGACCATGTCTGAAGCACCTCAAGAATCATAAGTTAAATTGCAACACTTTTCCAACAAGGAGAACTGAGTCTGCCCAGACCTCTCACTTCTCCCGTGTACTGTGTTACCAGGTCTGACCCAGTTCTTTCCCCACATCTTAGACCTGAAAATGTCTCTTGGAAAGAGGGTTAAGCCTTTGTGGAACTTAACAGCAGGAGTTGGAAATAGACATTTGATAAAAGCACGCCCCACAGAAACTTCAGAGGTGTTGTCTTAAAGCAAGTGAGATGGTGGTTGGTGGTGAGCAAGTAGAAAAGAGGAACTAAGTCTATCCAGTCATTTCAAGGCAGCAGGCTCTGGAGAAAGACATATACATGTACACATTGAAGGATTCTCCAAACAAGTCCACCTTGACATTACTTGATGGAACTACTAACTCCAAGATCTGTTAGTGGTGTGCACTTCAGCATGAAATGCTTCAACCCTCCAGACTCCAAACTCACACTGTCACCCCACTAGGGCCCTACACCGCAGAATTTCACTGCCAAACATTCTGGAATCCTGAGTATGACTAAGTAGCTGATGAATATTCTCTTTAATCACAAAAGAGAAGTCTCTTATGTAAGTCTGCACAGAGTTGCTTATAAGCCTGAGTAGGCATTAACAGCCCAGTTACCCAACTCCTATGCAATTCAAGACTTTGACAGTGGCAATATTAAATCTTTCCCCTTGAATTTCATATGAAAGTTAAAGCTTCAGCCATAAGACTTAGAGCTAGATCTATTAAATTGCTACTTAATAGTCTTGAAGCTGCAGGCTGGTGAGCATCCATTAGGCATGCACATAGGCTGCTTTTAACTAGAGCTCTGAGTGCCTCAGGGTGAGGTCAGAATGAAATTTCTGGAAGGGTTCTCAGCAGGTTGAGTTTCTTAGGGTTTCACCTACTTTAAGCAAGCATACTAACAAGTCCATGGAATATCTAGTTTGGAGGAGCTCATAGGAAGGTGGCCGGTCCTAAACAACTATCCAGATAGAGCTAGTTTCAAAGAATCTCAGAAAGCTCATAAACCAGCTTCAAATAGTTACTATTAGTGTTACTTCCTAGTTTCTGTCAACTTTCTAGTCTCAGAACTTCAAGTTTGAAACAATGGTGGATCTGAACAAAGAGAAAATAGAAACAGTCCAGAAAACCAGATATATTGGGTAGAGGCTAAGATGTAAGTAACTGGTCAAGTTAGCAGGTACCACTTGCAAACACAGCTGGAGGGGGTGATAGGAGCCTGGGGCATTCTCTCTCCAAACCCAACTTCCCAGCATCCCCAGACTGGCAGAGTAGTAGAGAAGACCCCCCTTTTGAAGAGCTAAGTCTGGTCTCACCTGAAAGCATCTCTAACAAGATATGCCTTTTGATGGTGTAAATGTTTCTGACTAGTGTATGCCCCATTTCTCATAGCAGAATCTTGGCCTGTCACCCCCTGCACAGCCATGGTAAGGGGTATCTGAGGCTCTTGGGTTGTTACAGCCTCTGCTGAAGCCTTTATCCTAGAGTCTTCCTCTCACCACATATCCTGCTCTTGGCTTCTGCTCTGATTAACTCTACTTGTTAAACCCTGCCACCTGATACTGCTTCTTTAGAGAGGGCATTCCTTCCACTAGGACACCTCACGTTGCCTCTTTAACCCCATTGCACCCCCACAAGGCTGCCTTCTCTGCTGCTTATCCAACGCTGGGGGTGGTACTGAGTTACTTGTAGTTGGATCTGGGTAGCTCCAATATGAACCAATTCCAAGCACGACCTTCATCCTTGTTCAATTTAGCAAGAGATGAGAGACCCTTTAGTACCTTCTCCCCACAGTACTTCCAGCTCCAGCACCTTACACCTCCCACTCCTTTGACAGATCAGCAGGTTCTCCTCACATGCTGCCCCTCAACGAGGGCCATTGGCATTGCTGTAAGCATGCCATGAGGAGGTCCTATCACAGAGAATGTTGACAATCAACCCACTTTAGCAGTTATCCCAGGAGGTGGGACCGACACTCCTGCCAGTCAGCATGAATGTTTGCCTCTTGTTAATTAGATCACCTGTATCTTCATTTCTAAGTGGTTATGTAAAAGGTGCAAGGAGCTCATTAAGCCAGAGGAGAGATCGCTAGAACAAATTTTTCCAGCTCGATACAAAACAGGTACTCCCATCTCTCACTTGTGGTATATCCCAAGGTAGTTTCTCAGAAGTTGTCATGTCTAATGCCGGATGGATGAGGGGGAGTCCTTCTGAGTGTGCACGTGAGGTCCTTAAGCAACAATGATGCTCAAGAGACTGAGGATTGGACCTGGCCAGGAAAGGAAGAAAGCAGGCCTCAGGTAGCAATACGGAGGTCTACAGATCCTCTGGAAGGGAGAAGGCTTGAGGACACAGTTTAGCAACAGGAGAGGTGGATATAGTGAGCTTGTCAACACCCCCACCCATACCTGCCCACTACTAACCAAACGACACCCAGACGAATTTGACTTGGGTGAACTGGGCAGGTGGGAAGCCTTGTCCTTCACTCGAATTCTTCCCAGTTAAGCCCCTTGGCAGTTAACTATCTGAAAAAGCAGCTCAGAGTTCATTCTCTTTAAAAATGCATGACACAGAACGAGAGTTCATCCATACCAAGGCACCAATGGGATGATTTAAGGAGACCATGTCCCCAGTCACTGAGAGCTCCAGTCCTAAGTGACCAGGTCCAGTAACGCACAAGTTGGTGGACTTCCAGTATTTGTCAATTGTGATTCAAAGGGAGAATTTGGTTCTCAAAAGCTTTGGGAGATTTTTTCTAATCACTTAAGACGTATGCCTACTTACACAACACCTACCCAAACAGTAGCAACTGGGGCGCAGGCATACGAGACTACCCTAGCAACACTAGACCATGGTGCTGCTCTCCACATGAAGCGAGGCAGGGGAGCATGAAATTCCCTGGCTGGAGATGAAAAACAGGACTGACTTCCCAACAAAGCATCAGAGGAAGAACCCCACAGCCAGAAGTGCACTCAGTCCTGAAAGAGCTTGGAGCCCAGTTCCTATAGTGCCCTCACAGATCCCACCTGCCCCTCCCACCTCCAGCCATATGCAATGAGCAGGGTCAGGTGGGACCCGTGGACTCAAGCTGACGTTAATTTTCTACCCTTCTTTCCTGCTTGAGGGCAAGAGTGTGTGTCTCTTTTCTAGCTAGGTAGGGCAGATCTCCAGGAGATTGTTCTGTCAGGCAAGATACTTCTCTTGAAAACCTCAGACCCTTTTCCTCCATACCCAACACCCCAAACCTGGGGGAGAAAACTCATGAAAGTAGGGAGGCCCCTCGAACTGGGTCCTTTAATGCTTACCCTTCAAGGTAAGTCTACAGATGCCTCCACTGGTTTTGTTACCCTGTAAGCGATCCTGCTGGTTACTCACTGGTTTTTCTGTCTGTCCAGTTTTCAGGACAGAATTTTGTCCTGTGATTTCAAGCCTCTGATCTAAGAGTTGTTGATTCATTTCGTTCCTCACTCCTGTCCTTACAGCAGAAGTCAACTTTCCAAGCTCTTTTCATTTGGGGGCAAAGAGTCAGTTAGGTTAATTTAGAATAAGAGTATCTCAAGTCAGCAAAGAGGGTGACAATCAGGGACATTTCATTGAAATCTTTTGTACTGGCTTAGAACAAGATTCCCTTTGTGTTAATATTTCAAGGCATGGAAACCTGAAGTCCTGTTCCATTCTATTATTGAAGCAAGGAAGGCCTTTAGGAAATTCCAGGGGCCCTGAGGAGGGCCACTGCCCAACTAGGTATGCAGCAAGTCTTTAACTTACAAGATAGTCTAAAATGGGCAGAAAAACCGCAACATCCTTGATACAAAGTGCTCCTTTCCAAAAAAGCAAAGTAATTGGGAGATTGATATTTTTTTAAAGACGACTTCATAGGAAAACAAACTCATTCTGAAGTTAGGAGTATGGACAGATCTGCAGGATCTCAAGCTTCTCTGGGATTCTCATCTTGAATTGAGGTAAAAGCAGAAACCATTTACTCTTAAGATTTTCCTTCTACCAGTTAGGTTTTCCCCACTTCCCTGGCGGCTCAGACAGTAAAGAATCTACCCGTGCAGTGCAGGAGACCTGGGTTGCACCCCTGGGTCGGGAAGATCCCCTGGAGACAATAGCTACACACTCCAGTATTCTCGCCTGGAGAGTTCCAGAGACAGAGGAGCCTGGTGGGCTACAGTCCATAGGGGTCGCGAAGAGTTACAACTGAAGGACTCCCACACTAAAGAGAAATTCAGATGCTGACTGTTAAGTGAAGGGGTTGTGAAGATTTAAAGCAAGTTCCGGAAGAGTCTGTAGTGGTTAAGACCCTTGGGTCTCTGGGAAGTGGTTGAAATAGCCTTCCTGTCCCCAAAGGTCACTGGGACATCCCAGAGGGGTGAGAGGAACCCAGGGATGACTGATAGTGAAACAAGAGCAAGGTTTCAGTTTGCCTTTCACCTCAAGTTCCCTGAAGAACGGCACTGAAACATGTATAATATCATATATGAAATGAGTCACCAGTCCAGGTTTGATGCACGATACTGGATGCTTGGGGCTGGTGCACTGGGATGACCCAGAGGGATGGTATGGGGAAGGAGGAGGGAGGAGGGTTCAGGATGGGGAACACATGTATACCTGTGGCGGATTCCTGTTGATATATGGCAAAGCCAATATTGTAAAGTTAAAAAAAAAATGATGGTCTTTAGCTTAAAGCAGAACAATTCAATGTTGTGAAGCCTATCTCCCCACCCAGGGCTTCCTTTTAGTCTTAGACTGAGATTCAAAGCTATAGTTCCTCAAGTTACCCTAACACAGTCGGGGCTGCCATAGGACCACCACTTGTAATATCAGACTAGACACTTTATGAGCTGGTCCAAAGTTTGCTCCAGGCCGATGGAGCCTGATGAGCCAGAGAACAGGGAGTCAAGTGTTCAGAGCCCAGGCCATCTCTGTAGAGGCCCATGGCTTATGACAGGAGTCCAGCTCTTTATAAACCAGAGCTGCCCTCAAGAGAGCCTTCTCCCCTGGGGCACAAGCAGGGAGGTTCCCTTATTCCTCAAGGAGTGGCTTCTGTTCTTCCTGCCTGGAGGCCTGAGCTTGAGGAGGACCTGGCTAGTGAACTCCCACTACCTGTCACCCACCACCGGCCCCAGGATAAGCCTGAGCTACAACAAAGGCTATATAGTTTAGTGATAGAGAGGAGACCCCAGGAACCAACTTGGAAGAGGGAGATGCTGCCAAGCTAAGGCTTGAGGGTAGATTACACTAAACAAGGAGCTATGCAGAGAGAAGCCTTTCAAACAACCTTGGATGGAACAGGTATCCATCGACTTGGGGCAGGTAAATGAGTACTGGCCTGTCCGTAGTCATAGAACTGGCAGTAAGTCAAACTTCCCATGATCATCGAAGCCTCATAGCTCAGAGTTAGCTTTTTAGCTTACCCATTGTAACAGGTCAGATGCTCAGAGAATTTAAGCAACTTATTCAAGACATGGGAAATAAAAGGCAGAAACCAGGCTCAAGCAGTATGTGGCCCGAGGTCTGTGACCTCAACCTTTCAGTTTTAAGACCCTCCATGGCAAAAGAATGTGGTGAGCCAATTTCGAGAGCCTGGGAGCCAAGCTTTGTCACGAGCAGCTTCCCTATGGCTAATCTACAGTCTAGATTCTGCCTAGTTCTGGACCATCTTCCTTTCCACTCAGGAGTCCCCTGGTATGAAGAAAATAGAGTACAGAAAGTCCAGACAAGCAATTGGACTTATCAGTCCAATAGCAGCAGCAGCCCTGTGTCAGCACTTACTTAGCACACTCCTGCCTGGCTGCCAGCTGAGTAAAGCTAGGACCACCCACCGCCCCCCTACCCAGGACTATAATGTGTGATTGTGTGCATTTCATGACCTGGCAGAGCACCCAGCGTCACCTAGGCGAAGTTGGTTCTGAGTGATGGCCCAGACTACTGCACAATACCCAGGCCCTTTCATAGGCTCTGGCACATATCAGACTGGGTTTAAGCCCCCACCATGTGCCCATCATCCTTTTGCCTCCCCCAGGGACTTGGCACTAAACCGAGTGCTAGGGCTGAATGAGTTCCTGGCTTATTACGAGATAAAGTTACAGCTCTGGCTACACACCACTGAGACTAAGAACTCAGGTTGTAGCCAGCGGCACTTGTAAGACTGTAGCCTCTCTCTAGAGGTCCTAATTCCTTGTCGACAAGGAATCCAGCAAAGATGCTTCAATCTAGAAGGTCAAGATTCTATTGGCCCCCCTGCTTTCAGTCTTTAGGGCAGAAAAAGCTTTCAGGTTAGCTGGCCCAGCTCTGACCGTGTTAGAAAGTCAGCTATACTTTGAACCCTGAGCAGTTAACAAGCAACTTTTCATCCAGACCTTAAGATGTGGCATTTGAAGCAATTGTTCAGGACAAGAACAAACTCATACAATCCAGATAGTCTGCCTGGGTAGGGGAGGGAGCTACGCAAGCATGAGGTACCAAGTTGGGTTCAGAGAGGTGCCAGGCTACAGGAAGGTCATAACATGGAACAGGAGTTTCATGCTATAGGGATGAAGGTGCCAAGACGCTTGTGGCACAGAACCCCATGAGCCCTGCACTAACTCTGTGAGGCAGTCTATGGGGCAGCAGCTAGAGTGTACTGAGCACACACCATGATGGGTACTGGTCTACAGTCTCCTATCGCCACAAGATCTGTCTAAGCCAGTTTCCCAGAGATTGGTAACTTGCCCAGGTTATCAGAGCTAGTAAGTGACACAGCCAGGGAAAGAACCCAGGTGAGCGGCAGCCCGTATCCTGCCACACCACATGACTATGAAGGTCTCTTCACGAGACCAAGGCTCTCGTCAAGTGGCTCCGCAGACAAGACCTGAAAGCAGACCTATTCCAGACCCCAACACTCCCACCTCCAAGGTCAACAATTTCGACGGAAGCTTTCAGTTGTCTTCAGAGGAGCTGCTTTAGAAATTGATGGTTAAGTCCTCACCAAGTTTGACCCAAAACTGGTTCAGCTGGACGAACTCCACATCAACTGGTCATGCCCAGTTATCAGGTGAGGTCAGCACCAACCACTCGTTTCCCACTTCAGCAGATTGAACTGCATCTAGGCCCCAGGTTCTCCCACTTTTCAGGCCAGCCCATGTGGTCAGTTGCCTGCTGACTCACCTAGAGTTCTTCTGAACACTTAAGACTTGCCTTGCTTCTCTAGAGCCTTCTGCCAGTTGGAGTTTAATACTGAGCCCTTCCACACAGTCACCACAGTCGTTACAGGCTCTATGAGCTACTCTTCACGTGAGCAAGGACCTACATCTAGACCTATGCCAGCAGGGAGCCCCCAGGAGCCCTTTACCTATGACCCTATTAGAGAAACTCTAGTCAGTCCAGTTTCTACTACTTGGGCACTCCCCTGGAGTGGATCCTCACCCTCCCCAGAAGGATTTGAACAGCACAGACTATAGGAGAAAACCATCTCCAAGCGCTAATGGCTTAACTATGACCTGCCGTCCCAGTTCAACTCATACTGATATTCTTTTCAGCTGGGGAAATACACGAGTCCCCAAACATTTTAGTTTTTGCCAGATTTGAGTTCACATCTGTGCTGGATTTGCCAATAGCAAGTCTACTCTGTAGTACCTTATTGCCAGAGGAAAACTTTAGGATGCTTAAGAGAAGGAAAACAAGTGGGAGTGCCTCACCTCTGAGACCTGAGCACAGAAGCCAGGCCACAGGTTGTTTGAAAACAGGTTTGAGCAGGAAAGCATCATCACCCTATCACAGGAAGGGCTAATGCTGAGTCACTGCTTGCTGGAAGTTTGAGTTTTTGGCTTTAGGGAGAAAAGTCACCCCCTTCAGTGCATATACTCCAACTCAGGGTCCCATGCTCTTCATGTGAGCTTAGAGTTCATACCCGTGGAGCTAGACAGAGATAGTTTCCCTCCATCCCCTCTGCCTGTTGATATAGGCCGTTAGTCCCCAGAAGAACCCACTCCTAGAAAGATCTTTCCTGGGAGAAAAGACAGCTTCCCAAAGAAACTGGAGCTGTTTTATGTACCAGGATTTTTTTTTTTTTTTAAGGCTTCAAGTTGGTAAAAGAAAACCCCTGAAGATTTTTACACAGAGGTTGATGTGGAGCCTTGAGCCAAGGAATATCAGACAGTCTCTCAAGAAAATTCTCTCCAAAAGCCTCCAGAAGGAATCACAGCTTTACTAACACCTTGATTTTAGCTTTGTAAAGACCCTTTTTTCACACTTCTGACCTCCAGAACGTTAATAAATCGGTACTGTTTTAAGTCACAAAGAGGCTTTTCAGATGTAAGAAAGCAGGCAGAGAAGGGGAAAAAAAAAAAAATCCCTGGGAGAAAGAGGCAGGGCTTGTGTTCTTATGACCCCAGGACTATCTGTGAAGAAAACAGAAGAGAAAATCCACACAGAAGAGCACTAACAGAGACTAGTGTGTGGAGAGAGCAAGCCCTACAACCCTATTCCCAGAGTTTTCTCTTCTGAAACAAAAGGAAGCTTTATACCCTACCCTCCAGGCTTAATTAATCTGCTTTCCCCACTCCAACCCTGAGAAACCTTCAGCAGCCACAACCACCCCAACCAAAGAACACTGAGGCACAGACTGCGGATTTTATAGGCTAGAGAGACTAGTCCCACCCCACCCCAAAGCACTCTGGGTGGGCAGCGGTTCCTCTGTTTCTCATTGGCTCCCTCTCTCTCAATCAGCAGATTGTCTCCACCCTCCTCTGCTCATTTCCTGTCTGTAAGTCACCAACAGCAGTGTAAGCAAGGGGAGGTTTTAACAGTCTGCACTCAACCCTCGCCTAAAAATGTGACTTCTCATGTTTTTAGGCAAGATTCTAGAAGCAATGTTGATTGGAAAAAGAGACAGCCTCTTCACAGACAGAATGTATCATTCTTTTATGTATGTTCACCCAACCATCTGAATCAGGGCTCTTTCCTGGAAATTATGTTTGAGAAGATCTTGATGAAAGCCTTGGAGTCTGTGGTTTCCCAGAAGCACCAAGATTTGTGTCTTTAAGGAAGCCGGCATCCTACTAAAAGGTGGTATTGAAAAATTCCCTTCTAAGAAATGGCTTACCGTCTACCTGTTACGGTTATCCCCGTATTCCCAATTCCTCCTTTGGATTTGAGTTTCTCCAGCAGCTACCTCAAATAAGCGTTATTTCTGGAAAAGAAAGAAAAATGCAGCGTTTAGGAGGAGGTGGCCGCGTTCTGATCTTCACCACCCCTCTACACTTAGGGAATGAACCACAGGTGGGAAGTAGCTTTCATAAGTCAATTCACCTGAGTCAGTTTGAGTTTGGCCGCGTTCCCCTTCTGGTCCTGAGTGAGGTCACAGGAAAAAGAAGGAGTCTTTTGATGAGAGGAACTGGGGTGTTTGAGGTGATGAAAGTTTGAGGGCAGCCAGAAGATAGTGGGAACACACGAAACTTTTGCCAAGAAGGCAGCTGTCTGTGCACCATGCCTGTGGTAAGTGAACTTAATATAAGATACCCACCCTGGGATCAGAAAAACTTCAAGAAAGGAAAAAGCATTAAACTCGGTGGTTGATTCTCGTTGCTTGCTTGAAAGCTGATTCCATAAGCATTGTTTCCTAATCAAAGTAACTGTTGATTCCCTCCTTTCAACAGGCCCTTCATTTTCCTGACTTCTGTCTTCACTCCTGCTGTTCCTCGGTCAGTCCTTTTCCTCATTTTCTGCCACAAATCAAAATTCTAGCCATGTAAGACCCAGCTGAGATGCTAAATCTTTGTGTTGTCTTCTGTGATCTCCCAGTTTGATTCCACGGGCTCACCTCACTTTCTGAGATGGTTAGAGAATTCAGATGGCCGACACTTGGTCTTCTCCCTGACAGACCTCACACCCTGATTAACAGATCACTCTTGCCTTGCTCTGTCATAGCATCCCTTGCACCTCCATATAACACACACTGTATCTGCTTGGTGTTTGGTTGCTATCACGCTTATCTACTGCCACTGCATTTCAAGTGCCTATAGGAGGGTAAAATGATTGCTTCAACTCTGTGTCAAGAATATGGTACAAACGTGATGTGTTTCTTGAATGAATGATTGGGGGACAAAAAGAAGGGGAGGAAATGACGGCAAAGAAATCAAGAAAGTTCTGCCTCCTTCAGTGTTCTCTTTGTAGCCTCAGTTTGGTCTGGGGCCGGGGGTAGGGTGGGGATGAGATAAACTTCCAGTTTTCCTTGGGGTCAAGAAACAGTTCCAACTCCATAAAGTCAGATCAGGAAGAGCAGATATTACCAGAGTGAGAGAGGGGAGAGACTTCAGGGCAAGAACTAAGTCCCCTCTCCCTTATCCATAGTTTATGAGTTCAAGTACTGCCGGACACAGCTATGAATAAACTTTGAGAACTTGGGAGGTGGTATAGTGTGGTCATTAAATATGTAGATTTGGGGTTCACATCCTGGCTCTGTGGCTTACTGGCTTGTGACTTTATGTGACTTGGTGCAAGGTATGTAATCTCTTTAAGCTCCCGCTGCTTTTTAGGCAAAATGGGGATGATTACGATCATAATAGTACTCACCTCTCAGGATTATTGTGAGGTTTAAGTCAGCCAATACATAGAAAACAGAATAGTGACTAACGCAGAGTAAGTACGAAATTATCAACATCTGCCATGTAACATTCTTGGCTAAATCATAACAGCTACACCTTATTGAGC
Source organism: Bos mutus (assembly GCF_027580195.1). Taxonomy (NCBI): domain Eukaryota; kingdom Metazoa; phylum Chordata; class Mammalia; order Artiodactyla; family Bovidae; genus Bos; species Bos mutus. The sequence continues at coordinate 35,813,611 of NC_091639.1, read as the reverse complement.
TAGATGTTATTCACTTGTTCTAGTGGGAAAATGTAAATTCAACACAGCTGTAGACCAAAGAGGCCTATTGAGAATTGCTGCAAAGTTAAGGGGTTGTTGGTCATGGCTCCTAACCTGTTGCAGGGATAAGTCAATTTTGACTCCATGTTGGAACTGTTTGACCTGCTTTCTGTTGCTTTTGTTGTTATAACCACACATAATGGCCTGCCTCAAAGAATCTTGCCCCTCTGCCTGACTGTTAAAGAGCGCCTTTGTTCAGAACACTGTCCTGTAGATGGCAGGAAGGAAGAAACGAACACATTCCCCTGTCCGAGCCTTGCCATTCTAGGAGATATTTGCAAGATTAATGGCCTTTTTACTTTGTTTCCTCACCTCTCCTCATCTCTGATCCATAGAAGAAACTGGTATCCAGACCCAGGTAAGATCTTCTCAGTCAGCTGACTTTCTGAATAAGGTCGTATTCCTTGACTCGACATCTGAGCTCTCAGATTCACTGGTCTGTTGTGCAGTGAGCTAGAGCAAGCTTGGACTCAGTAACAAACCCCTTTCAAGGGCACCGATGCCTTCCCCTGACCGAGTACACATGCTCCTGTTAGAGTCAGAGCTCTGAGCACAAGAGGGCCCTGTGTGACTCAGGATGGAGAGAGTGAATGATGTGTTCATATTCTTGTTATTGAAGAGAGGACTTCTCATCCATTTGCAGAGAACTAACTATAAATGATTAATTTTGTCTGTGATATATAATGACTTTGCATCATGAGGGCTGTCGTTAGATAGTGACAATAAGACAAAACAATATTCTGGGATTCTAATTAGTTTCTGGAAGAAGCAAAAGGGGCATAATGGTTGCCTATTTCCCTTCCCAAGGAAGAACTGAAAAACAGCTATGGGGCTGGGGTAGCCGTGGCAGCGAGTATCCGAGGAGGAACAGAAGTGCGAACAACAAGCCTACAACCTGCAGGCAGAGTCTCCTCCTCTAGTGAAATTCCCTGGGAAAATACCCATCCCTGAGCTGGGGCCTTGGCAGAGATGGGTGATTAGATCATTTGCATTGGTGGTGGCTGAAGGGGGTGTGAGGGTGTGAGAGAGGGACAGGTGGAGTCTGTTCTGAAGACAGTGGTTTCTTGTCCTGTCCCTGGCAGGATGGGGACAATCATTCTTGTCCACCTGCTCCCCATTCCACCATTACCTGGAACGCTGAGAGCTTTCCTCTAAACCAGTGCTTCTCACATGCACTGCGCACACACATCCCCCAGGGACCCTGTTAAACCATAGACTCTAATTCGGTAGATCTGGGTTGGGATCTGAGATTCGGCATTTTCAAATGTTTCCAGGTGATGTTCACGCTGCTGGTAATGGGAAGAATTTGACAAGGTCAAAGACCTTGTATCTGACAGCTCAGTCATCACCAGGAAGCTCTTTACAAATGCAAATTCTTGGGCGCTGCCTCAGAACCAGAAACTTGTTTTAACAAGCCTTCCAGGAGACGATGGACATTGGTGCATATTTAAATTACAGAGTCACTGTTACAGGTGATAAATGAACTAGTCTCATTGGAAGGACAGATTTAGAAAAGTTTTAGAAAAGTGGTGTTGTCAAGAGCCCAAGGGTAGGGAGACTTGCCCAAGAGGTTACCCAGCAAAGTCCTCTTCCAGGTGGGCCCTGGAACAAGTCCCTTGCCCAGGGGGCACCCTTCACAGGATCTTCCATAGGAACTCATTCTGATAAGGAGGGTTTCCTGCAGTGCTAGCTCCACAAGGGGAAGCCTTTCACAGAAGCAGGAGAGGTGACCAGGATTTGAGGTTGGTAGAAAGCAGATGCAGAGAAAGGGGTAGGGATCTCGGGCCTTGCTGGTAACACAGTACAACATTGACAAATACACACAGCCCCTGGGCTGATGAACAGAACTGACCTCTATACCTGGTGGAGACACACGGAGTGTCCGAGGCCTGAACAACAGTCCAGCGGGGTCCTTGAGCTCAGAGGAGAGAAGGAAAGGACAGGGGAACACTTCTCACAAAATTCTCCAGCTGTCTTCACATCCAGTTAATTAACTAAATTAAACCCTAAAAGCCTTACTAGATTTGGAGGGGACCTTTGATGTCTCTGAGCACCAAGCCCAGGGAGGCGGGCAATGCTGGGTTGGGAACATCTCCCATGGATGGCCGAGCAGCATTCTGTTAATCGTGGCTATTAAACTCCTTTCCTGGGAGTTGTTTTTGAATCATGTGAAATAGATTAAGAGTCTGTTTTGAATCCCTCAGGGTTTCCTGTGGTGCATAATTATAGATGCACTGGAAGAAGAATTCAGGTCAACAATTACTTTAATGAGATGTCTGAAGAGCATGGCCCAGCAAGGCGGAAGGCAGAGGAGGAGCTGGGAGAGGACGTAGGGTGGGGGAGAGACTAGAGAAACTGGAGGAAGGCAGGGAAATGGGCAGGATGAGGGGCAAAGATAGGAAGGTTTCTGCAAGGAGAGCAGAAGAGGGAGAGGAAGAACGCAGAGCAAGAGAGCCGGAGGAGCAAGCAGAGGGCAGAGGAGCAGACTTCACTGTGTCTGGAACATTTTTGCTGCTGCTGCTGCTGCTAAGGTGCTTCAGCCATGTCCTACTCTGTGCGACCCCATAGACAGCAGCCCACCAGACTCCTCTGTCCCTGGGATTCTCCAGGCAAGAATACTGGAGTGGGTTGCCATTGCCCTCTCCCAGGCACGCATGCTAAGTCGCTTCAGTCATGTCCAACTCTGTGCGACCCTATGGACAGCAGCCCACCAGGCTCTGCCATCCACAGGATTCTCCAGACAAGAATACTGGAGTAGGTTGCCATTTCCTTCTCCATGGAACATTTTTAAAGACGGAGAAAACATTCAGAAAGCAAGAGAGTGGCGCTGGGTGCCCATGGAGAGGTCTGCAGTCTTGGATCCAGATGCTCCTCTCACGGATGCATCAGGAGACAGTGGGGAGGCATTGACAATGGGCTTTGGCATCAAACAGACTCGGGTCTAATCCCTGATCCTGCCCTGTTTGACCTGTGTGACTTTTGGCAAGTCACTAAACTTCTCTGAGTCTGCTCCCATCTGTAAAATGAGGGTTAACTATATAAGGTGCATGCCTTGGTCTGTTCAGGTTATTATAACAAATTACCATAGGTAGCTTGGAAACAATAGAAATTTCTCACAATTCTGGAGGCTGGAAAATCCAAGATCGAGGCAGATTTGGTGTCTGGTGAGAGCCTGGTTTTTGGTTTATGGCCAACTGTCTTTTCATTATGTCCACACATGGTGGATGGAGTGAAGGGGCCTTTTCAAAAAGGGCCCTGATCCCACTCATGAGGCTCCACCCTCATGAACTAATCATCTCCCAAGGGCCCCATCTCCAAACACTATCTTACTGGAGATTAGGCTTCAACTGATATATTTTGGTGGGCCACAAACATTCAGGCCACAACAGTGCATAACACTCCTAGAATGAACTGTATCTGACATACAGCAAGTCCCAATAAATTGTTAGAATGGGGAATCCGAGAGGTTAGTTTTGCCCAAGGGCTCATGGCTAGTCAATAGCTGAATTGAAATTTAAACCCTGATTTGTCTGATCTCCGATGCCACGGAGGAAAATGTACAAAACTGCTCTTTTTTGGGAAAAGCCAGGTCTGTTCTCCAGAGAGTCAGCCTCAATCCATGAAGACAGTCCTTATCAGCTGGTGCCAGGGGTTCAAGGGAAAATGAAACAGTTGCCCATAAACCAAAAAACAGGCTCAATCTAACCATAGTAGGACTTTAGACATAGGTATGAAGGTCAGGCAGAGAAGGCAATGGAAACCCACTCCAGTACTCTTGCCTGGAGAATTCCATGGATGGAGGAGCCTGGTAGGCTGCAGTCCATGGGGTCGCTAAGAGTTGGACACAACTGAGCAACTTCACTTTCACTTTTCACTTTCATGCATTGGAGAAGGAAATGGCAACCCACTCCAGTGTTCTTGCCTGGAGAATTCCAGGGACGGGGGAGCCTGGTGGGCTGCCATCTATGGGGTCACACAGAGTCGGACACAACTGAAGCAACTTAGCAGCAGCAGCAGCATGAAGGTCAGGAAGATTCCCTGGAGAAGGAAATGGCAACTCATTCCAGTATTCCTGCCTGGAAGATTCCATGGACGGAAGAGCCTAGTGGGCTACAGTCCATGGGGTAGCAAAGAGTTGGACACAACTGAGCATACACACACACACACACACACACATACACACATGAGGTCCCACTTCCACAAGCTGGTTTTTACAGAACATGCCCTTGTTCACGCTTGCAGGATATAACAGGGCATTCATTCTTGAGTTCATTCCAGGGCTTACTGAGTGCCCATACTAGGCCCAGTACTATTAACATTTCAGGCTCCCAAGAGCATATGCCTAGTGGGATAACTATGACCATCTTGGTAGTGCACTGCTCAAATCTCCCTTCAAGTTCTAGAATATACTATCTGGAATCCATGAGAAGGTTCACATTGAGGCCACAATCTTCCCCAGGCTGCTTTCAGCAAAGGCAGAGCATGGGGTGGGGTGGAGGTGGGGGGTGTGTGCTAGAGCTGAGTCAGCCTGCCAGCGTGGAACTTCTTTAACAGAGGGGCGCTCAGACTCCAAAAGCCTGGTTGAGGCTTCCTCAGAGCTGCACTCCGATCTGAGGCTCTTTCTGCCCCACCTTCTTCCTTCCCTCGCTCCTTTCTCAATAGGCAGATCAGCATCCCAGTCTGAAGGCTCTCCGTGTCTCCTCTTGATCCCCCTTCCCTCACCCCTAATCCTTCACAAGAGTTTCTCCCAAGAAGTCTCTTGCACTTCTATCTTGGCATCTTTCCCAGAGGAACCAAACAAAGGAACCGAGACCCATTGTTTATAGAAAGATTAAATGACAGGATAAGCAGAAACCACAAGCCCCTTGTAGATATCTCTTGAATCCATCCACTTTGCTCTAGGTCCACAGTCCGCACCTTAGTTCAAGCCACCATCTCTGTCCGTTAGATCCTGGTAGGACACAGATATCACACTCAAACAGGATAATTTGTTGAGGTTAACAAAGGATAATTTAGAAAATTCTGGTCCTGAGATACGGATTTAGGCTAAAGGAACACGGGCCACAGTCTGCCTGCATCACCTGGGGTGGAGGATAGGTACCCCCACCTCGCTCTCCTTCCTCCCTCCTATCTCCTGTTGGTGCTCCTTTTTGGCCAAACCCAAATGGAAACCAGAGAAGACAGGAGCCCATTTATGGAGGCCCAGGTCTGCTTCCCAGAGAAGGCAATGGCGACCCACTCCAGTACTCTTGCCTGGAAAATCCTAGGGACGGAGGAGCCTGGTAGGCTGCAGTCTATGGGGTCACTAAGAGTCGGACACGACTGAACAACTTCACTTTCACTTTTCACTTTCATGCACTGGAGAAGGAAATGGCAGCCCACTCCAGTGTTCTTGCCTGGAGAATCCCAGGGACGGGGGAGCCTGGTGGGCTGCCGTCTATGGGGTTGCACAGAGTCAGACATGACTGAAGCAACTTAGCAGCAGCAGCACCAGGTCTGCTTCCCATGGGCACAGATAGAGCAGGGCCAAAAGCGAATCAGGAGAGGCAAAAAGAAGCTGCCTGGCACAACTGTGTCTCGCCCAAAGCTTTGCAAGATCTTATTTTACCCCACTGCCCTCTTTTAACCTTTCTCCCAGTGACATATTAAAGAGTGCTGACTTTCCCAGCTACTTAACTCCATCCAGTGGCTCCCCTCAAGGACTAACTTGTACAAGGTCAAGGAATGTCTGCCTGACTCAAGGCACAGGGTGGCCCTTGAAAATACTTGCTTTTTTATGAGTAAATAAAATGCTATGGGCAAGCCATGTATTTTGGAGTCCAGGATGGTGCCGATTTCAAACATTTCTTCCTCTTTTCCCCAAACATTGAAAAGTCCTGGAGTTTCAGTGTCTGTGTATCCAAACTCTATCTCCTAGGTACCACTAACTGAGGCCTACGATGGGGCAGGCACTCTGGAAATGTCTTTCTGAATAGGATGACTACTCTGCACAATGAGTGCCCCCATCTGAGTTTTTCACGTTAGAAGAGGGACTCAGTGGTCAGGCCATCTGGGGTCCCAGTCGAGAACAAGTCACTCCTTTTATGTTTCCATGTCATCCTTCCCACAGGCACACTTCCCCTAGATGTACCTTCCTTGTGGGATTATCCCAAGGATGTGCTGTGTTCTGCTTAGTCACTCAGTCATGTCTAACTCTTTGTGACCCCATGAACTGTAGCCCACCAGGCTCCTCTGTCCATGGGGATTCTCCAGGCAAGAATACTGGAGTGGGTTGCCATGCCCTCCTCCAGGGGATCTTCCCAACCCAGGGATCAAACCCAGGTCTCCCCATTGCAGGCGGATTCTTTACCATCTGGGCCATCAGGGAAGCCCAAGAATGGAGTAGATTAACTCATGCAAAGAGTTTAGAACAGTGCCTGGACCCTAGTCCCTGTGCAGTCGCTGTTAGCTCTTATTAACATGTCATCCTCTTCCAAGGTTTTGTATGGAGTATCATTTCTGCCAAGTGGACCCTCCCCCACCACCTGGCACATCATATTCATGCGATTTCATATAATGATCAAGACTTACGGCATCCTGGATGCTGTCCAGGGCTTGCACCTCCTGACTGTATTGATTCCAGGGACTCTGAAGAATATGTCAATAGTTTTGAAGAATGAGAACATGGGTTCAACCCCCTTGGATAAGGATGCTGAGTGGACTTGATCTGTCCTCACATCAGGAAAGCCTACATGTCCATCCACTTCCCAATACTCATACTGGCTTTAACTCCAGCCCTACCTCCTCTGCCCCCTGGGGGCTCCCCTGCTCTCTGGGCACCTGCTCAGAAGGATCACCCCACCCTACTCCCATTATTTCTTCCTTCCCATCCCTGCAGGCACACACTGCAGCTTCCTCAAGGGAGGTGTTCTATTGTAAGTCACGGAGTGGACAGAGCACATCACAAGTATTAATACATCCCTCCCCTCTCCTCCCTCCAGTTTTCTCCACATCCCCCATCCCTTCTCTTCGTCCCCTCCCCACTTTTCCTGCTCCCACTGTCTGCACAGGTTGAATTATCCTCCTGGGCCTGTGGACTTGAGATGCCCTCACTTCAACAGGATCCCTTGAATCAGACATCTCTTAGGTACCACTTCCCATCCTGTTGGCCTTCCCATCCATCCTCCAGCCCCAGCTGTGGTACCCAGTTCCACACAGGCTGAGAACAGCTTCCTGCGCATGTCTTCGGACAGCTCCCCATCTTAGCCCGAACTGCACACCTTGGATTCCTGTCCTTGGACTTTTCTGATGCTGAGGGATGGGACAGCTGCAGAGACCCACTGGGCACTCTCACTGGCACACCTGGCAATACAAGGGGAGTTGGCTAATGGTGGTGGAAGGTGAAGGCTTTCCCCTTTTGCCATCCTCTGCCCAGGTCTGTGGTTCACTGTGGGAAGCCCTGGTGGGAAGGGGACCTGCACAAGGCATCCTCAGCTGGTTCTCATTCCTTCCCTGATTCACTCCCGTGATTACTTCCAATGTAAACTGCTTGCACACAAGTCACTTCTCAGTCTGTTTTGGGGAAATACAAATTAAGACACCATTGTCTCCTGGAACAATATTCCTTCCCATCTTCCAGCTTTTTCCATGGAATTCTTCATGAGCTCCTTTCCACCTTTCCAAGTCTGACCCATCCTTCAAGGATCATCTGAAATTCCAGGCCCCTGGTTGTATCAACCCACAAAGATCTCTTCTCTTCCTGGGTAGCTGGAGCCCTTTCTAAGCACTTAGAACAGTTGTATGTTCTTATTTTCTTCTCAACATTAATAATGAATAATAATAACTAATAATTGTTGATGCATACAATTGCTGGCTTCAATTCTAAACCCTAAAGAAATTATAAACACCCCGAGGCCAGGCCTGTGTCTAAGTCCCCAGAGAGCCTGGCATAGAGGGTAGCCTGAACTGTGGGATTTTCCCAAACTCCTTCAGTAGGGCACAGCTCTCTCCTGAGCACCAGAGCCAGGTGGGGAGGCCCCTCTTTCCTATCTCTGCTGTATCTGGTATCTAACCAACAGGAAGACATGAGCTCCTCACAGCCTTCCTAAAAGCTCTAGGAAGAAAAGTGAAGGATTTCCTTAGTGGTCTAATGGCTAAGACTCTGAGCTCCCAATGCAAGGAGCCATGGTTCAATCCCTGGTCAGGGAACTAGATCCCACAGGCCACAACTGAGAGTTTGCATGCTGCAACTAAAGATCCCACGTGCCACAATGAAGTCCAAAGATCCTACATGGCACAACTAAGACCCAGCACAGCTAAGTCCTGGTGTAGCTAGCTAGCTAGTTGGTAAATACATACGTAGAAAAGCCAATGGTCACTCATCCCAGCATATAAATCTGCAAATCCTTCTTGGTCTCCAAGGCCCAGCTTAAATGCAACCTTCTCCGTGTGGTCTCATCCTTCCAGAAAGACCCCTCTGTGCTCTAAACTTCAGTAGTTCTTTATCTTCACCCTTTTAATAAACCTTCTCATTTTCATACACGTCTTGCAATTAGTTATCCATCATTTGTCTCTCATTTAACAATGAGTAAGTTAATCAGTTACCAAGCCCCAGGGCCCACCCCTTAGTAGCTACTCAAAACATTTTGAATGAGTGAACAACTGCTGGGGGGAGGAGAGCCTGAGAGGCTACAGGCAGACAATTATCAGGCTTCCTGGCATCCTGTTGTAAGTCCAGGGAGGCCCACAGTTACAAATTCATAAAGATGATGGAAGAGTCTGCTAATTGTCTCCTCAAACCCATTCTTCTCTCCTGATACAAATTTCCCAGCCTCCATCTCATGACTAAGTACTGATGTCTGTGAACAGAAATGGTGTGACAACAAATTACAAAGTATGTTCTTAAAAGGAAAAGCCCTGTGTCCCCTGGGAGGGCAGGAGCTGGGGCAGCCATTTTGGATCATGAGGTGAGAGCTGCACGTTGAGGTTAGCAGAGCAAAAAGACAAAAGGAGTCTGGGCTCATGATGACTATGGAGCCGCCTTGTCAGTCCTAGACTACTCACTTGAGACTCTTGCATGGGAGAAGCATTAACTCCTTTGTTGTTTGAGCCAGTCTTATTTGGTCTCCCAGTTAAAGTAGCTGAACTTGTTTTTTAACTAAAGCTAGACACATTCTATAAGTCTGATCAGTTCTGAAGGAGTGAAAGGAAAGCACACTCCAGAGAGATGCTGGGCTGAGGGTCTGTGGTGGGTGTAGGCTGGGGCTGAGGGCAGCTGCGTGGCTGGATGGGCTCAGAGCACAATGCTTGTGTGCTCTTAAACAGACTCTGCTGTGGTTCTGTCGTTTCTTCAAATTGGACAGAAGTGACTGCACTAACTGGACTCAGGCTCGCACTTGGAGCTCAGGTGGAGAAGGGCTGGGGAAGGTGTGCCACCTGAGGAGGCCAAGGGCAGAAAGCCGGTGTAAGGAACCCTGGTGGGAGACACAGAAGGCAGCCACAAGTTCCTAATACAGACACCAAGTGTACATGGGCCAGAGCAAGATGCTGAATCAAAGCCAGACCCAATAGTTGGGGACTAGGATGGTGGGCCCAGCAAGCAGATTCTGGGATGACTTCCATGAATACATGGATAGATGAGTTACATGGAGTATGGTAGTATATGGTGTATTCTACTGAATTAAAGATTCAGAAGGGCAACAAGGAGCAATTTTTCACCCTGTGTCCTCACTCATGATCCTAGGCTTGCAATCCCTGCTCTAGCCTGTGTCTCCATTTGTTAGCTTCACTTATCCTAAAAGACTTGTCTTGGGTGTCACCTTCTCCAGGAAGCCCTCCATGACACTACAGCTAGGTCAACTGCCCCTCCTCTGAGCTTCCCCTAGACCATGCTCTTCTATTATAGTTATTAATGTGTCGATTATTGCAGGAGTACAATGACTGCAACACAGCTTATAACCAAGTTTAACTGAGATGCCCAAGAGCAATGATCTTTGCTTGATACCCTCAGTGTTTCCCATGATTGCTGATACATGGAGGGAGAAAATTCACCTGAACAGGACCACAGGGGCAAGTGGGTGGGTGATCAGATCGGTTAGAAGCACAGCATGGGGGCCTCAGACATCACAGAAGGTGGACAGTGAATGGATTCTCGAAAAGCCCACTGAGATCCTGAGCGGGGTTGGGGGGTTACACTGGGAGGTGGGAACAGGCAGTGAACAGAAGGAAATGGTCAGCTGCCCAGAACTGCCTGACTCATGTCATCACAATCCCAAATCTGGTACCCGGAAGGGACAATTATCAACAACCCAAGGAGCAAGTAAACATCCTGAGAGTGAACACTGCACATCCCTGATTATGCACTGCTCGTCCTATCTGTTTTTCTACTCTGTGTTCTGGGAGAGAAGAGGTTATAGAAAATTCAACATCTCCCCCACCCCCAAGATACACACCGACTCCCTGAGATGTGTTTTCTTGGGGAAGGAAGGTCAAAAGGCCAACTTTCAATCTAAGGAGAGGGCCCAGGGAGAGGAATCATGATCTGATGTCTTCTGTTCCTATTTAATCATTTCATTACTAATTAATAGGGTCATTACTGCAATTCAAAGGGAAAGAACTATGATTAAAGGTTAATGCCGTTGCTGCACGCATCACACCTCAAATTATGTTATAAAAATGTCCAGCGTATTTAATTGAACCTATAAGTAACAATGTAATTACACTTAATAATGTACGTGCCTTGTATTTATTTGTTCCTCTCTGAGGTAGAGAGAGCCCCACGTGGGTGGGTTAGGGAAGATCACGGTGACTCGCCGTCACAGCGTGCCCTCCGTCTCCTGGTCCTATCAGCTTCCGGCCCCCGCAGGACAGGAATGTTAGCTGACTGGTTGCAAGAAATCCAGCCCTGCCCCTTCAGCACTTCTCAGTGTTCAGTTCAGTCACTCAGTCGTGTCCGACTCTTTCTGACCCCATGGACTGCAGCACGCCAGGCCTCTCTGTCCGTCACCAACTCCCAGAGTTTACTCAAACTCATGTCCATTGAGTCAGTGATGCCATCCAGCCATCTCATCCTCTGTCGTCCCCTTCTCCTCTCGCCTTCAATCTTTCCAGCATCAGGGTCTTTTCAAATGAGTCAGCTTTTCGCACCAGGTGGCCAAAGCGGGACAAGGTCTAATGTCGGTGTTTCCCAGGAGGGAGGCGAGGCGAGGGGAGGGGCAGAGAAGTCGGCCACTGGCTGAGCCCCTGGCACTGTTCTGGGAGAGAAGAGGCCAAAGGGCTAGGATGCTTCCAACTTATGTGTCTTACCCTGGGTGGCACATGAACAATGATCATTTATTCCTCATGGTTCTAGAGCCTGGCAAGTTCACGATCAAGCCACAAGCAGCTTCAGTGTCTTCCTGATTCATAAGACATCTTCTGGCTATGACTGTCCATAGTGGAAAGTGACAGCTCTTGCACTCTCGCTCTCTCTCTTTTTTTTTTTAGTCTCTTCTTTTATAAAAGCACTGATGCCATTCATGAGGGCTCTACCTTCATGACCTAATCACATCCCAAAGGCCCCACCTCCTCATCCCATCACTTTGGGGCTTGGTTTTAACCTGTGAATGCTGGGGAGACACAAACATTCAGTGTATATAGCACTATGATCTTTTGTAATTCCCTCCTTTGAAAACACCTTTTTCCTCCTCTTGGAATGTCCCCTCCTCCTTCACAGAGTACAGTGCATACAGCTATTTGGCTCTCAGCATTCATTCTCAACTTCTAGTATTTTCTTCCGTTACTGCAAAGGCTGGGAAGCTTAAAACTGGCTTTTCTCAGACTCTCTTGCAGCTCGGATTCTGGATGCAAGTTAGCCACCCCACTTCCCGCCCCCAACACTGGATGTACTCATGGGAGATCTGGAAGGTGGCAGTGAGACAGGGATATTGTTGCTTTGGCTGTCTCAATGACAAGCACGTTCATGGAGATGTGACTATTTCTATATCAGCATTCCTTACCCTAGGGATGATACAGTGGAGAACTGAAGGAGTAGAGGACTTGGGCAAGTCATTTATTTTTTCTGTGTCACTTCTCAAGTGACAGTCAATAAAAAAAAGTTCTACCATTTTTACAAAGTTGTTGTAAAGATCAACCTTCCAAGAGTATCTTTGAGAAGTTGAAATAACCTTTGTGATCATAAATTATTAGTCCTGTGCAAGTGTTCTAAAATCAGAATTTCTTCTAAGGCAGCTGATCTCAGATGGTTCGGTTTTTCATTTTCTATAGATTTTAGCATATAATTCAGAGAGCATAGATTCATTTCCTCTGCTGGCTCCCCTGCCACTATCCATATGTCTCCCCACACATACGCCTAGAAGGTTTTGCCAGGAAAGATTTCCTTGTACAGAACCAAGGGAGCCTTCCTCACTGGCATGTAGCTTTTGCAAGCACTGCTACTCTTTATTCTGTATTTGGATCACTTGCCCGTTTCACAGCCAGTCTCACTGATGAAGCCAGCCTCCTAGGGTCCTCTGTGGAGGCACCACCACCCTCTCCAGCTCTCTGGCACCATGTCCCTTTGTGATGAGCACTTATACGTTTTGGCCAACATTTCCCCAATTTCACCCTCGAGTTCCTTCACTGCTCTCGAGTGAGTGCCATCTGGTCCTGGTGATTTATCTATGTTTAGTTTGTCAATTAGGTATAAAATCACTTGCACATTTACTGCTATTTGAGTTGGTATCTCTGCCCCGTCAGTCCCAAAAGACAGTCTAGAAGTGGGAATTTTATAGAATCGCATAGAACGATAGAACCTCAAAGCTGAGAGGGTCCTTGGAGAGCCTTTCAGAGGAAACATCATTAAGCCATTCATTCAGCTATTCATTTATCCTAGAAATAATGACTACCTACTATGTGCCAGGCTGGGTGCTGAGATAAAGCAGTGGGCAAGAGAGACTCTAAAATTGTCCCTGGGGGCTTCTCTGATGGTCCAAGGGTTAAGATTCCAAGCTTCCAATGCAGGGCCCTGGGTTTGATCCCTGGTTAGGGAACTAGGCCCCACATGCCTCAACCAAAACCCAGCACAGCCAAATAATTCATTGATTTGCAAATAAGCAATTCGGAGCTTCCTTAGTGGCTCAGTGGTAAAGAATCTGCCTGCCAATGCAGGCGATAAGGGTTGTATCCCTGGTCCTGGAAGATCCCACGTGCTGAGAAGCAGCTAAACCGGTGCCCCACAACTATTGAGACTGTGCTCTCGAGCCCGGGAACTGTGACCACGTGCCGAAACTACAGCCGGTGCAGCCTACAGCCTGTGCTCCGCAGCAAGAGCAGCCACCGCAACAGGTAGCCCCCACCTGCCACAACTAGAGAAAAGCCCCACACAGCAGCGAAGACCCAGTGCAGCTACAAATAAATAAATAGATACAATTATAAAAAGAAATAAATAAAATTGCCCTTGGAGCCTCTGTCAGCATCATCCTGCAAGCATCCTCTTTCGTTAGTGGCTAAGGTGGGGCAAGAAGTGGAAGTCCTCTGTCCCCTGCCACCTGTCTCCCAGAGTCAGCCCCATTAATGACAGGGAGAGGCACATAGGAAGAGAAAGATGGAGGTGGTTGAAGGGCATTATGGAGAATAAAACAAAGGGAACTGGGGCGATGAGGGGTGAGTATAAGGTCAACATAAAGACCAAAGGGAATGGGAAAGGATGCCATATTGATTGTAAGAGAAAGAAGTTAAGAGGAGGGAGAGGGTGATTCAACACTGGGGTTAGGATTGAAGGGAACAGCTGAGAAACAGCGGGCAGGGGTCTCAACCCCTTCACCCTCTTTATGCTTAATTCCTTCCCGTCTGCACGCTGATTGGCAGGAAGGGAGGAGGAGGTGATGCATCCATTGCTGTGAATTGAGCTCATCATCATCATAATCTAGGGAGAGGCATTTATCATCCTAACAGATGCTCCCCTCTGAAATATCTGATAGCCCAGAGTCTGCTCCCAAGGGGATAAGAACCACTGTGACCCTTACCAGATAAAGAATATCTTTATCTTGATGGGATATTCCCGGCCTTAATTATGTAGGGCCTGGGCAGAATGAAACCAGGAATTTGTGAGTAGGGCAGAGGCAGAAAGGAAGAAGTCCAGAAGAGAAGGAAAGTGAGGCGTCATGTAAGAAGATGCTGGAGATTGTAAAGAAACCCTTTGCTCTGTTTTCTGGACTGCAGGTACTGATGATGGGCCCTAAGTGGACAGCTTGAAGTCCAGAAGACAGGACAAAACATCTGTCGGCATCTCCCATACTGAACATGGAACATGAGTGAGAAATAAACCCCTGTTATAAAAGTCGCTTCGATTCGGGGCTGTTACTGCAGAATCCTCTAGTCCATCCTGGCTGATCAAGGGAGGCTGTCGGGGCTGGTGAGGCAGGACAGCTCTGGTGCCGGCAACAAATCAGAAAAGATCAAAGCTGAGGCTTCGACTACACAAAGGGCTCCGTGCCAGGGAGGGACAGATAGTGGCCGTGGGATGGAAGGGTCTGGGTGTCTGCAGGACTGGCCCAAATAGACCCTTTGAGATAGAAAAGAAGCTAGAAATTGTCATTAGAGATGATAGCCTTACCTAACGACAGAATGGGCTCTGGTGCCACGGCTCTTTCCTCTGCTTCCTGAGCAAGTTACACTGCACTTCAGTGTCCTTTTCTATAAAGTGAAGACAGCAGCACCTGTGTGTAGGGTTGTTGCTGGGGCTAAATGAGTTACCCACATGTGAGTTAACACGTGTGCTTAGAACGCGTATAATGTACTACCCACATGTAATGAGGTACCACGGGAGCTTATGAGGTGTGTATCCAACTCACTACAGGTGCTCAATACACATTATTCCTCAGTATTTTCTTCCCAAGGCTCCCAACTTGCAGATAATAAAACTGAGTTCCAGACAGGCTATAAGACTTCCTAGAGATGACATGGCCAACTGACAGCACAGAAGGCCTCCCCCACAGCCAGCCAGGAAACGGGCTGACTCTGCACGTCGTGGGTGTGGAAGGCCAATGACAAGCATTTAATTTGCTCTTAAGCCAAAACAGTTGTTAGTAAATTAAACATTGATTGTAAAAGGGTCTCCAATTACGATTCACTAATTACATCACCAGCCCAATTGTCATGCAGTTTATATACAATTACCCAAGAACAAATATTTAATTACTTTCCTCTTAATACATTAAACTAATATGATTCCTCAAGCTGTGAGATAGAAATATAGAAACATTTAATTGACATGGAGACATGAAATCAGACAGTTAATGAGACAATAGCCATATTGTCTTGTCTGTTGGTGTGACATAGCCCCGGGGTAATGAGAAGGCAGGGAATCAGTAGGGAGAAAGCCCTCGGGTCTGTATCTTCCACTTCTGTGATTGTTGAGATGGAAGTGGCTGGGGGACGCTACAGAAGCATGGACCATCCTCAAAGGGAGTTGTCCACAATCCTCATGGGCCGAAGCTGTTGTTGGTTGAATCTGCATTGCGAATTAAGGTCCCCTTCCACTCCGCCTTGCTTCCTTCCTTCTCCAAAGATGTCAATCCTGAAGGCACTTCCTACTGCACATCTTGAACACTGAATTGCCTTGTATGGTCTCTTCAGAAAAGTCCATATGCAGTAGGAAGCCAGTAGATTTTTCTGAGCATGTATGTGGCATGACCTGACTTTCACATTAACAGTCTGTAATTAAAGGGAGGCAAGAGGTGAAGCTGAGACAACTGTTAGGATGCTTTTGTCGGGCGTGAGAGCAGAGCATCTAGATTCGAGGGTTTCCCTGGTAGCTCAGTGGTAAAGAATCCGCCTGACAATGCAGGAGACTAGGTTCAGTCCCTGGGTTGGAAAACCTCTCCCCGGAGAAGGAAATGGTGATCCACTCCAGTATTCTTGCCTGGGAAATCCTGTGGACAGAGAAGCCTGACCGGCTACAGTCCATGGGTTCGCAAAAGAATTGGACACGACTGAGCTACTTAGCAACTAAACAACAATAACTCTAGATTCAAAGGGTGGAAGGATGTCAGTCAGGGGGTCCTGGGTGAGGGAGAGAGAAGGGAAAGGGCTGGGGGTGGGAGCCTGTCTGAAGGGCAAGTCATATTCCTCAGGCACCTAGCAAAGGGCTCCCCCAGCGAGTTGCCCTTGGGACCACCCCTGTGTACCCCCGGGCCACTGACCCCTGGGACTCCCAGGACCCATGGGGATGCCGGTGGGGTTGGTTTGCAGCGGGAGCTACGCAGCTTACATCACGTAGTTATTTCACAAACTGATGAAATCGCTGTAATAGATTAATAATCTGCAGTGTAAACCTTATTACTTCCTTAAACCTGTCAGCTCAAGAAAAACCGAATTTGATTTATAATGTTCTAGAAGCGCAGAGCTCAAGCTATAACCTCTGGCCTTGAGAAGAGGGGAAGAGTCTTGATTGTAAATCTTTTCCCCGAGTTTTCTGAGACACCGGATTGCATTCAATACTGGCTCTGCCACTGGCAAGCTGTGTGACCTTAGTCCAGTTATTTAATCTCTCTGAACGTCTTTCTTCTTCTGTAAAATGGGAGTGATTGCCATACTGGATAGTCTGCCCACTGAGTCATGAGTAACAGATGAGATATTCGTGTGGCCACCGTTGATATGCTTTATAAGGGACAGAGGAATGGCTTTCCTGGTGGCTCAGATGATAAAAGAGTCTGCCTGCAATGTGGGAGACCTGGGTTCAATCCCTGGGTCGGGCAGATCCTCTGGAGAAGGAAGTGGCTACCCACTCCAGTATTCTTGCCTGGAGAATCCCATGGAGAGATGAGCCTGGCAGGCTACAGTCCACGGGGTCGCAAAGAGTTGGACACGACTGAGAGAATAACACTTTCACTTTCAAAGGGACAGAGGAACGTGGCCTGGGTGTTGTGGCCATGCCAGTGGTCCCCAACCTTGCTGGCAACAAGGACTGGTTTCATGGAAGACAATTTTTCCACAGACAGAGGGGAGATGATTCAAGTGCATTATGCTTATTGGGCACTTTATTTCTATTATTGCATCTTGCATCAGCTGCACCTCAGATCATCAGGCATTAGTTCCGGAGATTGAGGACCCCTGGGAGATTTTCTCTGGAATAAGCACACCAAGGGGAGAGGATCTGAAGTAACCAGATTCCTTCTACCAAGGAGACTTTCCAGTTCAGATGTGACTACTTCCACTGCTGAGCCCTGAAACCCTTGATACACATTCCTCTAGCAGCATTCGCCTCAAAGAAAATCTTTCCCTGTGATTTTTTTTGTTTGTTTCAGACTGAAAGATGGGGAAGGGAATTTTCAGATAATGAGTGTCCATGATATGCCAAGAGTGTTTCCTAGGTGGCGCTAGTGGTAAAGAATTCGCCTACAGGAGACATGAGACCAGGGTTCGATCCTTGGGTGGGGAAGATCCCCTGGAGGAGGGCATGGCAACCCACTCTAGTATTCTTGCCTGGAGCATCCCATGGACAGAGGAGCTTGGCGAGCTAGGATCCATGGTGTTGTGTAGAGTCAGGACGCGACTGAAGCGACTTATTACACAGCACGATGTGCCAAGAACTGTGTGAGGTGTTGCTAATATATCACCTCCGTGCATATTTCTGTTAAAAAATTTTTGTGAAAAACTTTGGAATGGGGAGAAAACAACAAAAATAGAAACTGCTGGGTGTTCTCTTCAGTGCAACCTGCCAGCTTATCTGACGCTATTGAGGCCTGTGTATGTTATTGCCTTTGAGCCATTTATAACTGTGCAAGTTCCACAACACTGATAGTAATGAAATAATTCTCATCCTTAGAAATGCAAATGAAATGTTTGGTGGCCATGCAGCTCATTATTACCCAATGGTCATTGACCAGTTTTGCAGATACTTGTAAATTTATTCCAGTACTCCCGATTGCTCACATATATGTGTTCTTTGAATTCTTCCCTCAACTGGTTGTCATATCTTGCTGGTTCTCTCATTAACCAATGAGTTAAATAAATTCTTTGGCATGTATTTGTTTTATGTTTATATGAGTCATGATTTTAGCTTTTAAAAATTATCTTTTAATACTGCATATCAGGAGTATCGGGGGGATGGGAGGAGGGCTCAACAGGAAAGGAATATATAGATATAGTTATGACTGACTCTTGTTATATAGAAGAAACCAACACAACATTGTAAGGCAATTACCTTTCAATTTAAAAAATATATGTAATACATAAAAAAATACTTTCTGACACAAAAAGCTTAAAAATAAAATAAAAAAATTTTAAATACTGCATATCAGAAAATTGAGAAAATTTTTGCCCAGAGTCACAGAGGTAGAAATCTCAGAGCTGGGATTTGACCTTGATTCTGTCTGATTCTGTCCATTTTATGGAGTGGTCTCAATAGGTCATGCACTCTGGTTTTCTCTCCTGCTTTGTGTGAGTCCTGGAGGTTTAAAGGGCCTGGGCCTCACACTTAGGAGTAATTACTGTTAGAAGAGACAAAGGAGCAGGGTCAGACTGGTTTCTGGGCACTACTGTTCATGTGATAGGTGGGCAGGTGAGGGATGGGCTTAGGCGGAGAAGAGCTAAGTCCCTGGAGAAAGGCTTGGGTGTGAGCATAGAAAGGGATGAGTGGGACAGGAGAGATGTTCCTCCCTTTTTTCTACAAAACACCTCCCACCACCTGCCACATCCTGAATTCTCTTTGTAACTATGGTGCAGAGAGAGGAATGGGAAAGCCCCAGTCTCCATCCTGAAGGATCTTGGATTTAGTCCCCAGATTTTCCTATGAAATGCTCTGAGTGAAAAAATAAATAAATAAATGTTGCCTGCCATGTCAGTAAACAAAGGATGTTGTAGCCATTACATCTGCTGCATTAATGAGCCCTGAGGGAACTCAGGAGAGAACCAGGATGCCCATACACCTGAAACTAACATCACATTGTAAATCAACTATACTCCAATATTAAAAAAAAAAAAAAAATTAGGGACTTCTCTGATGGTCCAGTGGGCTTCCGTGGTGGCTCAGCAGTAAAGAATCCCCTTGCAACGCAGGAGACATAAGAGATGGGGGTTCCATCCCTGGGGTGGGAAGATCCCTTGGAGGAGGGCATGGCAACCCACTCCAGTATTCTTGCCTGGAGAATCCCATGGACAGAGGAGCCTGGTGGGCTACAGTCTGGGGTCACAAAGAGTCCGTCATGACTGAGCAGCAGCAGCTGGTGGTCCAGCAGCTAAAGACTCTGTGCTCCCACCACAGGGTACCAGGAACTGGGTCCCGCCCTCTGAAACACAGAGTTTGCATGCCGCAACGAAAGATACTGCATGCCGCAACTAAGATGCAGTACAGCCGAATAAATAAATGTTTTAAAATAATACAATAAAGTAAAAATTAAAAAGCACACAAATCCCCTAGTATCTGAAAAAAAAGAGAGAAAGAAACAGGATGCCCGCCATCAGCCACTGCAGCCACCCGTGAGAGAGCACCCGGAGGAGACCCAGGAGGGGATACCACAGGGTACTGGCCCAGATAGCCGAGGTACATGTCAAAGGAATGACTGCAGTGATCCCGGGCTCCTGCATCCGATCATACAAAAGCGCTAAATTCCTAAACTTGGGACGTCTGCTTTTCTTTAACAGTACTCTTCTGAAGTCCTGACTACCTGGGCTTTGTTGCAAACACTCCTATACACCTGGTTCCTCCTTACCTCTTCAGCAGTCCCTTAGAGCTGACAGGCTGTCTCCCAGGCTTGAAGTCCTCAGAACATCCACAGAATAAAACATTTCGGTTGTGCAACTTTTTCAGTCGACATGCAACCTCGCAGAGTCCTTCCGTGGGTCCCACAGCTACGTGCCGGGGTTGGCCCAGATGTTTGGGTCAGCCTCCTAACTTCCAGTTTCTCCAGATTCAGTTTCTCCCTTGCTGATGATCCAGCTCACTGGGTGTTTTACCAAGTTAATCCTCCTGAAAGAATGCTTTGAACGTGGATGGCTCTGCTGTCTGAAGTGCTCAGAAAGTACTGGGTTGGCCAAAAAGTTTGGGTTTTTCCATGGCATAACCTGAATGAACTTTTTGGCCAATCCGGTATTGCTGACTGCAGGGCAGGCTGCTTTCCCTCATTCTTTTTTGTTACTGGTGCTTATATGAAATGCTTACCCCCCACTGGTTAACATTATAAAGCCTCCCCTGGGGAGGAGGGACTCCCAAAATTATAAGAAAGGAACGTTCAGGTTCACATGGAAAGACCTTAATAAATTATCACCTAATAATATCACAAGCCCTGGCCATCGCTGGTTTATCGGTCCCAAGCACCCCTCACTTTCTAAGCATCTGTCTTGCTTATTGCCTATCTCCTCAGTAACAAAGTAAGCCCCAGGAGGGCAGGGATTTGGGTTTGGTCTTTGGTTTTGGGGGGTCTTTTGTCTTGTTTACTGCCTGGTACATAATGAACAACCCATGAATGTTTGTTGAATGAATAAATGTGTGTGTATCATGGTCATCAACTAAGCAGCAAAAGACTTTGAATCACTTGGATTTTCAGATGAGGAAACCAGAGTTCAGGCACTGACTTGCCTAAGGGTGACCCAGCTAGAGGGTGACAAAGCCTGGATTCGGATTCAAGACTCCTTGGTCATGGCACCTGTACACACTGGTCAGGCAAGCGATGCTGAATAAAGATACACAGCAGGTCACGATGTGAGAGAGCCATCCTACCTGGAGTGTGAAGAACATGAGTGTGGGAGGAGCAGGCAGGGGGCCACCTCTGGGGAAGGCTCCAGAGACCACAGGGAGCAGACAGGACAAGCTTAGAGCCATAATCAGCGAAGCACATCAGGGCCCAGGAGGCCAGACAAAGAGTAGGTATCGGGAGAAGGAATAAGACGGGGAGTAGGGGTTGGTGCTCCATTCATTCATTCAATCATTCATTCATTCAATCATCCATCCATTCACTCAACATGTACTGAATATCTACTATATCCTGGACACATTACTAGGCTCTGGGAATTAAAAAAAAAAAGATTAAGACACAGCACTTGCTTTCCAGGGAGTCTAGACAGAGAGAAACACATAATAAGCAGAAGCTGTAGGAAACATTTGTATGAGTTTGGTGGGGCACAAAAATAGAAGCACTGAATTCATGGGGAGAGAGGGACAGAGGCATGTGAAGGAGCAGAGATGGCGTCACGGAAGAGCTTTGCCTTGAGCTGAATTTTGGGTGACAGGTCGGTATTCACCAGAAGCTGGGATATGCAAAAGAGGACTCCAGGCAGAAGGAATGCACGAACAGCTCTAGAGGCATGAAACAGGCTGGTGAAGGGGCCCACCATATAGGCGGGTGGCTGCCCATGGCTAGGGAGGAGGCACACATAGGCAGGTGGAAAAGTTAGGCGGGGCAAGGTCAGAGTCCCACATCCGGGGCTAGGGCACACAGACTGTATTCCATCCATCAGAGGGGTCAGCAAGCTTCGTAACAGAAAGTGAAAGTGAAGTCACTCAGTTGTGTCCGACTCTTTGCAACCCATGGACTGCAGCCTACCAGGCTCCTCTGTCCATGGGATTTTCCAGGCAATAGTCCTGGAGTGGATTGCCATTTCCTTCTCCAGGGGATCTTCCCAACCCAGGGATCGAACCCAGGTCTCCCGCATTGTAGACAGACGCTTTACTGTCTGAGCCACCGGATGGTAATTACCAGAGGCTTTGGATTCTTCTGTCTTATTACAAAAGCAGCCACAGTGTGTAAAGAAATGGGTGTGGCTATGTTCTAGGCAAACTTTCTTTAGGGAAGCGGGCTGCAGAATGAATTTGCCTTCCCCTGTCACAGACCATGAGCAGCTACGCAGTGTTTCAACAAAGGAGAGCCTCCAAAGATGATTATGAGGCTAGAATGTGCCAGACAGATTGAAACAGGGGGCTCGTGGGGAGCCAAGTGAAACAGCCCAGCTATGAATTAAAGTCTGAGCAGGATGGAAGCAACAGCAAATGAAAAGAAATGTAAAAGCCACTTTGTAAAAGCTAAATGAAAAAAGGAGATGCAGAAGAAGGGAGAGTTGAAAGAGGATCCCAGATATGAGCCTGGGTAGGAGGGAGAAAAGCCATGTCTTCGTGATTTAATTTTAGACAGTGCTCTGCCACTCTATAACAGAGATCTAGATAAAGATATTCATCAGGAATTGCAAAACAAATCAGAAAAATTGCTGCCACGTGACTGTCAAGGCAGAGATTCTTTTTAGAAGCAAATATTACCTGCAGGTGGAAGGGAAGGGATTTCAAGTGGTGGGAAAGGGGTGGGGGTGAGGGGCAAGGTGAAATCGTCCAAATAAGCTTTTTACTAACTTGAAGGGAAATGGATACATCTGGAAAATTCAGAACTGTTTGCATAAGTGATGCCAGGCTGTTCAGACCCTGTTTCACAAACCCCAGGTGTTACATAAGATAATGTTACTAAAATGTTTGGGGCTTCGGGAGAGAAACTGTATAAACATGTGGTTTTACTATAGCTCATAAAAGATGATTGTGTGAAAACCTCAGAAAAATTGAAACTCTGTAAAGTATAAATGAATGGCTTCCCTTTTTCTTTTATGGCTGCGCCTCGCTCAAGGCTTGAAAATGTGATTAGAAATGAGTGTCTGGGGGCCGGGCTAAGATCTGAGGATTTAGCAAGTGGCCTCTGTCTGTCTATCATGTTCCAGTGACTCTGGTGTGTGGGGGAATAGAGATGGTGGGGAAGAATGCATGGGTATGTGTTCACGGGTGGGCCAGGCCAGGAGTGGGAAGTGAAATGAGTGAACAGAGTCATCAGCTGGGGCACAGGGAGGGGGCTGGTTTAGGCAGCGGAGGCTCTGAGCCAGAATCCAGGGGGGCTTGACCTTGATGTGTTGCCTTGGCATTTTCCATTTCCTCAAGTAAAGTGAAATGTGAAATGGACTTTTTTTTTTTTTTAGCAGCAATATTTTGTTTATCTGCCCACAAGGGGACAGAACAATGGTTGCCTTTGAAGAGCCGGCTGTGTGTGCAGCTCTGGGTCTGCTCCCTGGAGCAGGCTGTGAGATCTTGAGTGAGTCCAGATACCAGAAAATCAGACAGAAAGAAATGGGGGAGGATGGGAGGGAATGACTGGGTACGGTGGGATGGGCGAAGGGGAAGTGAGTGGGTGGTGGGAGAGAGGAGGCTTACAGGGGACCACTTGGCAAGCTTTCTCATCCCAGTGGGAGAGGCCTGCTTCCACCAGAGGGAAGCCCTATAGCGTGGAAAGAACCAAGGCCTGGCAAACACCTCAGGGGTTCAAGTCCTGGGTCTGCTACTTGCTAGAGGCCAGGCCTCGAGCTACTTACTTAATCTCTCGGAACTTCATTTCCTTATCTGTAAAATGAGCCTGCAAAGATCTCTGGGCTTTTTAAAGGCTTTGTAAACCACCAAGCCTTTGTTGTTTGTTGTATTTAGTGCATAAGTTGTGGTGACTCTTTTGCAACTGCATGGACTGTAGTCCACCAGCTTTTTCTGTCCATGGGATTTCCCAGGCAAGAATACTGGAGCGGGTTGCCATTTCCTTCCCCAGGGCATCTTCCCCACCCAGGGATCACACTTGCATCTCCTGCACTGGCAGGCAGATTCTTTACCACTGAGCCACCAGGGAAGCCCCAGCCTAGGGTCTGCCCATTCAGTTCAGAGCAGCCTGTATATATATATGTATACTGCCAAGTCTTGATGCCAACAAGAACCCAAGAGTTCTGACTTCACAGGTCAAGTTCCACCCTGGTTTTCAGTGAGTGGTTTCCAAAGGGCTCAGAGGTCTTTGGGGCCTGGTTGCTGAAACCTTCTTTATTGACAGACTGTGCTACCTTCTTGGCTTTGCAGACAAAGCAAGTCACTCCTATTGCCTGCAGGCAGAGAGGAGGGGCGTGAGCCCCAGTCACTGTAGTTCAAGGTAGACCATAGAGCAAGGAGGGCTCAGGCAATGGCAGATGGTGGGGTGCAGAGGAGAGAGTATTCTCTGGCTTATTAGCTGTGTCATCATGAGCTGATCACATTACCTCTTAGAGCTATGTCCTCTGCATCCACACAAGGATGGAAAAGGTGTGTGAGTTCGCCAGGAAGAGTAAGTGAAATAACCTACGGAAACGCAGGCAGCAAAGAGCTGATCTTGGTTTGATGGTTATGATGTGCAGGTTTGAGTCCATAAGTTAATTTTCCTTTCTACTCCTCATTTGGCTAATCCCGCCGCTGGAGCTGTCTGATGGGAGGGAAATCACTCTGAACTCCAGGAGGGCAGAATTCATGTCTTATCTCTATGCACCACAGTCCAGCATAGGGTTTGGCAGATGGGGCTTTTTCTGCCACGGTCAGCATACAAAAAAGAATGCATTTAATGGGCCGACCAGAGAGAGTGCCCTGTATTCTTGTGGCTGGAAACTAGGAAAGACCTGGAAGAAATAAAACAGCTCTGATCTCCCCTTTTGTGTGTCGAGGTCCACTCTCTGCCCCTCAGCACCCAGTTCTGGCCCTGGAGAGGCTGTACCTACAGAAACTACGTGAAAGGGAGCCTTGCCTTTGGGCTCCTAATTGGGTTCAGTCAGTGAAAAGTACCAGCAGGAGATCAGAAAACAAGGTGGAAAGTGAGACGAGGTATTTATTACCAGGGATCCCTCTTCACTAGGTTTCCCAGGTGGCACAGTGGTAAAGAACCTGCCTGCTGATTCAGGAGACACTGGAGGCACGGGTTTGATCCCTGGGTCAGGAAGATCTCCTGGAGAAGGAAATGGCAACCACACTCCAGTATTTTTTGCCTGGAAAATCCCAGGAGGAGGCTGGTGGGCTACAGTCCGTGGGGTTGTAAAGAGAAAGACACCACTGAGCGACTGAACAACAAACAGCAACAATGCCTTCTTGCCAGGTCACTCTGTTGATGGCTGAAGTCCACTGAAGGTCATAGCTCCTGCTGGATACTCTTTTCCTACAACCACCATCTGTGGTTCTGGAAGTAATGCTGTCCTTTCATCCCATGATGCCCAGGGGAGGCAGAAGTCTCCTGCTGTTGCCACACCGGCATAAACCATGTCCAAATAGCAACTCACTCCAGTATTCTTGCCTGGAGACTCCCATGGACAGAGGAGCTGGGCAGGCTAAAGTCCATGGGATCGCAAAGAGTCAGACATGATTGTGCAACTAACTTTGACTTTTGACTATTTTTTCATCCAGCCCAGAACTTTGTAAGTAGACCCTGCATTAATCTCCCCATTGACTTCTCTGTCTGTTAACATCCTGGGACCTTCTCTTTTACAAAATTTGTCAGAGAGGCTAGGAAAAAATGAAAGGTGATTTTATGTAGAAACGAAGGCTACTAATAACATGAAGACCTGGAGCCCATGAAACCCAGGGGAGGGAGATTATTATAAGGATGTTTCTGAGCATGAGCAGAAGTGAGCCTGCTTCATCCAGGTCTGAGGACCCAGGGATTGAACCCGGGTCTCCATTGTCTCCTGCATTGGCAGGCAGATTTCTTACCACTGAGCCACCTGGGAAGCCTTTCGATAAGTCACTTGCACTCAAATCCTTATCCTAGGGCTGCCTCATTGGGTCAGCTTTTTATATGGTGCTTGCGCTTGTAAGTTGGTTCCTGAGCAGCAGAGGCTGAGAGTCTTGTTCAGTTAGCTATTTATCTCCTGCCCCTTCTCGCTTCCCCCATTCCTTTCCTCCTGAAAGCACTGCTCCCCCTCCCCAGTAAGTCACAAACAAGAATCTCCACCTCAGGCTCTGCTGCTCAGGAACTGACTCACAAGCAGAAAGAGAGACACAGATGTAGAGAACACATGTACGGACACCAGGGGAGTAAGGGGGTGGGTGGGATAAACTGGGAGATTGAGATTGATATATATACACTTCTATGTATACAAGAGATAACCAGTGAGAACCTACTATATGGCATGGGGTGGGGGTGGTAATAATCTGTTTGTAGGACATATATTCAGTTCAGTTCAGTTCAGTCACTCAGTTGTATCCGACTCTTTGCAACCCCATGAATCGCAGCACGCCAGGCTTCCCTGTCCATCACCAACTCCCGGAGTTCACTCATATCAACTGAGTTCACTCATATTAACCTTAAAAATGCATTCCAAAATATATTAGGTGCAGACAAATACTGTTTGAGTCCACTTATATGAGGTACCGGGAGAAGGCAATGGCACCTCACTCCAGTACTCTTGCCTGGAAAATCCCATGGACGGAGGAGCCTGGTAGGCTGCAGACCATGGGGTTGCTAAGGGTTGGACACGACTGAGCGACTTCACTTTCACTTTTCACTTTCATGTACTGGAGAAGGAAATGGCAACCCACTCCAGTGTTCTTGCCTGGAGTATCCCAGGGACGGGGGAGCCTGGTGGGCTGCCGTCTATGGGGTCGCACAGAGTCGGACACGACTGAAGCGACTTAACAGCAGCAGCAGCAGCATATGAGGTACCTAGAACAGTCAAATTCGTAGAGTCAGAAAGTACAGTGGTAGATGCCAGGAGCTGGCAGGGTGAGGGGGGTGGTGGGGAAGGAAATGGGGAGTTAGAGTTTAATGAGAACAGAGTTTCAGTTTAGGAAGATGAAGAATTTGGGAGATGGTGAGAGCTGTATATCAATATGAATGTACTTAGTGCCACTGAACTGTACTGCTAAATACAGTTTAAATGGTATTTTTTATATTCCATGACTTTTACCACACAAAAAAATTTCTTTAAAAAAAAAAAAAGCTAGGTAAGGACGTGGTCCCAGCGGGAGCTCGGGGGCGCAAATTCACCGCAGGGTTGGTCCTGCCTTGAGCCCAGGAGGCCAGTCTTGTGTTCCCCGTGCAGTTGGACATCAGCTGAGGTGTGGGGAGGGGAGGGGACACAGCCGCCTCTGGCCAAGGCCTTCCTCTTCATCATCCTCCAGATCAGCCTCCGGGTAGAGGCTCCCCGTGGAGGCTCCCTTTGGCCTTGGGCAATTCTCTGGAGTGGGAGCCAATTCTCCTGAGTGGGAGCCAATTCTCCATTCAGGAGACAACTTCAATTCTCCTGAATTTGACAAACACCTGCAGCCGCCGGGAGCTACAGGGGCACCAGCATCGCCCTCTACAGGCCTTCTGTAGTATTACAAACTTGGTACATTTTCTTTTCTGTGGTCACTTTTACCCGTGAACTCTGCCAGTGAGCACCATAAGGAGAAGGAGCTAGATAAGGGCTGATCCCTGAACTCAGGAGCTTGCAGTCTACAGAGGGAAACAGGAAAAAAACAATTACCCAGCAAACAAGAAATTTACACAGCATAAAATCGAACTGCAGTGGGAGCTTAACTAGGAGGTGGAGAATACCCAGGTGGGAAAAGATGACCCTGTAAGGGTTTGATAAGGAAGCAGTATTCCAGCTGGTACTTAGCCGTTATCTTGAAGGGCTTTACTAAATATTGCTTAGATTCTGTGCAATAGAATGGATGCTAAAATACTGCTTAGATTCTGCGAGGCTCAGACTGCTATGAGAGTTTCTGTCTCCAGAAATGAGAGTCATCCTCCCCGCACTGTAAAACACATCACACTCTTGATCCTAACATTGGAATATTAGGCATTTTTCTGGGCTGCTAAGTCACTTCAGTTGTGTCCAACTCTGTGCGACCCCATAGATGGCAGCCCACAAGGCTCTGCCGTCCCTGGCATTCCCCAAGCAAGAACACTGGAGTGGGTTGCCATTTCCTTCTCCAATACATGAAAGGGAAAGGTAAAAGTGAAGTCGCTCAGTCGTGTCTGACTCTTTGCAACCCCATGGACTGCAGCCTACCAGGCTCCTCCATCCATGGGATTTTCCAGGCAAGAGTACTGGAGTGAGTTGCCATTGCCTTCTCCTTTTTCTGGGCTAGTGGGTTTTTTTTTTTAATTTGGTCTAATTTAATTTTTTATTTTTAAAATATCAGGTTTTGAAATGGCTATGAGCATTCTCTCCTTAGCCATCTAACACCAGGGTCCCCTTCATAGCTGGACGTGCCACCTCTCTCTCTCACCTACATACATACCTGCCATCTCCTCCACAACTTCATAACATGGGGGAGGTGAGGTGCGGGCTGGATTATCAGTCAGTGGGGACCAGGTCTCCATCCCTGCATTGAGAGGCTAACCCCAAGGAGCTTCGTGCACACCCTCTCCCTGCTTCTGCCCCATGTGGTGTGACAAGGGCACACCCCCCAGCGACAAAGTAATAAGTTTTCACCATCAGTGTTCAGTTCCAATTTCCTGTCTGGCCGTCCCTGAGCCACCCTGAGCCAGTCCTTAATAAGGTCCGCATTTTCCATCCTGCTTAAAGCCTGTGTCTCGGGGGCTGCTGGCAGTCTGGGAACTTATCAAGAGAAAACAGCGTCCTGCTTTAATTGTCTCTGCTGAACCTGGGTCCTGACCCTCCCCATTGCAGAGCCTTGGCCAGAGGGTGAACATTCTAGAAGCTGGGCATAGGGTAGGACTGGGAGTTCTAGGAAGGCACAGGGTGTCTCGAAGCAAGGAGACACGGTTTCCGTCTCGAAGCTCCTCTCCATTTATTTAATCTCTCAAGATTTCAGTCAGCCAGGCCTAACCTGACGAGCTCCACAGACCAGAGAAAAATCATATTTCCTCTTGAGTGAATCATTCATTTCACACAGACCAGCTGCTACCTGAGAGCCTCCCCGAAAGGCATCAGCAGTCCTGAGGCCCCCCCACACCTCCCAGACCTTTCCTCCCTTGTGAATGCGCTTTCCTCCACTGTTAAAGTGCCTGGTGATGACGGGCTAGGGACTCTGGGAGGAAGAAAGTGCCGAAGCCACAGGTTTTGTCTTCAAAGGTTCTGACACAACAGGAGGGTGACAAGTTTGGGGGAGCTGGTTCCTCTCTCCTCAAGAAGCATTAGAAGGGAATTCCCTGGCAGTCCAGTGGTTAGGACTCAGCTCTCAGTGTGGAGGGCCCAGGTTCGACCCCTGGGCAGAGAACTAAGATCCCACAAGCTGCATGTCCTATCCCCTCAGAAAAAAGGCACTAGCAGAAGGAGTGACGGCTTCTCCAGTCCTGTTCTCTGCATAGTTGTCCCCGCAGGCTCCCCAAGAGATGGGAGCAAAGATGAGGAAAGGGATCCAGAATGTTCCACAGGCCTAACACAGTGTAATATGCATTTTATAAGTCAGGACATTTCATCATCTCTGTGATTATTCTCATTTCTCTCGCATGGACACTGAATTGCCCAGGGCCACACAGCTGGTCAGAGCTGGCAGCAAATTCAAGGCCATGTCCAAAGCTTGCTGTGTTTCCATCTCCACTCACTGATCATGTAGGTGGCGGTTTATTATGCAAATTTTGTAGACCCTCACCCCGAAGTCTATGGTGCTGCTTCTCCTGCTTCCAGACTACAGGGATCTGGAAAGCCAAGGGCGGGAGAGTGTGGGTGCCCTTGTTAGCAGACCCAGGGACCCCAGACCCAAATGCCTTCCTCCTTGCGCAGGGCCCTGTTGGCTTAGATACTCAAATGCCAGGGAAGAGATGTTCTGCCAGGGGACACACAGTGGCACCCAGAGAAGCATGGGGCCTGTAGGCCACGTGCCCCCCTGCCCATGTCCCCACAGATGTGCACAGAAGCAGATGTAGCTCTTCTCACGTGGTCCTGCTTTGTCAACACCTGAACCAGAGCTGGCCCCAGCAGTCCAGCTACAGACCTCCTCACACATCTGCTTTTTATTCAGAGCGCATCTGTGGGTGATGCTGGGTTTGATGCAGGTCACCTGCGGAGGTTACAGGAGGCGGGTAGTATGCTTCCCTTTTACCAATGTGGTGGTCTCGTGATGAGCCCCTGGAGTCCTCTTCAGGAAGGAAGCCTCTGTTTTCCCACCTGCAAGTCTCTTGAGGGTTTGCCAAGGCTAAAGAGAACTCCTCACCCAAGGTCACACCCTCGCGGAGCAGCCCCCAACCAGGGACAGACCAGAGCAGACCAGCCCCTTCTTTACCCACCACACCCCCTTTGGATTGACTGAGGCTTGAGGCTCCCACGAAGGCTGCGTGATAGCCCAACTTCTCCCTCTGCCCATTTCAGCTTCCCCCTTCCCCCTCCCCAGCAACCCCGACAAAGCTCCTGTCTGCTAATCTCCAGCTCAGAGCCTGCTCCAGGGGAGCCCCTGCCCCCCAGGGCTAGGAGCCCCAGGGAGGAGACACCTGAGGAGACAGGAGAAGAATCAGATGCATCATGGGAACCCTCTCCTCTGTTTCCTGTTTTGCCGCTAAGGCGCGGTGTGGTCGTGGAGTAGCCAGTGGGCCTGTCTGGACCTCAGTTTCCCTCTCTGCACTCAGAGAAGGGTGTGGACTGGATCATCTCAACAGCCAACATGATCTACGACCACTTGATCCTAAGGAACTCATGTGAGAACTGCGGTGGAACCCACAACTTCTGCACTTGCTGGGATCTCCCCACCAACCCTGCCATTGTGGCAGGAATTGGGGCATGGTCCCTGCGACTCCTGGAGAGACTGTCCCCTGGGCCCAAGCTGGGAGCTCAGGAAATCGTTTCCTAAGATTCACTGCCCCCCCACTCTTCACTTTCCCCACGGGAGCTCTCCCCACATCCCTAGCACCTTCCACCAGCTTGGCATGTCACACACCAGAAGGGGGGTGTCGGAACCCCTGCCCCTCTCTTGACCCCAAGCCTGGTGATGACCTTTGCCCTAGTTGACAAGAGGAAGGTGCTGGGTGCCATCCATGAAATGCATGGATGAGTTTGTACCCAGGACTGGGGATGTAGGTGTGGACAGTGGTCCCCAACCTTTTTGGCACCAGGGACCGTTTTTGTAGAAGAAAATTTTTCCATGGATCGGCGCAGAGGTGGAGGAGTTGGTTTGGGGATCATTCAAACACACTACATTCACTGTGCATTTATTTCTATTATGATCACATCAGCTCCACCTCAGACCAGCAGGTGTTAGATCCCGGAGGCTGGGGACCCGTGGGTACAAGCTTATGTGGTCGTCAGACTCCAGATGCCAGGCGGCAGATCTCCCCTGCTCCCCAACCCGCCCTTCTCTAGGGCAGCTTTCACATGGCCACCAAAGAGCGCCAGCCCTTAGGCAAGTCCGGTTTCCTGCAGACCTGGGACTGCCCGCTTCCTGGCACCCTGACCTGTGCCCTTGCCGTGCAGATCCCTTCTTTCCCGTCACATTAAGGGTCAGTCCCTCTCCGACTCCCACCATCCCTCCAGGGCCAGCTGGGCAGCGAGCACCCAACCTTCAGCACTCAGCTTGTTTTTTTTATAACTGAGCACAACAATCAGCATTAGATGGAGTCGGCAATATCCCCAAAGCCCATATGGCCAACTGAGCGAGCAGTGTGTCAGCCTGTGAGCAGAGCACCTGTGAAGGGCTCAGGCTGACGGGCACCAGGCCTTGGCAGGGCTCCCTGAGGTCAGGGACCCGCCCCTCTGTCCCCCCGGGTGGCTGCCTACGGCCTTTGACTCCGCAGTGCGCACGTCACAGGCCTGAGCCATTGGTGAACCCCTTTCTCAGCACTTGTCCTCTTCACCTCTAGGGTCAGCTCCTTTATGAAATCACTGGTGCAAATCCCATCTCTCTCATCAGATGGGGTGCTCCAGGGAGCAGGAACACCTTACAGACTGGGGCTCCCTGAGGCAGGGCTGTGTCTCCCCCAGACTGGGGCTCCCTGAGGCAGGGCTGTGTCTCCCCTCAGACTGAGGCTCCCTGAGGCAGGGCTGTGTCTCCCCCAGACTGGGGCTCCCTGAGGCAGGGCTGTGTCTCCCCTCAGACTGAGGCTCCCTGAAGCGGGGCTGTGTCTCCCCCAGACTGGGGCTCCCTGAGGCAGGGCTGTGTCTCCCCCAGACTGGGGCTCCCTGAGGCAGGGCTGTGTCTCCCCCAGACTGGGGCTCCCTGAGGCAGGGCTGTATCTCCCCCAGACTGGGGCTCCCTGAGGCAGGGCTGTGTCTCCCATCAGATTGGGGGTCCCTGAGTAGGGGCTGTGTTGCACATGGCTCATTGGAAAGCAGTCCTAGGAAGACCCATGAGGAGTGGGACAGTGAGGCAGGGAAGAGAGAAAGCCAGGAAGGAGTTCATGGATGAGGGGCTCACCCCTGTGGGTACCTGGTGCTCAGTCCTGCTGGAGACCCTTTGAGACATTGTGAGGAGTATGCCTAAGAATTGTGCACTTGGAGGGGCAAGAAGTTTGATATTTATCCATCAACTCCTGTGCATTCTTGGTTGAGGGTCACTCCTAGAACAGTAAGTCCGAACACTTCCAACGTGGCTGTTCCAGCAACGGGGAACACTCTAAGACAGAGAGATACAGGAAGGCACGGGTGGCCAGGGCAAGAGTTACAGTGACTTACTAGATAGCATGGGAGGATATGGTTGGCAGCAATAACAGCACATGAAAACCAAAAGTAAACCCCCCCCCACACACAAATGGTTATTCAGGTGTGGCCACCTGAATATTGCCAGGCACATTACAGTTAACATGACACCAAAGGAACTCACACCTTTCCTTCCCATCAGTCAACCCCTAAAGTTGCTACTTCTCTCGCTTCACCACCTTTTGCAGAACCATCCAACCAGCTGATCCAAGACATTGGTCTAACTTGCTAATGGATCCCTCACTTCCCCAGAGTCCTTCATCCAGCCACTCTATCTTTGAAGACTCCCGGGGAGGCCCACCATCTTCCATGTCTGCTTGGTTATGGCTTGCCATCCTCCAGAGCTTCACTGCTGTTCAGCATTGTTTGGTTTTGTCTCCAGGAAGGCATTCCCTTCTTCCTTGACAAGACAGGTATTTGCCGATCAGATAGCCTGGCTGGCAGCTTCCCACCAAGCCCCTCACCAAGGAAAGGGCAGTGACCGAGCCCCATCTTTCAGTCTGAATTCTAGAATCCCCACTCGGAGGAACTCTCTCTTGGAAAAACAAGATCCCCTCGCTCAGCAACGCTAAGGTTTTTGTTTGGCATATCAACCCTTCCCCTCTTTCTGAGGCTCCCTGGAAGACATTTCTCTGTTTTCAGAACCAGCGCTCCCTGTGTTTCTCCCAGGCAGCCAGAGTGCTTCTATGCGATGGGCTCTGTGAATCAGCTGAGGGACTGAACCTCCCTTTCCACTGATTTTCAGAAAATCAGCCAAATCCATGGCTCACCCTAGGCAAGTGTAAGGACTCAGATACCCAAATGTGAACTTCATTCATGATCTCATTTTATCTTCCCTAGTTTGTTTTTTCCTTTTGTCCTGCTTCCTTCTACATTTAATTTGATTTGATGGTTTATGCCTTTATCTAAGCTGCCTTTTTAAGACAAGGCAGATTACGAATACATAGAGACACACACATCAGCATGCAAACAGGTCTACCTCTTATTATTGTCAATAATGTTATCTCTTCCCACCCCAGGACTACCCCAGACTGGTGCTCACACATGGCTGCGACACAAATAATCTCCCTCTGGTAAAACGGCCTACTTCTGGGTCTGATGCCCAGTCCATCGTCCATGCGGCTGCCAGGTTAATCTTTCAGATATGCAAAGTTCCTAGGGTCACTCTTCTGCTCAAACTTCTTCAGCAGTCCCCTCAACATCTCCAAGATAAATCTCTCTTTTCCTCTCCAAAGAAATGGCCCCTGACTGCCTGTTTGTTCAGCCTCATTTCACATTCTTCCCCGCACCCCTGACCCACAACCCCCAAGACACCCCAACTGACATTCCAGAAAACATTCCATGAAAACACCAGACAGTCTTCCCTATCCACCTGCCATACTCCTCCTCATCCTTTGAGATGCACCGCAAAACCACCTCCTCTGTGAAGCCTTGCCTTATTCCCCAGGCAGACTGAAATGCTCCAGCTGTATGACTGATGGAATGTGAGAGTGTCAGCCACAACATCAGATAAAATGTGAGGAAACCCAGGACCCTACAGACTTGCATTCAAACGTCTTCCAAGCTAGAGCAAAAGACACTACGATGTCTTAAGAGAGAGAAGAAAATATGGAAAGTCCAGGCAGGCAGGCAAGGAAGCTGGGTGGGTAAAGGAAGGTATGTATCATTCCCTTGACTCTTCTCAGAAGATATAGTTAGTTTTGGATGTGATTCAAACACAGGAACAAGGATTGCAAAAGCTCAGATGAAAAAGAGGAACTCCCTCACTGTCATAGAAATCGTCCAAGGACCAAACACATCCATATGCTCTTGCATACAGCCACCATCTCCATGTCCACTTAGGAATCAGGGCAGGAAGCAACTGCAGTTCACGAGATACTTGCAGTGTAACAGACCTGAGTTATGACCTAGTAACTTTCACTCTCTGTAGGCAGTAACTCTGCTTGCCTGCAACTGCTAAGTCGTGTCAGTTGTATCTGACTCTGTGCGACCCCATAGATGGCAGCCCACCAGGCTCTGCCATCCCTGGGATTCTCCAGGCAAGAACACTGGAGTT
Organism: Bos mutus; assembly: GCF_027580195.1. Taxonomy (NCBI): domain Eukaryota; kingdom Metazoa; phylum Chordata; class Mammalia; order Artiodactyla; family Bovidae; genus Bos; species Bos mutus. Next base: position 35,779,161 of record NC_091639.1, on the reverse strand, counting down.
GGTTGCCATTTTCTTCTCCAATGCATGAAAGTGAAAAGTGCCTGCAACAGTGATCCTCAAACATGAGCCCTGAGCCAGCAGCATCAGCATCGCCTAAACTTGTGAGAAATGGAGAGCCTCAGCCCTGCCCCAGACCCACAGTTCAGAACCCCTGGGGTCAGGGCCCAGCAACCTGAGTGCTAGCAAATCCTGCAGGAGATTCGCATCCTTGGCTGCATGTTAGAATCAATGATGCTGATCCCCACTGCCTAGGGATGTCTTTTCAACACTAAGTAGTTTTAATTTTTAATAGCTTTTTTTAAAAAAAATTACTTATTTGGCTGTGCTGGGTCTTGGTTGCGGCACACAGAATCTCTACTGCAGCATTCAAACTCTTAGTTGAGGCACGTGGGGTCTAGTTTTCTGGCCAGGGATTGAACCTGAGCCCCCTGCATTGGGAGTGCAGTCTTAGCCATTGGATGACCAGGGAAGTGCCAACTTTAAGTAGTTTTAGAAGAGATGGCGAAACAAATCAAATCCATGGCATTCATGTGTTCAGATTAGTTAAGGAATACATTTTACAAACAGGGATAATGTGTGAGTTTATTTGATGGATTTTTAAAAAAATATTATCACTTAAGAAATCTCAGAAATTGGTGTTAAAATTCCAATTTGATTTTTAAAATTGTTTATTATGCAGCATTCCAAACAAATACAAATATTTATAGTATAGTCCTGTGATTCCCTATGAATCCAAGCTCAGTTTCAACAACTGCCAACTCAGGACAAACTTTCCCATCTTCATCCACTTCTCCCCTGGGAACAAATCCCACATGTCATAGCATTTTATATATATATATATATATATGAAGTGACAATGATGCCTTAGTAATATCAAGTGTCCAGGGTTTGAATTTCTGTCTTACGAATGCCATAAACTGTTGTTGTTTTTTTTAATCAAGAAGCAAATAAGTTCCACACATAATGATTGGTTCTTTCTTGTGCTGTGCTTAGTCACTCAGTCATGTCCAACTCTTTGTGCCCAGTGGACTATAGCCCACCAGGCTCCTCTGTCCAGGGGGATTCTCCAGGCAAGAATACTGGAGTCGGTTGCCCTCCTCCAGTGGATTTTCCCAACCCAGGGATCCAACCCAGGTCTCCTGCATTGCAGACATATTCTTTTACCACCTGAGCCACCAGGGTTCTTTCTTATAGTTTTTTAAATTGACCACTTCATTTTTCTTTTTTAAATTGCCTTGTGACTAATTTGTTGAAGAAACTAATTAAAACTAATAGTTGATTTTTGGCCTGTGATTTTTAACACTGAAGTTTTAAAATCATTTGAGTAAGTTTGGTGAAAACATCACTATTATTAGCCTGATATTCATAAATTAAATGCAATCAATTTACTACAGTTATTTAAACACCTGGGAACCTTTTGTTGTTTGTTATAAGTTTTCCCTCTAAGGCATTTGATGGTCTTAAAGAGAAAAAAAAATATATTAACTATATGAATACAGTTAAAAATATTTAGCAAACCTAGCTAAGTGTGTAAATTGGATTCTTCAGAGAGAAATGTGTTCAACTTGAATTGATGGGACATTATTCAAAAGTCTCATGAAAAGTGATCATTTCACTTTACCTAAAATTTACTAGATAAATAAAACAGCAAGCAACACTGTAATTGAGTGTGGCGGTTGTGGTTAGTCACTAGGTCATGGTTGACTCTTTTGTGACCCCATGAACTATAGCCCACCAGGCTCCTCTGTCCATGGGATTTTCCAGGCAAGAATACTAGAGTGGGTTGCCATTTCCTACTCCAGGGGATCTTCGTGACCCAGGGACTGTAACGGCATCTCCTACTTAGCAGGTGGACTCTTTACCGCTGAACCACCTGGTAGCTAATTTCAAAACATTTTGTCTTAAAAATCAATTTAAAACCTATACAGTTGTAAATAATCCTTCATGCACAATTACACACGAGCCCATGCTGACATTCTCAGCCCACTTCAGTTACAATAATTACTGTATTATTAATAATGCCCATGGCTTGTGCCCTGCCCTATCTGCCTGCCGCCTTGTGAAGTCTGAGGCCTTTGCAAGAAGAGGCTCTCTGGCCTGAAGATTTCAGGCCCTGGACCCTGCCTGTGTTGGGCTCTGGGAGCCCAGCTGGCTTCACTGCTGCCCCGGGTGCTGGAGTGCTGGCCAGAAGACCCTTCTCTCTGGGGACAACTGCAGCTTCCCAGAGCCACTTGCCCAAGGCCGTGCCCTGCCAGAGCAGCCCCTCCCCAGTGCCTGATGCCTGGGGGTGGGGGCGAGGAAAGCACTCCGAGGCACCAGAGCTCACAGGGGTGGTCCAGGCTGCTGACGGCCAGCATCCCAGCTCAGTGCCCCCTCTCTGCCCAGGCGCTGACCCCCAGTGCGTGCGTGCTCAGTCCCTTACTCGCATCTGACTCTTCAGGACCCCACGGACTGTAGCCCTCCAGGCTCCTCTGTCCACAGGACTGTCCCAGCAAGAATTATGGAATAGTTTGCCATTTCCTCCTCCAGGGGATCTTTCCAACCCAGGGATTGGACCTGTGTCTCCTGCGTCTCCTGCATTGGCAGGCAGATTCTTTATCACTGTGATACCTGGGAATTTCACTGACCCCCAGGATTCCTCCTTAAGAAACATCCTGCGTGCTGTTCTTTCCTTGAGAGCTTGTTTCCTGGGACACTAGCCTGCAACCTTACCCACAGAGAGGAAAAGCAGGAGAGAATTATTCCCAGCTCAAAAAGAAAGTGTTGATAAAACTGTAAGATTCAGGAGCTGCCCAACATGAATGCTCAGGAAGAAGCTGTCCTGGGCAGAGATAACTGGCATTCTTAGCCCCCACATGGCAGGCACAGTCAGGACCACATCTCCAGGTGGGAAGACCATTCATCAGAGGAAACAGGAAAAGCCAAGAGCACAGAACTAACCAAAGAGGTAAAGCAGAGAGTTTAGAAGAGGCAAGTGGATCTCCACTTTGACAGTATCTACACTTAATCATGTAAAGTCAACACTGTCAGGAAATTAAACACACGCTGTGAGAGACCTTAAGGTGTAAAGGTTAAATTTTACCGTATCATGGCAAGCTAACTCTTCTCAGCATTTAACATGTGTTTTCCTACACTTCATTTTTTATTATCTTTAACTTTACATTTGTATACTCTTAAATATTTCAATCCACTTCTTTGGACTAGGCAAGATATACATCATTTAAAAATGCATTATTTCATCAAGTAGCTCAGACCCCCAAGATATAAAGAAGCATGACTCAAAAATAAAATAGAGGAGGGATGATTCTGAAAACTAAACTCACCTCCCGTGCAAAAAAGGGCCTCCCCCTTTATTTCACTTATTGCATGAACATTTACTTAATGCCAACGGTGGGTGTGATGTTACACTTGGCTCTGTGGGAAAATGGGCGAAAAAGGCAGAGTCTCAGCCCCAGTGAGGTTATGAATAAAGTTGCTAGATGAGAAAGGAAACATATCTTTCTTTTGTATTCCTTATAATTTAGTAGAAGAATTATTCTTGGTTCCATGGTAATAAAGTTGATATCTAACTGCAAGTACATAATTCCTCATACATATTTTTAAATTCCAAGAACTGCTATGAAGCCAATGAATAACAGAATGAGATATAGTAAGAGATGTGATTAAAGACTTATCCTGCACACGGAAGCTACTCCAGATGGATTCCCTAGGTGCTTTTCTTAACTTTCGAAAAATCAAGGATGCTTGAGTTTTATGAAGTTTTAAGAATATAAAAAAAAAGGTGAAAGGTAACATTTTTGCAGGCTAATACAGGCTAACTTTCACATCTGACAGATACCAGTCAGGAAAGCAAACTGGAACAATTCACTTTGGAAAAATAGATACAAAATAGATACAAAAATCCCAGTTAAAAACTTAGGAAATAAAAACACCTTAGGAGAACTACTCATGAAACCCAAGCCAGGTTTAATCATGAAATTCAAACCGTCATACAGAAATTATATTACACCTCATGCGAAGAGTTGACTCATTGGAAAAGACTCTGATGCTGGGAGGGATTGGGGGCAGGAGGAGAAGGGGACGACAGAGGATGAGATGGCTGGATGGCATCACTGACTCGATGGACGTGAGTCTCAGTGAATTCCGGGAGTTGGTGATGGACAGGGAGGCCTGGCGTGCTGCAATTCATGGGGTCGCAAAGAGTCGGACACGACTGAGCGACTGATCTGATCTGATCTGATCTGATTGAGGAGGGACAACTGAAAACTAAACTCACCTCCCGTGCAAAAAAGGGCCTCCCCCTTTATTTCACTTATTCCATGAGCATTTACTTAATGCCAATGGTGGGTTTAATGCTACACTTGCCTCAATATAATTAATCATATTAGCATAAAACCCAAAATAACAAGTGTTGTTACATTACCTTTATATATTCTGGAAATAACTTTGACGTGTTTAAAAATCCATTTTGTGCAAATCAAAACTATAATGCATTAACACCTCACATTGGTCAGAATGACCATCTTTTAAAAATCTACAAATAACAAATGCTGGAGAGGGTGTGGAGAAAAAGGAAACCCTCATAAACTGCTAATGAGAATGTAAAGTGGCACAGCTACTGTGGAGTACAGTATAGAGGGTCCTTTAAAAATAGAGCTACGTGGAGAAGGAAATGGCAACCCACTCCAGTATTCTTGCCTGGAAAATCCCATGGATAGAGGAGCCTGGAGGGCTACAAGCCATGGGGTCTCAAAGAGTCAGACCTGACGTAGGGACTAAACAACAGACGGACTCTTAGAAATAAGTTTGATATTCATTTTATGTCTGGAAAATGAATATTAATATTTCCCTAAAAGGGGAAGTTATTCATGTGGTTCAGCTGCCTCAGAAGAGATGGCTTCTTACACACACTTTGAAAGAACTGAAAACAAAAGTATCTTCTGTTAAAAAAAAAATAGAGCTACCATATGATTCAGCAATCCTACTCAACATATATCTGGACAAAACTGTAATTTGAAAAGATGCATGCCCTACAATGTTCATAGTTGCACAATTTATAATAGCCAAGACATGGAGATAACCTAAATGCCCATTGACAGGTGAATGGATAAAAAAAGATGTGGTGTATATACACTATGGAATACTATTCAGTCCTAAAGAAGGAAATAAGGCCATTTGCAGCAACATGGATGGAACTAGAGATTATCACACTAAATGAAGTAAGCCAGAAAGAAAAAGACAAACATCATATGATATCACTTATATGTGGAAACTAAAATGTGATGCAAATGAAGTTATTTACAAACAGACACAGACTCACAGATACACAGAACAAGCTTACAGCTACCAAAGGGGAAGAGGGGAGGAATGAATTAGGAGTTTGGGATTGGCAGATACAAACCACCATATATAAAATAGATAAGAAGGTCCTACTGTGTAGCACAGGGGACTATATTCAATATCCAATAAGCCATAATGAAAAAGAAAACTCCATTTTGTATACAATTCTAAGATTCAATGGGTAGCTTCTCTCTTTAAATTATTTATTTCAAATGGAGTATTCATCTCATTTCAACCTACATATGTTGAGTGTTAGTTAAATACAAGGTACATTATACATATTGGAGAACTGTTAGAATTATACTCTTAAAAAGAGAAAAAGAAAACAGAACCAAACCAAAGATGCCTTCTTCATTGTATCTATTTAATAATTGTGCCAGAAGAGCCTGCAATAACTTGCAGGAAAGACAAGAAGGAAGACAATAAAAGACATAAATAACAGAGGAATACAAATGTTGCTTTTTGCTGGTGACCCAGAGAATCAAAAGAAATCAACCAAAATGTTATTAGAAGTAAAAAGTGAATTTTGTAGAGTTATGGGATATAACATGCAGCCTCAAAAATCAATGGTGTTGGCATAGACTTGGTAGCACACTGAAAATAAAGCGAGAACTGAGAGCTCATTTATAGCAATAAAAAACTTGAATATCAACCCGCACTGTGAGAGATTTATTCAAATAATGTTATAAATATTTAATGGCAAAAAGAAGACATTAATACGTAGAGAGAGAACTACATCGTGCCTAGAAATACCACAGGCAGTGAAGTAACAGCGCACCTGTGTCTTCCTGATGCTCCTTAGCCCCTCTGGTGCTCCCTTTCTGTCTACCCAGGTGTGCCCACATCACTGTGAAGGGAGAACACAGTATGGCGGGCACAATCTCCAGTGTTGCCAGCTTACTCTCTGCTTTGTCCATTTCTTCATCACTGCCTCTGTCTGACTTTCCCAATTCTGATTCCCACTCAGTGAATTTCAGGTCTCAATTTCTGGCTCATTTTCTTGCTCATTCATTTTGAAGCATCCCTTCTTGGTGAGCCATCTATCAACCAATTGGTGGCTGTCTTAACTGGCCAGCCTCCAGACACCCCTCTTTGGGTATTACTTTAGCCAGCAGTGCTCCCAGTGCATTTGGACAATATAAGTATGAGATTTAATGCAATTCAAATTCAAACTTCTGTGGGATAATATAGAGTGGAATCCAATTGGGAGAAAAAGTGGTGAAGAAATAATTTAGAAAAGGTGATAGGGACTTTCCTAGTGGTACAGTGGATAAGAATGAGCCTGCCATTGCAGGGGACACAGGTTCAATCCCTAGTCCCAAAAGATTCCACAAGCCTCAGAGCAACTAAAACCTGTGTGCTACAACTACTGAGCCCAAGCTCGAGAGCCTGCGAGCTGCAACCACTGAAGCCCATGTGCCTAGAGCCCGCCACTGCAATGAGAAGCCTGTGTGCTGCAACAGAGTAGCCCCCATTCGATGTAGCAAGGAAGACCCAGTGCAACCAAAACTAAATAAATGCAAAAATTAAAAAAAGATAATAAGGTATGTGTGTAAGTTTTATGAACTTTTCTCTTATACTTCACTATCAAAATATATATGAGAAAGAAAAAGTAATTATGATGAGCTAATCTGAGACAATAGCTTCAGAGAAGACAAATGGTATTATTCCAAGGTCACATGGGCAGTATGGAGAAAAGACAGGTTTTGAACTTGTTTTGATACCAAAGTCTGGGCTCTTAAGTGCTACTCTACAGACTCCATAGGGACCAGGGATAAATATAAAAATCCAATCCAGGGGGGAGGAGCCAAGATGGCGGAGGAGTAGGACGGGGAGAACACTTTCTCCCCCACAAATTCATCAAAAGAGCATTTAAACGTCGAGTAAATTCCACAAAAACAACTTCTGAATGCCGGCAGAGGACATCAGGCACCCAGAAAAGCAACCCAACTCTTCGAAAGGAGGTAGGAAAAAATATTAAAAACAAAAAAAAAAGAGACAAAAGAGGGAGGGACGGAGTTCCGTCCCGGGAAGGGAATCTTAAAAAGAGAGAAGTTTCCAAACATCAGGAAACCTTCTCACTGCCGAATCTGTGCCGAGCTTTGGAAGCACAGAGGGCAACATAACAGGGAGAAAAAATAAATAAACAATTTAAAACTCGCAGATTGCGAGCCCTACAGTAACTCCCCCAGCAGAGAAGCAGCGCAGACGCCTGCATCCGCCATTAGCAAACCGGGGCTGGGCAGGGAGGTGCGGCGTGGGCTGCATCGCTGAGAGTAAGAATCTGGCCTGAATACCCTGAGCGCTATCTGAGAGAAATAATTTGGGCTAGCAAACCAGACTGTGGGATACCTACCACGCGAAAAGCCAGCCCTAACCTAAGACCGCCAGGCCCGCGCACGAAACAAAGGACTGAACAGAGATAGCCGGCTGCAGACCTTCCCCCTCCGGTGACAGGCAGCCAGAGCCGGAAGGGGGCAATCGCAGCCCCAGAGAGACATTATCTATAAAACTGTAAGCGGGCTTCTTTGCTAACTAAAACTTCTTGGGGGTCTGGACGATCAACATCTGCCTGAGAAGGTGCGCCGGTTTTACATCCAGATAACCGAGTGGTGGGAGGCGCTAAGTCGCAGCATTGGCGCTCGCCTGGGAAGAGCAAATTGGCGCTCGGACCTGGGAAGAGCACAAAACGCAGGCCCAACTGAGTCTGCGCCTCTGAGGACTACCCGAGTGCCTGAACCTGAGCGGCTTGGACCTGGGAGGTGCATGCAGCCCAGGGCCAGCCTCGGATTGTTCCTGGCGGAACAACCTAGAGTCCAAGCAGTGTGGACAGGGAGGCTACACGCGCCGTGAGCGGGGGCAGACCCAGGGTGGCTGAGGCACTGCGAGCCCACGCCAGTGTTGTTTGTTTGCAGCATTCCTCCCTCCCTCCACACAGTGCGACTGAACAAGTAAGCCTAAAAAAAAAAAAAAAAAAAAGTGTCCTCCACCGTGCCCTTTGAGTCAGGGCGGAAACCAGATACTGAAGAGACTAGCAAACAGAAGAAGATATAACAGAGGGAAACGCCTTGGAAGCTACAGGCAATAGATCAAAACCCTGTGGTTACTACGGACTACATAGGAAGGGGCCTATAGATCTTGAGAAATAGAAATCTGACCAAGGAACTAGCCAAAAATGAACTGAACCCACAACACCAAAAAAAAAAAAAAAAAAAAGTCCTAGATATATTTTTATTATTTTTACGATCATTCTTTCTATTTTTTTAATAAAAAAAAATTTTAAGTCCTCTATTGTTCCTTTAATTTTCACTTTTATAACCTATTACTTTGCAAAAAAAAAAAAAAAAAAGACCCTATTTTTTTCTTCTTCAGCAAACTTCATATATATATATTTTATAATTTTTTGACCTTGGTTTTTTTTTTTGTTTTGTTTTTGTTTTTTTTTCTTCTTTTCTTTAGCATTGTATTTTTGAAATTCCAAACTCTACTCTAGATTTTTAATTTTCGCTTTTTGGTATATGTTATCAATTTTGTACCTATAGTTTTTTATATAATTTCTGTGACTTTTTTTTTTTTTTCTTCTCTCTGTTTTTTTCTTCTTCTTTTTTATATAACATTGTATATCTGAAATTCCAAACTTTACTCTAGATTTTTAATTTATGCTTTTGGTATTTGATATCAATTTTGTACCTGTATTTTCTTTATAATTTTTGTGACATTGTTCGTATTTGTTTGTTTGTTTTCTCTCTTTATTTTTTCTTCTTTTTTTTTTTTTAACATTGTATTTTTGAAATTCCAAACTCTACTCTAGATTTTTAATTTTGCTTTCTGGTATTAGTTATCAATTTTGTACCTGTACTTTCTTTATAATTTTCATGACCTTGTTTGTTTTTGTTTGTTCGTTTTTCTCTCTTTCTTTTCCTTCTTCTCTTCTTTAACATCATATTTTTTGAAATTCCAAACTCTACTCTAGATTTTTAATTTTCGCTTTCTGGTATTAGTTATCAATTGTGTACCTGTACTTTCTTTATAATTTTCGCGACCTTGTTTGTTTTTGTTTGTTCGTTCTTTCTCTCTTTCTTTTCCTTCTTCTTTTCTTTAACGTCGTATTTTTGAAATTCCAAACTCTACTCTAGATTTTTAATTTTTGCTTTTATGTATTTGTCACCAATTTTGTACCTTTAAGGACCCAATCTTCAGGACCCATTTTTCACTAGGAGTGAGATTACTGGCTTGACTGCTCTCTCTCCTTTGGACCCTCCTTTTTCTCCACCAGGTCGCCTGTGTCTCCTCCCTAACCCCTCTCTACTCTACCCAACTCTGTGAATTTCTGTGTGTTCCAGACGGTGGAGAACACTTAGGGAACTGATTACTGGCTGGATCTGTCTCCCTCCTTTTCATTCCCCCCTTTTATCCTTCTGGCCACCTCTGTTACCTTCCTCCTTCTTCTCTTCTCTGTATAACCCCGTGAACATCTCTGAGTGGTCCAGTTGTGGAGTGCACATAAGGAAGTGACTACTGGCTAGCCCACTCTCTCCACTATTGATTCACCTCATCTCATTTGGGTCACCTCTAACTCCCTCCTCCCTCTTCTCTTCTCCATGTAACCCTGTGAACCTCTCTGAGTGACCCTCACTGTAGAGAAACTTATCATCTTTAATGTAGATGTTTTATCAATGGTGCTGTATAGAAGGAGAAGTTTTGAAACTGCTGTAAAAATAAGACCGATAATCGGAAGCAGGAGACTTAAGTCCAAACCCTGACTCCAGGAACTCCTGACTCAAGGAACATTCATTGACAGGAGCTCATCAAATGCCTCCATACCGACACTGAAACCAAGCACCACACAAGGGCCAATAAGTTCCAGGGCAAGACATACCAAGCAAATTCTCCAGCAACAAAGGAACACAGCCCTGAGCTTCAAGATACAGGCTGCCCAAAGTCACCCCAAAACTATAGACATCTCATAACTCATTACTGGACATTTCATTGCACTCCAGAGAGAAGAAATACAGCTCCACCCACCAGAACACCGACACAAGCTTCCCTAACCAGGAAACCTTGACAAGCCACCTGTACAAACCCACACACAGTGAGGAAACGCCACAATAAAGAGAACTCCACAAACTGCCAGAATACAGAAAGGACACCCCAAACTCAGCAATTTAAACAAGATGAAGAGACAGAGGAATACTCAGCAGATAAAGGAACAGGATAAATGCCCACCAAACCAAACAAAAAGAGGAAGAGATAGGGAATCTACCTGATAAAGAATTCGAATAATGATAGTGAAATTGATCCAAAATCTTGAAACTAAAATGGAATCACAGATAAATAGCCTGGAGACAAGGATTGAGAAGATGCAAGAAAGGTTTAACAAGGACCTAGAAGAAATAAAAAAGAGTCAATATATAATGAATAATGCAATAAGTGAAATTAAAAACACTCTGGAGGCAACAAATAGTAGAATAACAGAGGCAGAAGACAGGATTAGTGAATTAGAAGATAGAATGGTAGAAATAAATGAATCAGAGAGGATAAAAGAAAAACGAATTAAAAGAAATGAGGACAATCTCAGAGACCTCCAGGACAATATTAAACGCTACAACATTCGAATCATAGGGGTTCCAGAAGAAGAAGACAAAAAGAAAGACCATGAGAAAATACTTGAGGAGATAATAGTGGAAAACTTCCCTAAAATGGGGAAGGAAATAATCACCCAAGTCCAAGAAACCCAGAGAGTCCCAAACAGGATAAACCCAAGGAGAAACACCCAAGACACATATTAATCAAATTAACAAAGATCAAACACAAAGAACAAATATTAAAAGCAGCAAGGGAAAAACAACAAATAACACACAAGGGAATTCCCATAAGGATAACAGCTGATCTTTCAATAGAAACTCTTCAAGCCAGGAGGGAATGGCAAGACATACTTAAAATGATGAAAGAAAATAACCTACAGCCCAGATTATTGTACCCAGCAAGGATCTCATTCAAGTATGAAGGAGAAATCAAAAGCTTTTCAGACAAGCAAAAGCTGAGAGAATTCTGCACCACCAAACCAGCTCTCCAACAAATACTAAAGGATATTCTCTAGACAGGAAACACAAAAACGGTGTATAAACTCAACCCAAAACAATAAAGTAAATGGCAACGGGAACATACTTATCAGTAATTACCTTAAATGTAAATGGGTTGAATGCCCCAACCAAAAGACAAAGACTGGCTGAATGGATACAAAAACAAGACCCCTACATATGTTGTCTACAAGAGACCCACCTCAAAACAGGGGACACATACAGACTGAAAGTGAAGGGCTGGAAAAAGATTTTCCATGCAAATAGGGACCAAAAGAAAGCAGGAGTAGCAATACTCATATCAGATAAAATAGATTTTAAAACAAAGGCTGTGAAAAAAAGACAAAGAAGGTCACTACATAATGATCAAAGGATCAATCCAAGAAGAAGATATAACAATTATAAATATATATGCACCCAACACGGGAGCACCACAGTACGTAAGACAAATGCTAACAAGTATGAAAGGAGAAATTAACAATAACACAATAATAGTGGGAGACTTTAATATCCCACTTACACCTATGGATAGATCAACTAAACAGAAAATTAACAAGGAAACACAAACTTTAAATGATACAATAGACCAGTTAGACCTAATTGATATCTATAGATCATTTCATCCCAAAACAATGAATTTCACCTTTTTCTCAAGCGCACATGGAACCTTCTCCAGGATAGATCACATGCTGGGCCATAAAGCTAGCCTTGGTAAATTCAAAAAAAAAATAGAAATCATTCCAAGCATTTTTTCTGACCACAATGCAGTAAGATTAGATCTCAATTACAGGAGAAAAACTATTAAAAATTCCAACATATGGAGGCTGAACAACACGCTGCTGAATAACCAACAAATCACAGAAGAAATCAAAAAGAAATCAAAATTTGCATAGAAATGAATGAAAATGAAAACACAACAACCCAAAACCTGTGGGACACGGTAAAAGCAGTCCTAAGGGGAAAGTTCATAGCAATACAGGCACACCTCAAGAAACAAGAAAAAGTCAAATAAATAACCTAACTCTACACCTAAAGCAACTAGAAAAGGAAGAAATGAAGAACCCCAGGGTTAGTAGAAGGAAAGAAATCTTAAAAATTAGAGCAGAAATAAATGCAAAAGAAACAAAAGAGACCATAGCAAAAATCAACAAAACCAAAAGCTGGTTCTTTGAAAGGATAAATAAAATTGACAAACCATTAGCCAGACTCATCAAGAAACAAAGGGAGAAAAATCAAATCAACAAAATTAGAAACGAAAATGGAGAGATCACAACAGACAACACAGAAATACAAAGGATCATAAGAGACTACTATCAACAATTATATGCCAATAAAATGGACAACGTGGAAGAAATGGACAAATTCTTAGAAAAGTACAACTTTCCAAAACTGGACCAGGAAGAAATAGAAAATCTTAACAGACCCATCACAAGCATGGAAATTGAAACTGTAATCAAAAATCTTCCAGCAAACAAAAGCCCAGGTCCAGACGGCTTCACAGCTGAATTCTACCAAAAATTTAGAGAAGAGCTGACACCTATCCTGCTCAAACTCTTCCAGAAAATTGCAGAGGAAGGTAAACTTCCAAACTCATTCTATGAGGCCACCATCACCCTAATACCAAAACCTGACAAAGATCCCACAAAAAAAGAAAACTACAGGCCAATATCACTGATGAACATAGATGCAAAAATCCTTAACAAAATTCTAGCAATCAGAATCCAACAACACATTAAAAGATCATACACCATGATCAAGTGGGCTTTATCCCAGGGATGCAAGGATTCTTCAATATCCGCAAATCAATCAATGTAATACACCACATTAACAAATTGAAAAATAAAAACCATATGATTATCTCAATAGATGCAGAGAAAGCCTTTGACAAAATTCAACATCCATTTATGATAAAAACTCTCCAGAAAGCAGGAATAGAAGGAACATACCTCAACATAATAAAAGCTATATATGACAAACCCACAGCAAACATTATCCTCAATGGTGAAAAATTGAAAGCATTTCCTCTAAAGTCAGGAACAAGACAAGGGTGCCCACTTTCACCATTACTATTCAACATAGTTTTGGAAGTTTTGGCCACAGCAATCAGAGCAGAAAAAGAAATAAAAGGAATCCAAATTGGAAAAGAAGAAGTAAAACTCTCACTATTTGCAGATGACATGATCCTCTACATAGAAAACCCTAAAGAATCCACCAGAAAATTACTAGAAATAATCAATGACTACAGTAAAGTTGCAGGATATAAAATCAACACACAGAAATCCCTTGCATTCCTATACACTAATAATGAGAAAACAGAAAGAGAAATTAAGGAAACAATTCCATTCACCATTGCAACGGAAAGAATAAAATACTTAGGAATATATCTACCTAAAGAAACTAAAGACCTATATATAGAAAAAACTATAAAACACTGGTGAAAGAAATCAAAGAGGACACTAATAGATGGAGAAATATACCATGTTCATGGATTGGAAGAATCAATATAGTGAAAATGAGTATACTACCCAAAGCAATTTATAGATTCAACGCAATCCCTATCAAGCTACCAACAGTATTCTTCACAGAGCTAGAACAAATAATTTCACAATTTGTATGGAAATACAAAAAACCTCGAATAGCCAAAGCGATCTTGAGAAAGAAGAATGGAACTGGAGGAATCAACCTACCTGACTTCAGGCTCTACTACAAAGCCACAGTTATCAAGACAGTATGGTACTGGCACAAAGACAGAAATATTGATCAATGGAATAAAATAGAAAGCCCAGAGATAAATCCCACGCACATATGGACACCTTATCTTCGACAAAGGAGGCAAGAATATACAATGGATTAAAGACAATCTCTTTAACAAGTGGTGCTGGGAAATCTGGTCAACCACTTGTAAAAAGAATGAAACTGGACCACTTTCTAACACCATACACAAAAATAAACTCAAAATGGATTAAAGATCTAAACGTAAGACCAGAAACTATAAAACTCCTAGAGGAGAACATAGGCAAAACACTCTCCGACATACATCACAGCAGGATCCTCTATGACCCACCTCCCAGAATATTGGAAATAAAAGCAAAAATAAACAAATGGGACCTAATTAACCTTAAAAGCTTCTGCACATCAAAGGAAACTATTAGCAAGGTGAAAAGACAGCCTTCAGAATGGGAGAAAATAATAGCAAATGAAGCAAACCGACAAACAACTAATCTCAAAAATATACAAGCAACTCCTACAGCTCAACTCCAGAAAAATAAACGACCCAATCAAAAAATGGGCCAAAGAACTAAATAGACATTTCTCCAAAAAAAGACATACAGATGGCTAACAAACACATGAAAAGATGCTCAACATCACTCATTATCAGAGAAATGCAAATCAAAACCACTATGAGGTACCATTTCACACCAGTCAGAATGGCTGCAATCCAAAAGTCTACAAATAATAAATGCTGGAGAGGGTGTGGAGAAAAGGGAACCCTTTTACACTGTTGGTGGGAATGCAAACTGGTACAGCCACTATGGAGAACAGTGTGGAGATTCCTTAAAAAACTGGAAATAGAACTGCCTTATGAGCCAGCAACCCCACTGCTGGGCATACACACTGAGGAAACCAGAAGGGAAAGAGACACGTGTACCCCAATGTTCATCGCAGCACTGTTTATAATAGCCAAGACATGGAAGCAACCTAGATGTCCATCAGCAGATGAATGGATAAGAAAGCTGTGGTACATATACACAATGGAGTATTACTCAGCCATTAAAAAGAATACATTTGAATCAGTTCTAATGAGGTGGATGAAACTGGAGCCTATTATACAGAGTGAAGTAAGCCAGAAGGAAAAACATAAATACAGTATACTAACGCATATATATGGAATTTAGAAAGATGGTAACAATAACCCGTGCTGAGACAGCAAAAGAGACACTGATGTATAGAACAGTCTTATGGACTCTGTGGGAGAGGGAGAGGGTGGGAAGATTTGGGAGAATGGCAATGAAACATGTTAAATATCATGTAGGAAACGAGTTGCCAGTCCAGGTTCGATGCATGATGCTGGATGCTTGGGGCTGGTGCACTGGGACGGCCCAGAGGGATGGTATGGGGAGGAGGAGGGAGGAGGGTTCGGGATGGGGAACACATGTATACCTGTGGCGGATTCATTTTGATATTTGGCAAAACTAATACAATTATGTAAAGTTTAAAAATAAAATAAAATTAGAGGAAAAAAAAAAATCCAATCCATAAAAAATAAAAAAGAAAACATAAAAGAATATTTATCTCAGTTCTGGGGAAAGTAAATTTATGAATATTAAAAATGGAGGTTATCAATGGGAACAAGATGAATGTGTTGGCAATCCATAAAACCAAGGACTTTTGTACAACAAAAAGCAATAAAATAAATATCAGAAGAAAAGCAACAGAAAAGGGAAATATATTTGAATATAATCAGAAAAATTTATCGTTCCAAATGTATGAAGACTTGATAAACTATATAAGGTCGATACCCAGATTCTACAAAATAAGAGATAAGAAAATGCTAACTCAAGGAAATTTAGACAGTAAATCATCTCAGGAAAAATGTATTCATACTATAAATTAAAGGTATGCAGATGAAAACAAATTTAAGATGTAATTATACACATTTGATGAGCAAAACCAAGTAAACCATTTTTAAGGAGGTGGGAATGGGCTATTTTCACATTAGGTTTATCAACAGCTACAAGACTGTCTTAACCGTAACTCACATGGGGTCTGTTACTGGCCCCTCTAAGCAGCTTGGGAGGGGTGTGATTCATTCTACGTGGTCCAGACTCATCATAGAAAAGAAAGTTAATAGAGCCATAGATGCTAGACCATTTATGCTCGTCATCATTATTATTCACATGATTCATTTACCTACTTCCTGTCATCCTCCTCTTTATTGGGGTTATTGGACAATAGACTTTCCTGGAAAGAGCCCAGGGGGCTATAGCAACTGGGCATCTCTTAGGTTCTCAGGCAGAGGTCAGGACAAGAAGAGCAAGGGCAGAGGCAGAAGGGGGGCCCAACAGCAGGTCAATCTGATGGGCCAGGGCCTGAGCCAGCATATAGTGAAAAGATCTAGGGCCGTGGAAACCATCAGAGTGAAAATCCAGACACCCAGGATACGGAAGACCAGGATATGGCTTGGATATCTTACCCAATGGCAGCTTCACATTCCCAGTCTGTGTTCATTTAAAGGGGAGATATGCGAGACACATAAACACCCAAGACTGCCCAGAACTCCAGACTGGTCCTCCTATCTATCCATTTACACATGTATTTCTGGCTGCCTGGGATGCTGTGGAAATAACCACTGACCATTTGTGTCATTTCTTAAGGAGCAAAGGGAATGTAAAATGAATCATGGAAGAAAGTAAGTTATAAATACCAGCTACGACCATATAACCAGATTCAGAAAACAAGAGGCAAGGAATTACAAGTTCTTTTCCTCATTTTAGTATGAATATATTTTGCATTTATTAACCCATTTTCCCTCATCTCATTCTATCATCTAAGTAAAAATGTATTAATAGTAGTTAATTTTATATCTTACTGTGTGAGTTTCACAATATTAAAGAGAAGATATGACATGGACTGAAGGGAGTTAATATAATGCAAAGATGGATAAAATGTGTCTCTTCTTTTGAGGAGGGGGTGGGGTGTTTTTAGTTGTATAAAAGACAGAGTTGCCTCATGTTAGGCAGAAGGTTGACTTTGCTATTGTCTATATTTGGAAAATCAGTAGAGTTAAAAGAGCTGTGTATCCCCATGTCCTAACTTCCTTATATATTCCTGACTTGTAAAGGTTAAAATGATGTGACTTAAGATATACAGAGGCATTCAATTAATGGTATTTTATTTTTATTAGTAGTATATTGGGATCAAATGCAAGTCTACCAGACATTATAAATAAAATATGCTAACAAACATGTTTATGACTGAGAGAGAGAGAATGAGGGAGGACCAGAGATGTGAATGGATGTTAAATCCTTACAGTGTGGGCTGTGGTGGGTTTGTCCTGTGTTAACTTAGCTGTACTAGAAATGCATTTCCTAGAATGCGTGGTTTGAGGCTCGAGTTCGTCACAAGAAAAATTGAGCAGTTTGCAAGGCAAAGGCAAGGATATCTAAGACAGTGGAGTAGAAGGACGGGTGCTTATCTTATCCTGTGAGAACTTCAAAATTACAACTCACTGCTGAACAACTGTCAACAGGAGAATGTTGGAGCCCACCAAAAACAGATACTCCACGTCTAAGGGCAAAGGAGAAGCCCCAACAAGATGGTAGGAGGGGCGAAATCATGGTTAAGAATCAAACACCATACCTGCCAGAGACACTCAGAAGGCTCAAACAAAACCTTGTGCACACCATGAGACCCCACCCCACAGAGACTGACCCAGACCTGCCTTTGGGTGTTAGAGTGTCTCCTGCAGAGGTACAGGTCATCAGTGGCCTGCCGCAGGGGCAGGGGCTCTGGGTGCAGCAGACCTGGGTATGGCATAAGCCCTCTTGGAGGAGGTCACCATTAACCCCACCATACAGCCACCAGAACTTACACAGGAATTGGGAAACAGGCTCTTGGAGGGCACAAACAAAACCTTTTGTGCACCAGGACCCAGGAGAAAGAAGGAATGACCCCACAAGAAACTGACCCAGACTTACCCATGAGTGTCCAGGAGTCTCCGGTGGAGGCGTGGGTCAGTAGTGGCGGCCTTCCACAGGGTCTGGGCACTGAGTGCCGTACCTTTTGAAGGAGGTCGCCATTATCTTTATTATTTCCACCATGGTTTGACCTCAGATCAAACAACAGGGAGGGAACACAGCCCCACTATCAACAGAAAATTGGATTAAAGATTTACTGAGCATGGCCCCACCCATCAGAACAAGACCCAGTTTCCCCCTCAGTCTCTCCCATCGGGAAGCTTCCATAACCCTCTTGTCCTTCTCCATCAGAGGGCAGATAGACTGAAAACCACAATCACAGAAAACTAACCAATCTGATCACATGGACCACAGCCTTACCTAACTCAGTGAAACCATGAGCCATGCCGTGTAGGGCCACCCAAGACAGATGGGTCAAGGTAGAGAGTTCTGACAAAACATGGCCCACTAGAGAAGGGAATGGCAAACCACTTCAGTATTCTTGCCTTGAGAACCCTGTAAACAGTATGAAAAGGAAAAAGATAGGACACTGAGAGATGAACTCCCCAGGTCAGTAGGTGCTACTGGAGATCAGTGGAGAAATAACTCCAGAAAGAATAAAGAGACAGAGCCAAGGTAAAAACAATACCCAGTTGTGGATGTGATTGGTAATGGAGGTAAAGTCCGATACTATAAAGAGAAATATTGCATAGGAACCTGAAATGTTAGGTCCATGAATCAAGGCAAATTGGAACTGGGCAAACAGTAGATGGAAAGAGTGAACATTGACATTTTAGGAATCAATGAACTGAAATGGACTGGAATGGGTGAATTTAATTCAGATGACCATTGTATCTACTACTGTGGGCAAGAATCGCTTAGAAGAAATGGAGTAGCTATCATAGTCAACAAAAGAGTCCCAAGAGTACTTCAGTGCAATCTCAAAAATGATGGAATGATCTCTGTTCATTTCCAAGGCAAACCATTCAATATCACAGTAATCCAAGTCTATGCCCTGACCAGTAATGCTGAAGAAGCTGAAGTTGAACAGTTCTATGATAGACCTACAAGAACTTCTAGAACCAACATCCAAAAAAGATATTCTTTTCATTATAGGGGACTGGAATGCAAAATAAGGAAGTCAAGAGATACTGGAGTAACAGGTAAATTTGGCCTTGGAGTACAAAAAGAAGCAGGCCAAAGGCTAACAGAGTTTTCCCAAGAGAACACACTGGTCATAGAAAACACCCTCTTTCAACAACACAAGAGAAGACTCTACACATGGACATCACCAGATGGTCAATACCAAAATCAGATTGATTATATTCAAAGATGGAGAAGCTCATACCGTCAGCAAAAACAAGACCGGAAGCTGGCTGTTGCTCAGATCATGAACTCCTTATTGCCAAATTCAGACTTAAATTGAAGAAAGTAGGAAACCACTAGACCATGCAGGTATGACCTAAGTAAAATCCCTTACAATTATACAGTGGAAGTGACAAATAGATTCAAGGGATTAGATCTGATAGAGTGCCTGAAGAACTATGGACGGAGGTTCGTGACATTGTACAGGAGGCAGGGATCAAGACCATTCCCAAGAAAAAGAAAGGCAAATGCTTGTCTTAGAAGGCCTTAAAATAGCTGAGAAAAGACAAGAAGCTAAAGGCAAAGGAGAAAAGGAAAGATACACCCATTTAAATGCAGAGTTCCAAAGAATAGCAAGGAGAGATAAGAAAGAAGAATTCCTCAGTGATCAATGCAAAGAAATAGAGGAAGACAATAAAATGAGAAAGACTAGAGAGTTCTTCAAGAGAATTAGAGATACCAGGGAACATTTGTGACATTGTACAGGAGACAGGGATCAAGACCATTCCCATAGAAAAGAAATGCAAAAAAGCAAAATGGCTGTCTGGGGAGACATTACAAATAGCTGTGAAAAAAAGAGAAGCAAAAAGCAAAGGAGGAAAGGAAAGATATAAACATCTGAATGCAGAGTTCCAAAGAATAGCAAGAAGAGATAAGAAACCCTTCTTCAGCGATCAATGCAAAGAAATAGAGGAAAACAACAGAATGGGAAAGACTAGGGATCTCTTCAAGAAAATCAGAGATACCAAAGGAATATTTCATGCAAAGATGAGCTCGATAAAGGACAGAAATGGTATGGACCTAACAGAAGCAGAAGATATTAAGAAGAGATGGCAAGAATATACAGAAGAACTGTACAAAAAAGATCTTCACAACCCAGATAATCACTATGGTGTGATCACTGACCTAGAGCCAGACATCCTGGAATGTGAAGTCAAGTGGGCCTTAGAAAGCATCACTACGAACAAAGCTAGTGGAGGTGATGGAATTCCAGTTGAGCTATTTCAAATCCTGAAAGATGATGCTGTGAAAGTGCTGCACCCAATATGCCAGCAAATTGGGAAAACTCAGCAGTGGCCACAGGACTGGAAAAGGTCAGTTTTCATTCCAATCCCAAAGAAAGGCAATGCCAAAGAATGCTCAAACTACTGCACAATTGCACTCATCTCACACGCTAGTAAAGTAATGCTCAAAATTCTCCAAGCCAGGCTTCAGCAATATGTGAACCATGAACTTCCTGATGTTCAAGCTGGTTTTAGAAAAGGCAGAGGAACCAGAGATTAAATTGTCAACATCCTCTGGATCATGTAAAAAGCAAGAGAGTTCCAGAAAAACATCTATTTCTGCTTCGTTGACTATGCCAAAGCCTTTGACTGTGTGGATCACAATAAACTGTAGAAAATTCTGAAAGAGATGGGAATACCAGAACACCTGATCTGCCTCTTGAGAAATTTGTATGCAGGTCAGAAAGCAACAGTTAGAACTGGACATGGAACAACAGACTGGTTCCAAATAGGAAAAGGAGTACGTCAAGGCTGTATATTGTCACCCTGTTTATTTAACTTATATGCAGAGTACATCATGAGAAATGCTGGACTAGAAGAAACACAAGCTGGAATCAAGATTGCCAGGAGAAATATCAATAACCTCAGATATGCAGATGACATCACCCTTATGGCAGAAAGTGAAGAGGAACTCAAAAGCCTCTTGATGAAAGTGAAAGTGGAGAGTGAAAAAGTTGGCTTAAAGCTCAACATTCAGAAAATGAAGATCATGGCATCCAGTCCCATCACTTCATGGGAAATAGATGGGAAAACAGTGGAAACAGTATCAGACTTTATTTTTCTGGGCTCCAAAATTACTACAGATGGTGACTGCAGCCATGAAATTAAAAGACGCTTACTCCTTGGAAGGAAAGGTATGACCAACCTAGATAGCATATTCAAAAGCAGAGATATTACTTTGCCAACAAAGGTCCATCTAGTCAAGGCTATGGTTTTTCCTGTGGTCATGTATGGATGTGAGAGTTGGACTGTGAAGAAGGCTGAGTGCCGAAGAATTGATGCTTTTGAACTGTGGTGTTGGAGAAGACTCTTGAGAGTCCCTTGGACTGCAAGGAGATCCACCCAGTCCATTCTGAAGGAGATCAGCCCTGGGATTTCTTTAGAAAGAATGATGCTAAAGCTGAAACTCCAGTACTTTGGCCACCTCATGCGAAGAGTTGACTCATTAGAAAAGACTCTGATGCTGGGAGGGATTGGAGGCAGGAGGAGAAGGGGACGACAGAGGATGAGATGGCTGGATGGCATCACTGACTCGATAGACGTGAGTCTCAGTGAACTCTAGGGGTTGGTGATGGACGGGAAGGCCTGGTGTGCTGCGATTCATGGGGTCGCAAAGAGTCGGACACGACTGAGTGACTGATCTGATCTGAAGTGAACATTTCATGCAAAGATGGGCACAATATAGGACAGAAATGGTATGGACCTAACAGAAGCAGAAGATTTTAAGAAGAGGTGGTAACAATACACAGAAAAACTACACAAAAAAGGATCTTCATGACCCAGATAACCATGATAGTGTGATCATTCACATAAAGCCAGACATCCTGGAATGCTAAGTCAAGTGTGCCTTAGGAAGCATCACTATGAACAAAGCTAGTAGAGGTGATGGAATTCCAGTTGAGCTACTTCAAATCCTAAAAGATGATGCTGTGAAAGTGTTGCACTCACTATGCCAGCAAATTTGGAAAAATCAGCAGTGGCCACAGGACTGGAAAAAGGTCAGTTTTCATTCCAATCCCAAAGAAAGGCAATGCCAAAGAATGCTCAAACTACTGCACAATTGCACTCATCTCACACACTAGTTAAGTAATGCTCAAAATTCTCCAAGCTAGGCTTCAACAATGCATGAACTGTGAACTTTCAGATGTTCAAGCTGGATTTAGAAAAGGCAGAGGAACCAGAGATCAAATTGCCAGCAACCGTTGGATCATCAAAAGAGCAAGAGAATTCCAGAAAAAAACATCTATTTCTGCCTTATTGACTATGCCAAAGTCTTTGACTGTGTGGATCACAAGAAACTGTAGAAAATTCTGAAAGAGGTGGGAATACCATACCACATGACCTGCCTCTTGAGAAACCTATATGCAGATCAGGAAGCAAGTTAGAACTGGACATGGAACAATAGACTGGTTCCAAATAGGAAAAGGAGTACGTCAAGGCTGTATATTGTCACCCTGTTTATTTAACTTACATGCAGAGTACATCATGAGAAACACTGGGCTGGAAAAAGCACAAGCTGGAATCAAGATTGCTGGGAGAAATATCAATAACCTCAGATATGCAGATGACACCACCCTTATGGCAGAAAACAAAGAAGAACTAAAGAGCCTCTTGATGAAAGTGAAAGTGGAGAGTGAAAAAGTTGGCTTAAAACTCAACATTCAGAAAATTAAGATCATGGTATCTGGCCCCATCACTTCATGGCCAATAGATGGGGAAACAATGGAAACAGTGACAGACTATGTTGGAGGGCTTAAAAAGTCACTGCAGATGGTGACTGCAGCCATGAAATTAAAAGATGCTTGCTCCTTGGAAGAAAAGCGATGACCAACCTAGATGGCATATTAAAAAGCAGAGACATTACTTTGCCAACAGAGGCCCATCTAGTCAAAGCTATGGTTTTTCCAGTAGTCATGTATGGATGTGAGAGTTGGACTATAAAAAAAGCTGAGCGCCAAAGAATTGATGCTTGTGAACTGTGGTGTTGGAGAAGACTCTTGAGAGTCCCTTGGACTGCAAGGAGATCCAACCAGTCCATCCTAAAGGAAATCAGTCCTGAATATTCAATGGAAGGATTGATGCTGAAGCCGAAACTCCGATACTCTGACCACTTAATGCAAAGAACTGACTCATTTGAAAAGACCCTGATGTTGGGAAAGATTGAAGGCAGGAGGAGAATGGGAGGACAGAGGATAAGATGTTTTGGATGGCATCACCAACTCAATGGAGATGAGTCTGAGCAAGCTCAGGGAGTTGGTGATGCACAGGGAAGCCTGGCATGCTGCAGTCCGTGGGGTCGCAAAGAGTAAGACACGACTGAGCAATTAAACTTAACTGAGCTTGCAAGGCAAGTAGTCCTGCTTCCTCTCTGAAGGTCATTGTGGATGGGTCTGCTTCTTTGGTTGGATCCTGACTGGTAAAAAGTCCCCTCCCTGTGGCATCTAGCATATTGCTCTCTGTCAACAGAGCCAGGGACCACATATCCCCCCTATTTCCATAAAGACAACTCTCACTTCCCTCTCTATGAAGACCGAGTGTTGGAAGGATTACAACTGGCCTTTCTTCCCTTTGAGAGGGAAACAGGCAAGAAGGCCAGGGGTCTCCAAACAGAGGAAATAGGTTGCAAGTGTCAGACATTTTTTCTCTCTCTCTTAAGCAGCAGGAGGAAACAAACTATAGTGTTACATTTTTTTTTCCCCTTCTCTGTACAAATTTAAAAAGAGGTTTCTCTGAAAATTCTGTGTTGCCATAATGAAACCTGGTTCCACCTGAACTTTTCTCAAACCTTGAGCTAACCAATGCATTCTTCTTAAGGAAATGTTTGTTAATGTTAAGCTATGTTAATGTGTTATGTATTTACCCCAGACTCTGTCTTCAAGTAGGTTCCACCTAAAGGTTCAGAACCGACTTGACAAACCAGTCTGTTATACTCATACATTGTTCTCCTAATCTATGTTAATGAAACTATATATTTGTATGGAAATCTGCCTTTCTTCAAGATTCAAGTCAATCCTTTTATGGCCCAGGATGACTCACCTGGTGCCAAGATTATCTCAAAATGCATCTTGTGGATGAGGGGCCTGATGCCATTCTCTGAGTTTTCAGACATTTCCTTTCTTTAATTAGCAAACTGCTAGTAGCTATATAACAACCAGCTAAAGACTAGCAGGACGAAAGACTAGCACTGAAACCATAATCACAGAAAACTAGTCAATCTAATCACATGGACCATAGCCTTGTCTAACACAATGAAACTAAGCCATGCCCTGTGGGGCCACCCAAGATGGGCGGGTCTTGGTGGACAGGTCTGACAGAACGTGGTCCACTGGAGAAGGGAATGGCAAACCACTTCAGTATTCTTGCCTTGAAAACCCCATGAACAGTATGAAAAGGCAAAATGATAGGATACTGAAAAGAGGAATTCCCCCCAGGTCTGTAGCTGCCCAATATGCTACTGGAGATCAGTGGAGAAATAACTCCAGAAAGAATGAAGGGATGGAGCCAAAGCAAATACAATACCCAGTTGTGGATGTGACTGGTGATAGAAGCAAGGTTCGATGCTGTAAAGAGCAATATTGCATAGGAACCTGGAATGTCAGGTCCATGAATCAAGGCAAATTGGAAGTCATCAAACAGGAGATGGCAAGAGTGAATGTCAACATTCTAGGAATCAGCGAACTAAAATGGACTGGAATGGGTGAATTTAACTCAGATGACCATTATATCTACTACTGTAGGCAGGAATCCCTAGAAGAAATGGAGTAGCCATCATGGTCAACAAGAGAGTTCGAAATGCAGTACTTGGATGCAATCTCAAAAACGACAGAATGATCTTTGTTCATTTCCAAAGCAAACTATTCAGTATCACAGTAATCCAAGTCTATGCCCCAACCAGTAACACTGAAGAAGCTGAAGCTGAATGGTTCTATGAAGACCTACAAGACCTTTTAGAACTAACACCCCAAAAAGATGTCCTTTTCATTATAGGGGACTGGAATGCAAAAGTAGGAAGTCAAGAAACACCTGGAGTAACAGGCAAATTTGGCCTTGGAATACAGAATGCAGCAGGGCAAAGTCTAATAGAGTTTTGCCAAGAGAACGCACTGGTCATAGCAAACACCCTCTTCCAACAACACAAGAGAAGACTCTACACATGGACATCACCAGATGGTCAACACCGAAATCAGATTGATTATATATTATTTGCAGCTAAAGATGGAGAAACTCTGTATAGTCAGTAAAAACAAGACCAGGAGCTGACTGTGGCTCAGATCATGAACTCCTTATTGCCAAATTCAGACTTAAATTGAAGAAAGTAGGGAAAACCACTAGACCGTTCAGGAATGACCTAAATCAAATCCCTTATGATTATACAGTGGAACTGAGAAATAGATTTTAGGGACTAGATCTGATAGATAGAGTGCCTGAAGAACTATGTCTCTTCAAGAAAAATCAGAGATACCAAAGGAACATTTCATGCAAAGATGAGCTCTGATAAAGGACAGAAATGGTATGGACCTAACAGAAGCAGAAGATATTAAGAAGAGATGGCAAGAATACACAGAAGAACTGTACAAAAAAAGATCTTCATGACCCAGATAATCACGATGGTGTGATCACTGACCTAGAGCCAGACATCCTGAATGTGAAGTCAAGTGGGCCTTAGAAAGCATCACTATGAACAAAGCTAGTGGAGGTGATGGAATTCCAGTTGAGCTATTTCAAATCCTGAAAGATGATGCTGTGAAAGTGCTGCACTCAATATGCCAGCAAATTTGGAAAACTCAGCAGTGGCCACAGGACTGGAAAAGGTCAGTTTTCATTCCAATCCCAAAGAAAGGCAATGCCAAAGAATGCTCAAACTACTGCACAATTGCACTCATCTCACACGCTAGTAAAGTAATGCTCAAAATTCTCCAAGCCAGGCTTCAGCAATATGTGAACCGTGAACTTCCTGATGTTCAAGCTGGTTTTAGAAAGGCAGAGGAACCAGAGATCAAATTGCCAACATCCTGCTGGATCATCAAAAAAGCAAGAGAGTTCCAGAAAAACATCTATTTCTGCTTTATTGACTATGCCAAAGCCTTTGACTGTGTGGATCACAATAAACTGTGGAAAATTCTGAAAGAGATGGAATACCAGACCACCTGATCTGCCTTGAGAAAAACCTGTATGCAGGTCAGGAAGCAACAGTTAGAACTGGACATGGAACAACAGACTGGTTCCAAATAGGAAAAGGAGTACGTCAAGGCTGTATATTGTCACCCTGTTTATTTAACTTATATGCAGAGTACATCATGAGAAATGCTGGACTGGAAGAAACACAAGCTGGAATCAAGATTGCCAGGAGAAATATCAATAACCTCAGATATGCAGATGACACCACCCTTATGGCAGAAAGTGAAGAGGAACTCAAAAGCCTCTTGATGAAAGTGAAAGTGGAGAGGAAAAAGTTGGCTTTAAAGCTCAACATTCAGAAAATGAAGATCATGGCATCTGGTCCCATCACTTCATGGGAAATAGATGGAAAACAGTGGAAACAGTATCAGACTTTATTTTTCTGGGCTCCAAAATCACTACAGATGGTGACTGCAGCCATGAAATTAAAAGACGCTTACTCCTTGGAAGGAAAGTTATGACCAACCTAGATAGCATATTCAAAAGCAGAGACATTACTTTGCCAACAAAGGTCCATCTAGTCAAGGCTATGGTTTTTCCTGTGGTCATGTATGGATGTGAGAGTTGGACTGTGAAGAAGGCTGAGTGCCAAAGAATTGATGCTTTTGAACTGTGGTGTTGGAGAAGACTCTTGACAGTCCCTTGGACTGCAAGGAGATCCACCCAGTCCATTCTGAAGGAGATCAGCCCTGGGATTTCTTTAGAAAGAATGATGCTAAAGCTGAAACTCCAGTACTTTGGCCACCTCATGTGAAGAGTTGACTCATTAGAAAAGACTCTGATGCTGGGAGAGGATTGGGGCAGGAGGAGAAGGGGACGACAGAGGATGAGATGGCTGGATGGCATCACTGACTCGATGGACGTGAGTCTCAGTGAACTCTAGGGGTTGGTGATGGACAGGGAAGGCCTGGCGTGCTGCGATTCATGGTCGCAAAGAGTCGGACACGACTGAGTGACTGATCTGATCTGAAGTGAACATTTCATGCAAAGATGGGCACAATATAGGACAGAAATGGTATGGACCTAACAGAAGCAGAAGATTTTAAGAAGAGGTGGTAACAATACACAGAAAAACTACACAAAAAGGATCTTCATGACCCAGATAACCATGATAGTGTGATCATTCACATAAAGCCAGACATCCTGGAATGCTAAGTCAAGTGTGCCTTAGGAAGCATCACTATGAACAAAGCTAGTAGAGGTGATGGAATTCCAGTTGAGCTACTTCAAATCCTAAAAGATGATGCTGTGAAAGTGTTGCACTCACTATGCCAGCAAATTTGGAAAAATCAGCAGTGGCCACAGGACTGGAAAAAGGTCAGTTTTCATTCCAATCCCAAAAGAAAGGCAATGCCAAAGAATGCTCAAACTACTGCACAATTGCACTCATCTCACACACTAGTTAAGTAATGCTCAAAATTCTCCAAGCTAGGCTTCAACAATGCATGAACTGTGAACTTTCAGATGTTCAAGCTGGATTTAGAAAAGGCAGAGGAACCAGAGATCAAATTGCCAGCAACCGTTGGATCATCAAAAGAGCAAGAGAATTCCAGAAAAAAACATCTATTTCTGCCTTATTGACTATGCCAAAGTCTTTGACTGTGTGGATCACAAGAAACTGTAGAAAATTCTGAAAGAGGTGGGAATACCATACCACATGACCTGCCTCTTGAGAAACCTATATGCAGATCAGGAAGCAAGTTAGAACTGGACATGGAACAATAGACTGGTTCCAAATAGGAAAAGGAGTACGTCAAGGCTGTATATTGTCACCCTGTTTATTTAACTTACATGCAGAGTACATCATGAGAAACACTGGGCTGGAAAAAGCACAAGCTGGAATCAAGATTGCTGGGAGAAATATCAATAACCTCAGATATGCAGATGACACCACCCTTATGGCAGAAAACAAAGAAGAACTAAAGAGCCTCTTGATGAAAGTGAAAGTGGAGAGTGAAAAAGTTGGCTTAAAACTCAACATTCAGAAAATTAAGATCATGGTATCTGGCCCCATCACTTCATGGCCAATAGATGGGGAAACAATGGAAACAGTGACAGACTATGTTGGAGGGCTTAAAAAGTCACTGCAGATGGTGACTGCAGCCATGAAATTAAAAGATGCTTGCTCCTTGGAAGAAAAG
This sequence comes from Bos mutus, assembly GCF_027580195.1. Taxonomy (NCBI): domain Eukaryota; kingdom Metazoa; phylum Chordata; class Mammalia; order Artiodactyla; family Bovidae; genus Bos; species Bos mutus. Next base: position 35,750,596 of record NC_091639.1, on the reverse strand, counting down.
CGATGACCAACCTAGATGGCATATTAAAAAGCAGAGACATTACTTTGCCAACAGAGGCCCATCTAGTCAAAGCTATGGTTTTTCCAGTAGTCATGTATGGATGTGAGAGTTGGACTATAAAAAGCTGAGCGCCAAAGAATTGATGCTTGTGAACTGTGGTGTTGAGAAGACTCTTGAGAGTCCCTTGGACTGCAAGGAGATCCAACCAGTCCATCCTAAAGGAAATCAGTCCTGAATATTCAATGGAAGGATTGATGCTGAAGCCGAAACTCCGATACTCTGACCACTTAATGCAAAGAACTGACTCATTTGAAAAGACCCTGATGTTGGGAAAGATTGAAGGCAGGGAGGAGAATGGGAGGACAGAGGATAAGATGTTTTGGATGGCATCACCAACTCAATGGAGATGAGTCTGAGCAAGCTCAGGAGTTGGTGATGCACAGGGAAGCCTGGCATGCTGCAGTCCGTGGGGTCGCAAAGAGTAAGACACGACTGAGCAATTAAACTTAACTGAGCTTGCAAGGCAAGTAGTCCTGCTTCCTCTCTGAAGGTCATTGTGGATGGGTCTGCTTCTTTGGTTGGATCCTGACTGGTAAAAAGTCCCCTCCCTGTGGCATCTAGCATATTGCTCTCTGTCAACAGAGCCAGGGACCACATATCCCCCCTATTTCCATAAAGACAACTCTCACTTCCCTCTCTATGAAGACCGAGTGTTGGAAGGATTACAACTGGCCTTTCTTCCCTTTGAGAGGGAAACAGGCAAGAAGGCCAGGGGTCTCCAAACAGAGGAAATAGGTTGCAAGTGTCAGACATTTTTTCTCTCTCTTAAGCAGCAGGAGGAAACAAACTATAGTGTTACATTTTTTTCCCCTTCTCTGTACAAATTTAAAAAGAGGTTTCTCTGAAAATTCTGTGTTGCCATAATGAAACCTGGTTCCACCTGAACTTTTCTCAAACCTTGAGCTAACCAATGCATTCTTCTTAAGGAAATGTTTGTTAATGTTAAGCTATGTTAATGTGTTATGTATTTACCCCAGACTCTGTCTTCAAGTAGGTTCCACCTAAAAGGTTCAGAACCGACTTGACAAACCAGTCTGTTATACTCATACATTGTTCTCCTAATCTATGTTAATGAAACTATATATTTGTATGGAAATCTGCCTTTCTTCAAGATTCAAGTCAATCCTTTTATGGCCCAGGATGACTCACCTGGTGCCAAGATTATCTCAAAATGCATCTTGTGGATGAGGGGCCTGATGCCATTCTCTGAGTTTTCAGACATTTCCTTTCTTTAATTAGCAAACTGCTAGTAGCTATATAACAACCAGCTAAAGACTAGCAGGGACAAAGACTAGCACTGAAACCATAATCACAGAAAACTAGTCAATCTAATCACATGGACCATAGCCTTGTCTAACACAATGAAACTAAGCCATGCCCTGTGGGGCCACCCAAGATGGGCGGGTCTTGGTGGACAGGTCTGACAGAACGTGGTCCACTGGAGAAGGGAATGGCAAACCACTTCAGTATTCTTGCCTTGAAAACCCCATGAACAGTATGAAAAGGCAAAATGATAGGATACTGAAAGAGGAATTCCCCAGGTCTGTAGCTGCCCAATATGCTACTGGAGATCAGTGGAGAAATAACTCCAGAAAGAATGAAGGGATGGAGCCAAAGCAAATACAATACCCAGTTGTGGATGTGACTGGTGATAGAAGCAAGGTTCGATGCTGTAAAGAGCAATATTGCATAGGAACCTGGAATGTCAGGTCCATGAATCAAGGCAAATTGGAAGTCATCAAACAGGAGATGGCAAGAGTGAATGTCAACATTCTAGGAATCAGCGAACTAAAATGGACTGGAATGGGTGAATTTAACTCAGATGACCATTATATCTACTACTGTAGGCAGGAATCCCTAGAAGAAATGGAGTAGCCATCATGGTCAACAAGAGAGTTCGAAATGCAGTACTTGGATGCAATCTCAAAAACGACAGAATGATCTTTGTTCATTTCCAAAGCAAACTATTCAGTATCACAGTAATCCAAGTCTATGCCCCAACCAGTAACACTGAAGAAGCTGAAGCTGAATGGTTCTATGAAGACCTACAAGACCTTTTAGAACTAACACCCAAAAAGATGTCCTTTTCATTATAGGGACTGGAATGCAAAAGTAGGAAGTCAAGAAACACCTGGAGTAACAGGCAAATTTGGCCTTGGAATACAGAATGCAGCAGGGCAAAGTCTAATAGAGTTTGCCAAGAGAACACTGGTCATAGCAAACACCCTCTTCCAACAACACAAGAGAAGACTCTACACATGGACATCACCAGATGGTCAACACCGAAATCAGATTGATTATATATTATTTGCAGCTAAAGATGGAGAAACTCTGTATAGTCAGTAAAAACAAGACCAGGAGCTGACTGTGGCTCAGATCATGAACTCCTTATTGCCAAATTCAGACTTAAATTGAAGAAAGTAGGGAAAACCACTAGACCGTTCAGGAATGACCTAAATCAAATCCCTTATGATTATACAGTGGAACTGAGAAATAGATTTTAGGGACTAGATCTGATAGATAGAGTGCCTGAAGAACTATGGACGGAGGTTCGTGACACTGTACAGGAGACAGGGATCAAGACCATCCCCATGGAAAAGAAATGCAAAAAGCAAAATGGCTGTCTGGGGAGGCCTTACAAATAGCTGTGAAAAGAAGAGAAGCGAAAAGCAAAGGAGAAAAGGAAAAATATAAGCATCTGAATGCAGAGCTCCAAAGAATAGCAAGGAGAGATAAGAAAGCCTTCCTCAGTGATCAGTGCAAAGAAATAGATGAAAACAACAGAATGGGAAAGACTAGAGATCTCTTCAAGAAAATTGGAGATACCAAGGGAACATTTCATCCAAAGATGGGCTCGATAAAGGACAGAAATGGTATGGACCTAACAGAAGCAGAAAATATTAAGAAGAGGTGGCAAGAATACACAGAAGAACTATACAAAAAAGATCTTCACGACCAAAATAATCACGGTGGTGTGATCACTGACCTAGAGCCAGACATCCTGGAATGTGAAGTCAAGTGGGCCTTAGAAAACATCAGTATGAACAAAGCTAGTGGAGGTGATGGAATTCCAGTTGAGCTATTTCAAATCCTGAAAGATGATGCTGTGAAAGTGCCGCACCCAATATGCCAGCAAATTGGGAAAACTCAGCAGTGGCCACAGGACTGGAAAAGGTCAGTTTTCATTCCAATCCCAAAGAAAGGCAATGCCAAAGAATGCTCAAACTACCGCACAATTGCACTCATCTCACATGCTAGTAAAGTAATGCTCAAAATTCTCCAAGCCAGGCTTCATCAGTATGTGAACTGTGAACTTCCAGATGTTCAGGCTGGTTTTAGAAAAGGCAGAGGAACCAGAGATCAAATTGCCAACATCTGCTTGATCATGTAAAAAGCAAGAGAGTTCCAGAAAAACATCTATTTCTGCCTTATTGACTATGCCAAAGCCTTTGACTGTGTGGATCACAATACACTGTGGAAAATTCTGAAAGAGATGGGAATACCAGACCACCTGACCTCCCTCTTGAGAAACCTATATGCAGGTCAGGAAGCAACAGTTAGAACTGGACATGGAACAACAGACTGGTTCCAAATAGGAAAAGGAGTACGTCCAGGCTGTATACTGTCACCCTGTTTATTTAACTTCTATGCAGAGTACATCATGAGAAACGCTGGACTGGAAGAAGTACAAGCTGGAATCAAGATTGCTGGGAGAAATATCAATAACCTCAGATATGCAGATGACACCACCCTTATGGCAGAAAGTGAAGAGGAACTGAAGAGCCTCTTGATGAAAGTGAAAGTGGAGAGTGAAAAAGTTGGCTTGAAGCTCAACATTCAGAAAACGAAGATCATGGCATCTGGTCCCATCACTTCATAGGAAATAGATGGGGAAACAGTGAAAACAGTGTCAGACTTTATTATTTGGGGCTCAAAAATCACTGCAGATGGTGATTATAGACATGAAATTAAAAGATGCTTACTCCTTAGAAGGAAAGTTATGACCAACCCAGATAGCATATTCAAAAGCAGAGACATTACTTTGCCAACAAAGGTCCGTCTAGTCAAGGCTATGGTTTTTCCAGTAGTCATGTATGGATGTGAGAGTTGGACTGTGAAGAAGGCTGAGCGCTGAAGAATTGATGCTTTTTAACTGTGGTGCTGGAGAAGACTCTTGACAGTCCCTTGGACTGCAAGGAGATCCAACCAGTCCATTCTAAAAAGATCAGTCCTGGGTGTTCTTTGGAAGGATGCTAAAGTTGAAACTCCAGTACTTTGGCCACCTCATGCAAAGAGTTGACTCATTGGAAAAGACTCTGATGCTTGGAGGGATTGGGGGCAGGAAGAGAAAGGGATGACAGAGGATGAGATGGCTGGATAGCATCACCGACTCAACAGACAGTGAGTTTGAGTGAACTCCGGGAGTTGGTGATGGACAGGGAGGCCCGGCGTGCTGTGATTCATGGGGTTGCAAAGAGTCGGACAGGACTGAGCAACTGAACTGAACTGCAAGACTAGCAGGGGGCACTCTTTCTGTCCCCTTCAGATGTCTATGTCAGAAGCTTTCTCTATCTCTTTTATACTTTAATAAATCTTTATTACACAAAAGCTCTGAGCAATGAAGCCTCCTCTCTGGCTCTGGATTGAATTCTTCTCCTCCAGAGGCCAAGAATCCCAGCTTCTTTCGTGGTTCAGTGGCAATGTTTCGGCTTCATCTTGTTTAGACCCCGCCCCCACAGACAGGAGCAGCCAATCTGATTTGCGAGCACCAGACATCCTTTGACCACAGTCCCACAGCTGGGAAAGGTCAGTGTCAAAAGGCCACTGCTCACCTGGGGCACATTCTCTTACCCTCTCAGACAAACACACTTAGACTAAAGATACCCTTCTCCTACTCTTCCTGTGCCCATCTGGCTTCAGATAAGAAAAGAGAGGCTCCACGTATAATTGCATGATGAAGGATGAAGGATTCTGTCAGCTTGTCCTACATAACAGTTATTATAGACAGAGAGGAGGGAAGGAGGGAGTGTGTGAGCATGTGTTTGTGTGAATGAACATTTGTTTAGCAGCTAATAAACATAAAAGGTTATCAACAAAATTAAAAGGTGTTCTATTGTTTCTAGGTTTCAAAACAGCAGACATCAGCTTATTTATTTCTTTAAAAAAAAAATTTCTTCTGCTGCAGCAGGAAGAGAGCAGTGCACTGTTCATCATAACCTTTTGGAGCTTTCATTGAGCTTTTTTTAGTATTGAAAATAATGCACCTTCAGAAAGAAGCTTAGTAAGCATGACTGCTGGTTTATTTATATCAAGTGATAGAGATTTTTAAATTGTGAAATAGATCATACATACAGGAGAGCACAAAAACATAGTTACTATAATGTGGTAAACCAACTATAGTTAAATAAAAAATAAAATGTCTAAGGTATAGTTTAAAAAATCATTATGAGGTTATTTAATATTAAGAAAGGCCAACACTTTAGACCAGTGGTCCCAACTTTTTTGGCATCAGGGACAAGTTTTGTGGAAGATAATTTTTCCACGGACCTGGTTGTGGTGGGGGTGGGGGGGGTGCAGATTCTGTTTCACTCACCACTCACCTCCTGCTGTGAGGCCCGGGTCCTAACAGGCCACAGACGGCTACTGGTCCATGGCCCTGAATTAGGGACCCCTGCCTTAGAAGCCCCTGTGAGTTACTCCCCAGTTACATAGTCCCCCACTCACAGAGGTAACCATTATACTGTTCTGTTTTAATCATTCTTTGTTTTTGCTTTTCGCCACCCATGCATCTTCTCTCTGTTAACAGAGTCGGGCACAAATCTACCTGGTATAAGGACAGAGCAATGTGGCTCCTGTTAGATGAAAGCTCCTAAGAAAAACCAAGCTGAACTGAGTCTTTTGGTCAGAATCTGGGAGAGGTTAACTAGGCACACAGGTAAGCCAAGCCAGAGAAGGAGAAAAGCTGGGACAAACTCAGCAGAAACTTCCATCTGTAGATTCAAAAGAATAAGGTAAGCAGCAGCTGGGATCCTTACACATGAGCTGCCTGTATCTGGGCAAATGCTGCCTATGCTGTGGTGCAGCTGTCATCACAGGATCTCCATTTATTATATTTGCCTCTGTGATGGGTCTCCTCTTATATTTCATCTTCCTCTTTCTTAATCTAGTCTCTCATCTTTAGTGAAGCACAATGCACAGCTCATTGTGGAGAAAGGATGCAGAGGAAGTCCACTTTTTGGTTCTCTGCATGTCAGAAAATATCTTCTCTGCCCTCACGCTTGGATGATAAGCTTGGCTGCAAGTAGAGTTTGTTTAATCAGTGACAACTTGCCTCAGTCTTATATCAATGATAACATGCTTCACTGAGTACACTTGTGCAAACCAACCAATCCAGGATAGCCACTGAAAGTCCAACAGTAGCCAACTTACTGCAGTGAAGTCTTCTCTAAATTAATTCTTGCCAAGCCTAACACAGCTTACTCCCTTCCCTAAAACCATTACAATCCCCACATTATCCCTGACTCCGAAACTTTACGTAAGTCCAGCCATCTTTGCTCGGATAAATTGTTCCTAACTAGTGTAACTTTCGTTAAGCTAATAATGAAGCAAGCCCCTGTGTATAACTACCTAATCACATACACCCTCACCCCTAGATGTCACTATTATTGTTTTGTTTTAATCTTTTTTTAAAACTTTTTACCACCTATGCGTGTCCACCTAAACTAAGTATCAGGCACCAACCTAGCTACATAAGGAGAAGAGTAGCATGGTCTCTGTTACATGAAGGCTTCCAGGAGAAGCTGAGCTGGGTGGAGTCCCTTGGCCATAGCTTTTTGTCTCAAATGTTAAGGGGCAGCCTTTTTCTTTCACAAAACTAAGGGATTGAAAAACAATGACCGAGTGCTCACTCACACTTAGGATCACTCTCACATCTGAAACTGATGCCTGTATGATGTGTTATTGCTTACAATTTCTGCTGGTCCCATTTGAGGTTCTACCCTTCCAAAATCCCTGGGTTGCTGGCCCCAGTCTTGGTCTTCCTTAGCTTAAAACTCCCCTCCCAGCTCCATGCCAAATCTAATAATACCTTTTGGAAATCTTTCAACTCTTCATGGGGCAAGAGCAGTCAGTCGTCCAAAGAGGAAGGGTGCTGAATGGGTAATCAGGACCCTTGGGTTCAAGTCCTAGTTCAAAGTGACCAGTGAAGTGACCTTAAGCACATGCCCTCATGTTCCTCGCTGTGCTTCTGTTTTCCTATCTGTGAAATAAAGCTTGGACGAAATCAATAGCTCCCCACCTTGGCTGCACATGAAAATCGCCAGGCAGTTATTTTAAAATACTGACTTCTGAACTCTACCCTAACCAATTAAACCAAACCTCTGAGGACAAAGTCTGGGCTTCAGTATTTAAATCTCCCATGTGAGTCTAACATCCGGGATTGAGAACCTGCACCAGCTGACCTTTGAGGGACCATTCAGTGCTCACATTTGGCCTTCTAGGAAGTACTGTGATACATCACTGAATAAGTTGGAAATTATGTCAGTAGGACTCTGTTTGTTGGGTTTCTAAGAGAATAAGAAGTAAACGACACAATACGAGAACATCTATGATGCAATTTGTCCATTTGTCTATATGACAGATATCGATGAGCAGTATGCATAATGGAAGCTGGTAGAAATCAATGAACACAAAGTGCAGATTGCAATCTTTTCTCAACCATGCCTGCAACTGGTGACTGTAGTTGTAAGTGATAAACATGGTGGGTAACATCCATTAATCACTCTCTGGCTTACAGAGGCTGTATGTATTGGGAGGTGGGGGCAGCTCCAGCTTGTAAGAACCTCAGTCTAAGCAGCTTAAAGACATTGTGACCACATCTTCAGGGTCCAGGGTCCCTTCTGAAGCAAAGTTGGAGCCCAGATATCATTAAAGACATCATCCTTGTTCAGTTCAGTTCAGTTTAGTCGCTTGTAGTCGACACTAATTAACAGGGCTCCCCAGTGTCTGGCTCTGATGCCAGAAATGGGCAGACCTTCAAGGGCCATGTCTAAACTCTGTGATTTTGCCCCCGGCAGTCTTTTTTTCCAAGAGGTTTCTTGGGAGAAATTCCATGCTTCCGACTGCTGATATCCTTGGCATGTTTCTGTTATCAGCCCATCATGCATCCAGGTTGTTGGGCTATTCTTTTGATTTTTTGTGAGCTGTACCACTATCCTTCACACAAAATTTCTTCTTTATTTAACAATTTCTATTTCTTGCAGCCAAAAGAATCTTAACTACTGTAGCCCCCATCCTTAAATTTCCCAACCCAGGGATCGAACCTGGGTCTCCTACATTGCAAGCAGATTCTCTACCATCTGAGCAGCCAGGAAAGCCTTTAAATAGTAACAACTTCCACTTATTGAATATCTGATATTCATCAGGTATTTAACTATACTATTACTAATTCTAAAAACAACCCTGTGCCAGAGTTGCCCAAATAAGAAAATTGAGTTTTGAGTAATTTGCTCAAAAGCATAAAGCTAGCAGTTAGCATAACCAGGATTTGAACTTACTTCGAACTTTTGAAAATGCTGCTGCTGCTACTGCTGCTGCTAAGTCGCTTCAGTCATGTCCGACTCTGTGCGACCCCATGGACTGCAGCCCACCAGGCTTCTCCGTCCATGGGATTCTCCAGGCAAGAACACTGGAGTGGGTTGCCATTTCCTTCTCCAGTGCATGAAAGTGGAAAGTGAAAGTGAAGTCGCTCAATCGTGTCTGACTCTTAGCAACCCCATGGACTGCAGCCTACTAGGCTCCTCCATCCATGGGGTTTTTCGAGCAACAGTACTGGAGTGGGGTGCCATTGCCTTCTCCCTTTGAAAATGCTATTTTTCTGCTATTCCATGCAAAAAAAAATTTTTGTTGTTTTACTATCTAATAACTGGTTCTTTCTGCTACCAACTTCTACCCATATCCAAACTCACTCATACTAGTCACTGAGTACATCTCACAAAGAGGATGGGGAAGGTCACGGGAGATTAATCTATGGTCCACGAACATCTGTGTTTTTTTTATTGATGACAGGAGCTTGCTGGGGTCAGAACCAGGCTCTTGGCACCAAGGGCTTCAGGATGCTCAGTCAAAACTAAACATGGAGATGATAGGAACAACAATTCCTGCCCCCGAACTTCAGCAAATGAAGAGTCAGCCTCAGGAAACCTGCAAATTAGATGCATTTCCCAGGATAGATGTGGATGAGGGTCTTGGGACTGATGAAGAATGTGGCTAGAAAGGACCATAAGAGTCTTTTCCTTTTAACTTCTTCTTCTTCTTCTTTTTCTCATTTGGGAGAACCAGGGTCCAGGGAGGGGAGGACTAAGAAGGAAAGGGTGGCCAGGTTGCTCATCAACGCAGTGGCTGAGGCAGTCTGACCTTTTCATCTATGTTTTTTTCCCACTGGTTTATCCCATCATCTGTCACCTCAGTATCTCTATTTGTGATAGTGATGCAGCTTTTGAAAGGGGGTCAGATTTAGAAACTGGCCTGTCTTTGTCCCCCACAATCTGAGTGTGTATACTTGAAACAGGTTTTGTCCTCAAGACACACAGGCTCTGGGAAGGAAGTCTACATCTTCCCACGTGGAGACCCTGTGATCATCCTTTACTTTTTCTCTAGGGATGCTAATTATTAGATTTCTGAAACGCAGATGTTCAGAAGTGGAAGAAAACTGATGCAGTGGCATCCGAGAATCCCAGAAGGGGCTGGATTTCAAGTGGACACCCTCTGTGTCACAGGTGACACTCCTGATGATTACAAGCTGGCGATGCTGCTCAGGGAAGCCAGCCCATCAGTCTGTCTGCCTCAGATGTTGGCAGTCGTGGAAGCCCCCTGTTGTCCTGAGACCTGAGGATGTACAAACTTCTCCCTGGTGAAACCACCCACTGCTTCCTTCAAAGGGGCCCTGCTGATGGAAGGGGATTCCCAGACCTGGAGGAAAGACCATGAGACATGAGGCAGTTCGTCCTGCCTCACATCACTGATTGCAGCATGTCTGTGGCAGACAGATCCTGCCTCAGGGTACCGAGGAAGCTTCTGCTTTCTGCCTCCAGGCTTTCTGCGGGGCTGCAGGACTTAGTCAACACCTGAGCACAGCCGGGAAGTGCTGGAGAGCTAGTAATCCAAAGGGCGACTCAGCTACTGGAGGACAGAAGCCAGTGAACAGACAGGTATCCCAGCTATTGATCTTTCAAAGGGACAGTTCTGAGGTATGTTCTAAATGGTTCCCCAGGCTGACCCTAGCAGGACTGAACCCCAGTTTTCCACAGTGGTTCCCAGCTCACTCAGTAATACAGTCTTTCAAAAAAATTGTAGCAAATTACACACACACACACACACACACACACACACGTATGGGCTCCCCAGGTGGCGCAATGCTACAGAATGCCTGCCAATGCTGGAGGCGCTGGTTGAGAAGATCCCCTGGAGAAAGAAATGGCAATTTGCCCCAGTATTCTTGCCTGGAAAATTCCTTAGACAGATGAGTCTGACAGGCTACAGTCCATGGGGTCCCAAAGAGTCAGACATGACTGAGCACGCATGCAAACATACCCATGTATATGGACAGAAAATGATGATTAAAATGGTATACTTTCTATATATATTATATTTTGGTATAAATATATAATATAAAATATTATATTTTTGTATAGAAACTGCCTGTCAATGCAGGAGACTTAAGAGATGTGGGTTCGAGTTGGGAGGATCCCCTGGAGAAAAGCATGACAATATATATTATTCATATATTTATATTATATATTTCAATAGATGATAAAGTATGCCATTTTAGCCATTTTAAGTGTACGATTCAGTGGTGTTAATTACATTCACAGTGTTGTGCCATCGTCACCGCTATCGATCTCCAAGCTGTTTTCATAATAATTCTGTGCCTTAAACCAGAAATCCCTCAACCCTTTCTACCCCCAGCCCCTGATAACCTCTAATCTCCTTTCTGTCACTAGGAATTTATCTAACATATTTCGTATAAGTTGAATCATACTTGTCCTTTTGTGTCTGGCTTATTTCACTTAGCATAAGGTTCTCAAGATCCATCCATGTTGTATCGATAGCATGAGTCAGAACTTCATTCTTTTTATAGCTGAAAAATATTCTACTTGCATGTGAAGACCACATTTTGTTTATCCATTCATTTTCTGATGGACACAGGTTGTTTCCATCTTTTTAGGTACATATCCAGGAGCGAAATTCCTGAGTCATATGGTGACTCTATATTTAACTTTTTGAGGAACTTCCAAACTGTTTTCCATAGCAACTGAACCATTTTGTATTTCCACCAACAACATTTAAAGAGTTCTAACTTTCCACATTCTTATTATTATTGTCATCATAGTAGGTGAGAAGTGGTATATCATTGAGGTTTTATTTGCATTTCTCTAATAACTGATGATTAGCACCTTCTTGTATGCTTATTGGCCATTTGTATATCATCTTTAGAAAAATGTCTAAGTCATTTTTAATTAGGTTGTCTTTTTTTGTTGTTGTGTTTAGGAGTTATTTATATATTCAGTAATTAAACACTTATGTGGTTTGCAAATCTTTGTTCTCATTCTATAAGCTGTCATTTTACTTTGATAACGTCCTTTGCATGAAGGTTTTTAGTTTTGATGGAGCCCAGTTTATACACTCTTTTCTTTTGTTTCTCATGCTTTTGGTATAATGTCTGAGAACCCATTACCAAATCCAAAGCCATGAAGATTCACCCCTTTCTTTTTCTCTCAGTGTTTTATGGTTTTAATTATTACATTAGGGTACTGATCCATTTTGAGTTAATTTTTATACAGTATGAGGTAGGAGTCAAACTTCATTTGTTGCCATTTGGAAATCCAGTTTTCCTAGCACCATTTGTTAAACTGACTATTATTTCCCCTTGAATGAACGTGGTACCCTTGTTGCAAATCAACTGGCTATAGATAAATGGGATTATTTCTGGACTCTCAATTCTATTCCATCTATTCTTACAACAATACCAATCCATTTAAATTACTGTAGCTTTTTAGTATATTTTGAAATTGGAAAATGTGTCTTCCAACCTTATTATTTTTTTTAAAAAATTTTTTTGGTTATCCAAGGCTCTTTGCAGTTCTATATAAATTTGAGAATCAGCTTTTCCATTTCTGCCAAAAAAGATTTGAAATTTTGATAGGGATTGTGCTGGGTAGTACTGCCAACTTAACAATACTAAATCTTCCAAGTCATGCACAAAGAACATCTTTCCATTTACTTGCTGCTGCTGCTGCTAAGTCACTTCAGTAGTGTCCGACTCTGTGCGACCCCATAGACGGCAGCCCACCAGGCTCCCCCGTCCCTGGGATTCTCCAGGCAAGAACACTGGAGTGGGTTGCCATTTCCTTCTTCAATGCATGAAAGTGAAAAGTGAAAGTGAAGTCGCTCAGTCGTGTCCAACTCTTAGTAATCCCATGGACTGCAGCCTACCAGGCTCCTCCGTCCATGGGACTTTCCAGGCAAGAGTACTGGAGTGGGGTGCCATTGCCTTCTCTTTATTTAGGTCTTCTTTAATATTTTTCAGCAACTTTTTATAGTTTTCAGTGTATAAGACTTTTACCTCCTTGGTTAAATTATTCCTCAGCATTTTACTCTTTCAGATACTGTTGTAGATGAAGTTGCTTTCTTTCCAGATTGTTCATCCCTGGAATAGAGAAACACAACTGATTTTTGTTCTGTTGATTTTATTTCCTACAAAACTACTGAATTTGTTTATGGCTTCTATTAACTTTCTTATTGTTTCTTTGGGACTTTCTATATATAGTATATGTCATCTATGAATAGGAATCTTCCTTACTAAGTTTGACGCTTTATCTTTCTTTCTCTTGTTTAATAGCTCTAGCTAGAACTTCTAGTACAGAGTTGAACAGCAGTGGTAAAAACAGGCATTTTTTCTTTTTCCTGATCTTAGAGAGAAAATGTTCAGTCTTTTACCATCGAATATGATGTTAGCTGTGAATTTTTCATAAATGCTCTTTATCATGTTGAAGAAGCTACTTTTCATTTCCAGTTTTCTGAGTTTTTATCATGAAAGGATATTGGATTTTGTCGAATATATTTTCTGCATCAATTAGATGATCATCTGGGCTTTTCCCTTCATTCTATTACATGGTTTATTACATTGATTATCTTGTGCTAAACCACCTTTGCATTCCTGGGATAAGTCATATTTGGTCATAGTGTATCACCTTTTAAATATGCTGTTGGATTTGGATTGCTAATATTCTGTTGAGTATTCCTGTATCTATAGGCGTAGGAGATATTGGTCTCTAATTTTTTCTGTGGTGGATCTTTATGTGGCTTTATTATTAATGTGGTTTTATTATTAATAATGCTAGCCTCAAAAACGAATTAGGAAATGTTTCCTCTTTTCTCTATGTTTTGAGAAGGACTGGTATTCATTCTTCTCTAAATGTTTGGTAGAACTCACCACTGAAGCCATCAGATCCTAGACTCATAATGTCCTATTTATTAGTTTTCCCTTATTCCAGTCTTTCTCTCCCTGTTTCCTCACTTTGGCAGCCTGGGTTCATCTCCCAAACAAACTTACTGCACCCAAAGCTTCCTTCAGCCTCTGCTTTCAGGGGAATCCAAGCTAAAATAAGACATAATGAAATTCAGAGGTTTTATATGAAAATGGAAATGTTGTGTGAGAGAATATTGACTCATTGGACAATCCAGGGAGATGGAGAAAAGGGGAAAGAGTTTTCTATCCAACACTGGTGAAACAGGTATTAGTATGATGGATTGGAGATTCAAGAGAGGATGCTGAAATGTTCAGGAAAACTGGATCCAACAAGATGAGAAATAGCTGGATGAGTTACTTAAGAGTGGAAGAGCTGGAAAAGGGGTCAGAGCCCATAAAGAAAACAATAGGCCATATCAGAGGAAGAAAGTGGGAGAAATGAAGAACATACTGGTTCAGACAGAAGACTCAGTACCCAGCCACTGAACAAGGCAAGGAGTAAAGGCTAGTTGAGGAATTTCTATGGGCAGAGGACAGGATGAGCTGGTGGGCATGGGATGGGGTTGTGGCAGCCCTGAGAATATGCCCTGCAGACCTCCAACTGCAGGGAGCTTAGCTGTCTAAGGGCCCCCAGTGCTGTGCTCTGAAACCCAGTATCATGTTTGCACCAGGGCAACATTCCATGTCTCAGTGGGCTGCTCCCATCCCATGACTGAGTGCAGCGGGATACGCAGGTGAGCAGATCCCCGAGAGACCCAGACACCTCTGACAGGGGATTTTGGCCTGAGAACAACAACCTTGCCAAACCCCCTTTAGCATGTATAGAGGCCTAGGGTGTTCCAGCCAACCTCCCTTCTCTCTTTCCTTCATTCATCACCAGTTTTACTTTGCAGTCTGAGGACTCTTCTAGCCTTTACTGGCTCCGTCTTTTTCTCCTTTAGGGTCTCCCCTACTAAAATCCTTGCACATTTAATTCCATCCTAGCACCTGCTTTTTTAAGGACTTGAACTAGACATTGTCTGTGACATGTCCATTTTGACCCAAGGTTAGAAGGTGGTGTGCAGGCAGAAAGGGGCTATGCTTCATCAGGCACCTTGGGGAGCAAGGAGACTCTACTGGCCTGGGACAGGAGGGGGTGACCCAGCAAGAGAGGGCAGTGGGAGGACAGTCCCAAGGACAGAGGGAGATGAACAGCCAGCGCCTGGGAGGACCCTGGAAACCGCACCGCTGAGACAAGCCCCTTGAATGCATGAATTGGTGCTAAGTCATTTGGGTGAGGTGCTTCATACTCCTTATCTCTATTTCGCATGGTTGGTACCCTGAAGTCACCCACATTGTATTAAAAATAGCTGTGTACACTCCAGTGGCGGACAACACTGCTGTCCATCTTTCCATTTCTTCAGGTGGTGGCTGCAGGCACTTACAAGGAGCAGAGATGCCGGGTACCCGGCCTAAGGGATGCCTCCAAACCCCATCTACTGCCTCAGGGATGATTCAGGAACGTCTCAGACTACTTCGTCCCTGAAGCATTTTAGATCAGCTCTGTCTCTGTGTGCCTTTCTTTCGGTTGGCAGGAGATCGCCCTCCATGGAAAAGTATTCTTTAGATTCTCCAAGAAACACAGCACTGGTGGAAGGAGGCTCTTCAGCTGCCCTTGAAGCCATTTCTTCCAACCTCTCTGAGGGTCAGGCTAGGCCAAGCATCCCTGGAAAGATATCTCAGCAGGGGAACCAGCCTCCTAACCAGGTGGGGAGGGCTGGCTCTCTGAACCCACTGCCCAAGCTCCCAGTGGGCAGACACCCAGATTATCTAGAGGACTGGTTCTCTCTGCCCTCAAGGGCTCTAACAGGCTAGATAAAAAATTTCCCTCCAGATCTTTCCCCCTGTGCATTGCATCACTGGGTCCCCTTTCCCTCGAGCCCTGGTTGGGTTTGGCCAGTGGGAGGCACTGGCGGGGAGTAGGGGAGAGAGGACTCAGGGTCCTGGTCTCCTGGCCCTCTCTCAGTGGTGTTGCTGTGAGCCGGCCACATCCCTTACCTGAAGGTCACAGCTCCGCTTCCCTCGGGGTTCCATGTGACAGCCCTCCCCTTGGCCTTCCTGACCTGGAGGGGAATAGAACCCTCTCCCCCACTACACTACCATCCGCTATCTCCCTTTCCCTGCCTGCAGCTTTGTAAGTGTCCCTTTATTTCAATCTCCTCAAATGACCTGATTGGAGGTGCCATCTGTTTACCATCAGGACCCTGATGGATGCACCTGATCTCCCTGAAGAGGCACAGGGACCTTTACCAGCTCACTCACGCTCCAGCTCTCCTCATGATGGCTGTGTCCCAGCCCTACTCTCCAGGAGAGATGCCTTTCTCCGGGGCTGTGTGGAGGAAAGGGTAGTTGACGAGCTGGGGTCAGGCACTCCAGGCTGCTGTCCTCCTGCTGACTCAGGTGTGACCTGAATCAGTCCCTCTCTCAGGCTCTGCTCTCTGTAACAGCATTGATGGTCACACCTGGTGGCTCTGCCCATGACTGAAGCCCAGGGTTCCTGTGGTTCCAGGCTCACTCCTTGGGCCAGCCGGTCACATCAGTGAGGACCACTCCTGCACTGGGGGAGGGGGTCCAATGACTCAGACCTTCACTTCTCCTCCTCTTGGGGACAAACAAGATCTTCCCCAGGAGACACACAAACTACCCTGTCCCCTGACTCCTAGGACACCAGGGAGTTGAAGACAGGATCTAACTTTGGCTTCTGAGGGCTTGGATGGGAGAGTTGGCAACCTGCTGACCTCCGAGTTAGAAAGCAGGGTGTGGGACTTCTGGGAACTTCCTGCCTCTGCAGAAAGCCTTCAGGATCTCAGAATATCCAGAAGGAGATGAGTTACCCAATTAAGTATCTGAGGCTTCCTCGAGACTGAATAAGTTTGTGATGAAACCATCCAACATGGTCCGTGAGACTGAACGTTCTTATTTGTGAACAGGTGAAGATAAATTCATAGAAATCACTGAAGCAAAGTGACAAATTGAGCAGGGTTCTGCACCAAGACTCAGCCTCAATGGTGGGATGAGTGTTCTTGCTGGCAAGGGACAGTCCTTACTGGATGTGTGGAGAAGGGGGTTGGCTGCTGAAGGGCTGGCAGGGGTGGTGAAGGAACATGTATCAGCCAGGTTCTGTGCAAGAAAAGGGATTGAAGACATGGGATTAAGTGCCTGAACATCTCCAAGAAGATCTGGAACCATGTGGGCTTCAGTCGGGGTCCAGGACCCTGGAGCTGACCTATCAGTGGAGCTGACCTATCAATGGAGCTGTCCCCAGAGGCCGTCACTGTTGAGTTCAAGACCCACAACCGTGATGCAGGATCCAGGGATCCAGACTCAGGAAGCCAGCCCCGCAGCTGTGTCCCCATGCCCACTTGTCTTGAACCATTCTCAATGCTGGTGATCAGCTGCAATGTGATTTTCAGCTGCTGTGTCCACCGCCGTTGTTTCTCAACCTGAGAACAAGAATAACGGGCATCTGAGTACTGCTGCAGGGGGGAAAAGCCACATCTCTACAACCTCATTTTCCAGCAGGAAAATAGCCAAAGGCCTCCAAGTCACCTTTGTCCCTCAGATCTTGCGCAAGGACATGGAAATTAGAGAATTTAACCCACACACAGAATGATAGCTACAAAGAGGTCTAAGAAGTGTCAGTTTTAGCTTCCCAGCCTTGGCAGGGCAGGGGACACCCTAGAAGTAGTGGGGAATGGAGGGTGGACAAGCTGCTCCATCGCGCCCCCCACAGACAGCCTCCTATTAGGAGGAGGCTGTGGGCCTGAGTAAAACTCCCCTGGGGGCAGGCTGTTCTCTTATCAGTTCAGTTCCTTGCGTAGTCATGTCCAACTCTTTGCAACCCCATGGACTGCAGCACACCAGGCCTCCCTATCCCGTTCTCTTATACCTTCCCCAAATTTTCCTCTCAGAAAGGGTTATGGAGACCCAGTATGGCTGGATCTCATGTCACACCCATGTCAAAACAAATGGGGCAATAACTTGTATACAGATTTGATCTAGTAATTAATTGTATGTGGTGTGAAGAGTGTGAGTGGGTGTGTATGTGCGTGTGTGAAAGAGAGCGAGAGAGAAAAGGGAAGAAGAGACACAGACACTGGTGTTTTTGTTCTCTGGAGTAATGTTGATATTCAACCGTTCAAATAATTTCACGTCCCCAAGATAACAGAGGTTTCAGACATACAGAGACTTGGGTTTAAATCCCAGGTCTGCCACTCTGTGACCCTAGACTAGTTGCTTGTCTTTTCTGAGCTCAGTCTTTTCATCTGTAAAGTGGAACTAATGACATTGACCTCACAGGGCTATAGGGAGGAATAAAGAGATGAACCTGAAAACTTTGCAGTTCGGTGCCTGGCATATGCACACAGGGGCTCCAACATCTACTCTGCTGTCCTGGTCAGCACATTTTGCAGGAATAGCCAGTGCCCATGGCAGGAAATTGATTGTCCCTCCAATAAATATCAACTGCTTCATGGTGTTCGAGAAGCAGACATGATGGCATTTCTTCCCTTGTGCTTCAGGGAGCCCTCCACAGACCCTCAACACCTGGTGTTCTAGGCGGCACACCTTTCCAGAGATAATCTCTTCCAAATGGCAAGGGTCATGAGGGCAGCGCAGGGAGGAGGAAGGGCAGTGAGAGGTCCTCAGACAGTCACAGCAGCAGGCGTTTTTACACTGTAGGTCAAGACCCATCAGTGAGGAGCCTTGGCGGTTCGGTGGTGGAATTCTTGCCTCCCATTAGTGGGGAACAAAATCAATTTAGAGGGTTGTGACTAGTATTTGTCCAAGCAGAAGAGGATGGAAGGAAAAATAAAAAGAGACGAGGCAGGGGATAAGAAAAGAGACTCTGGGCCTGCATCTTAACAAGAGCGCTGTTTTGAGAAACTGTTGTTTCTGTTCATAGATTGTGTGTGTGTGTGTGTGTGTGTGTACTAGGTCACAACGTGCAATATACATTATTTGGATGTGTATAATGACTAACAATGGTTGTGAACTAGTAACCAAGAGAGCTAGCCCCTTTTCAACGGGGACAACTCTGATGACCAATCTGCTATACAGCTTGTGATGAAAAGGGGTTTGATGGAGAATAACTTCACTGCCCCAGAGATAAATGTTTACGAAGAAGTCTCTAAGCCCTGGGCTGCTCATGCCCCAGGTCCTGCGGTCACTTCTGGTGGCCGCAGGGGACCCCACATCAGGCTGCAGGCGTGGCCCTTTAGAGCCACGCGGTGGCCGCACACCCTCCGGCCCCCTGTGCCCTCCCCCACCCTGCTCTCCTCCTGCCTGCTTCCTTCTGCCGCTCCTCTCCTGCTGTCTCACCTGCTGCTTCCACGGCTGAATGACTTCGTGTTCTCAGCCAGCAGATAATTCCTGTCACTTCACAGTCTGCACATGGTTGCCACTGCCGCCGCCAGGCCTGAGCCATCTCAGGCTCTCAGGCTTGCTCCTGGCCCCGCTGATGGGACACGGGAGGCACCAGGCCCCTTGACCTTTCCGAGCCTCCGTTTCCCGGTCTGCACAGTGGGTGTGATGATCAGCCGTGCCCAGGCTGCTCACCAACACAATAGAAGAGCCACACAAGATGATACAGCGATTCTCAAAACCCACGAGGTCCTTCCAGGAGCCGGCAGGTTGAAGGGCTTTGGGGCTCCTCACGACCCTCCCTGTCCTTCCCCATCCTCCCTCCCCTCAGAGCAGCCCGTCGAAACACTGGGTTCCTACTCCATGCCCTGCACTTTAGGAAACTTGTTTTGGAAGGAAAGGGCCAATGGGAAACAACTCTCACCTCCTGGATGCCCAGTACTACCTCAGCTTTGATACTCTCTAGTTTCCTTACTTTGAACCCCCTCCCCCAAGTTGAAGGGCCCTCCCACTCCTGCATACAACTGGTTGATTGCAGGACAAATGGAAACGCTTTAAACCTGTAACGGTATTCATGAAAAGTCAAAATGAAAGTCACCCAGTTGTGTCTGGCTCTTTGTGACCCCACAGAATATACAGTCCATGGAATTCTCCAGGCTAAAACACTGGAGTAAATAGCCGTTCCCTTCTCCAGGGGAATCTTCCCAACCCAGGGATCAAACCCAGGTCTCCAACATTGCAGGCAGATTCTTTACCAGTTGAGACACCAGGGAAGCCCTATCCATATCGGAATGTAAACGGCTCAACTCTCAGATGGATAAACAGGATCACTGCACTCTCTCATCTGGTTTTAGACAATGTGGTGCCTCACATCAAGCCCCCCCACCCCAGACAAGGCTCTGAACTGGGTATTGCAGATGCATGGTGGGCCCAGAGATCGAGGGAAGCAATCTCCTGGGACTCGAACCAGGAATCAGATGCTTAAGACACAGGAAACACCTTAGAGTGACTGTCCAACCGAACCCCTGTGATGATAGACACGCTCTAGTCATGCTAATAAATAGTAATACAACAGCCACCAGCCAGGCGTGGCCACTGAACACAAGTGAGAGTGCTTGTGTGACCAAAGAACTGAATTTTTCATTCTGCTACATTTTACTTAATTTCCGTGTAAGTGAAAACAGCCATGGGTGGCTAGTGGCTATCACACTGGACAGCACCACCTGATGTCTCCTTCTCGGTCCTCCTCCTCGATTTCCCCCTGGGCGTCTGGCCTGAGTCACTGCTTTCCACATGGGACACTCAGTCTGAAAGTGGTGAGCAGGAAGGTCTCCTTGATCCCCTGGGCCCACCTCCAGCAGCCCCACGGCCTCCCACCGTCCAGCATCCAACAGCCTCTGAATCCGAGATGCAGCTATGATGACAGCACAGACAGCAGCCAGGAGAAGGGGAAAGACAAGAGGGTAAATACACATTAAGGAAACCAACACGAAGATTAAGTGATTAAGGGAACAGGGCTCCTGCTGAGACAACCCTGCCTAATGAAGCATCACAGACGTCAATCTTTGCACCACGACACCCTATGCCGGGCCGGGTTCCCTCCCAGCCAAG
Organism: Bos mutus; assembly: GCF_027580195.1. Taxonomy (NCBI): domain Eukaryota; kingdom Metazoa; phylum Chordata; class Mammalia; order Artiodactyla; family Bovidae; genus Bos; species Bos mutus. The sequence goes on along the minus strand of NC_091639.1, from coordinate 35,729,997 downwards.
GAGCCGCCACTTCTTCTTCGGGAGCTGTGGGTCATCTGCAGCCAGTGACCCTTTCCCTCCCAGTAAACCATCTTCCAAGGTGAGCTGGGTAGGTGCCAACACATTTTTCCATGATCCTTTTCAAAATAAACAGAAGGAAGCCAGGCTACATACAACCATGATCAGGGGCACCCAGCATGAAATCAAAGGGCCGGTCCAGGAGACGGGGTGAGACCAGGACAAACCTGAGAGCTGCGGAAGTCAGACCCACCTCTACTGGGAAACCTCTCCCCCAGGTAGGTCACTTACTAGGACTCAGCTTTCCCATTTGCTATGTGGAGTTGATGGTTACATTAACACAGGACAAAAGTCTATGCCTAGTGCTCCGTGCGATGACTGGCATATAGTAGGTACACAAGGTGTGTGCTGAACTCATGGCTTCATTGATTAATTCAGCTGTACAACTGGTAATTATCAGCAGTGGCCAGCACTCCGACCAGACATTATGTATGGCCCTGTGGAGAACATCATGCAGTAGAGGACCTGCTTCTGGGATGAATTTTCACTTAGGAGTGGAAAGAATCTTATTTCCCCTGCTACTCACTGCAGGGAAGGCTGATCTCTTGTGCCTTTCTGCTGGCAGAGAAGCCCTCAAATACTCTGGTTTATAGGCATCACCCTGCTCCCAAAACACGTGGAATCTTTGGGCCTCAGTTCCTTCACCTGTAAAATGGGGTGCATCCCCTTCCAGCTCTGCAGCTCAAAGATCCCACAGCCTTCCTGCAGAGGGAGACTTGAGTGCGCCTGGGGACGCATCAATTTCTTCTTCCTTGCCTCTGGAGCAAAGATTCTGATTAGACTGGAGTGACGGGAGAGGGACACAGCAGCCTTCTCCTCCCTTCTTTGTCTTCCCCGCTAGTCCCAACTAGCCCCTTTCATTCCTCAGCTCTGAAGGGGAATTTGCATATTAATTTGAAAATGAGATCAGTTATTAGCCATAACCTGTCTTGTATCATCCAATGCATCTGGACCTGGATTAGATTCAATATTGCCACAGAATAAAGATGGGAGGGAAAAAAAAACGAAATAATTTAAACTCATTATTTTACTAATCCTCCTGCTTGGCTGGGCTCCCCGGAGGTGAGTTAGGAGGTAATTGAAAACACGGAGATGCGCTGAGAAGACATTTGAGATGAACACTGCCAAGCCACGCTGTGGAACACATGGGACTTGATGGTTTTTCCCTCTCATTTACCCACAGGGAAGGGAGGAACATGGTGGAGTGAGGCAGAGACAGACTCCAAGAACACCAGGGTAGGTGGATGGAGTTTGAGGGCACAGGGCCAAGTGCCAATGAGGCCAGGGACTCGGCTTCAGGTACAGTGCAGGGGAGTCTCTGCTCCCCAGAAAGGTTCCAGGAAAGGGGGAGAGGAGGATGCCATGAACCCCTCTCCTACAGACCCTTACCCACCCTGCTCCTTCTGTGCTCTGTGTAGCCTTATGCCTAAGAAAGTGGTAAACTGAGTCTGCAAAGGGGCAGCTCAGTCTTGTTTTGTTTGATCTGATGGCACAGTGCCTTTTTTTAGAAGATGAGTTTAACACCAACACTGTCAAATCAGGAAATTTCACACAGAGATTAAAATCTCTGCCTCCCTTGCCAATGCAAACCTGGGTCTGGTTTCTTGAAAGCAGTGTGGGCTGAAGCTGAGTAAAGATGCCCACTAACATAGGTGGAGTTTGGGGTCCCTAAGAACCATCAGCAGGGCTTCCTTTCTTTGTTATCTGCCTCCATGCCCCCGCTACCCCCAGGCATCTGCGTTTGCAATCTCATATTTCAGGGCATAAAGGCCCTTCCCTTGCAGCTCTCAGGAAATGGATCTGCTGCAATGCAGATAATCAGAATCCCAGACCCATCTCCCTCCGGGTCAGCCATATAAGGGCAGGAGCAGGGAACTGATGTTTCTAGAACACGCACTCAACCAGGTGCTGGGCCAGGCTAATGAGAGATGAGAGAGGTGGCTCTTAGTGTGGGGAGTCTTAAAGAGGACATGGCTGTGTCTGTATGAAAAAACACAAACCAAGAAAGAACTTCCTGGCAGAGGTTCTGAGACAGACTGATCTGGGTTTCTCTGCTCTGACGGAGCTCCCTAGAGACAGGTAGCTCACGGCAGAGGACTGGATACAGCCCCTTGTGGGTAGATGGCATCCTGACCTGTATTCCAGGAGCAGAAGCTCTGCGAGGCTGGGGAGAGAGCCCAGGGAGGCATGAAAACACAGCGGTCTGGACTGCAGGCCAGGCTCTGCCAGCAGTTCACTTTGAAGATTGCCCTGGGGCAAACTGCCAAACCCTTTCTGGATGCCAGCTTCCTCAACCATAAAATGGAACCGCTGGTGCTTCTGGCCCTCCCTCTTTCCAGGAGCCAGAGAGAGTGATGTGGAGGGATGGCAGAGCTGCCAGGGATGAGACCAGAGCCCCATCTCTTCCAAGTGCTCCCCACCCTCTCCCCTCCTGAGTATGGGACACCCAGCACCACCCACAGGGGACCCATCTCCTGCCACAAACCAAATGCTTGGATATTAGCTCTGTCTACCACCACTGTAGCTGCTGCTTAATTAATCCCTAATGAAGAAAGCAGTGTGGGTCCCTGCAGAGGCAGACACCGCCCTTCCTGCCCACTCCCCAGGCCTGCACTAGTTTTATAAGTTCTCTTCTAAGGCTGCACCGTGAGCAAGGCAATTATCCTCTCTGGGCCTCAGTTTGTTCATGTGTACAATGGAGAGTTAGACCATCATTCAGAAGCATATTATTTTCTGTTTCTTGTCTGTATACCATTCCCCCACCAACTCCATCATCTGAATCTCAAAAAAAAAAAAAGTGGGCAATAAAAAAAAAAAAAAAACATATCTGGTTTTTTATCAATTAAGCCCTCTAATCACGTGTGAATCATTTCATTGTTTCCATCCAACCGAGCCTCAGCTCTATGAATGGGGGCAGAGAGTCCCTTCTTCCTAAGTGACTCAAGGAAATGAAGCCAAGTAAACCTCTAGCTCATATCTCAGCACTGTGATTCTTGCAGGCTTATTAGGGAACTTGGAAAATGACCGGTGGTTGACAAGATCTCTGATGGGAAAAGAATGAATCTTACATTTGGGTTTCTGTTGCCACAGAACAGATCCCATGAATCACTGCTGGATCATCACCCAGTGTGCTTTGCTCAGCCCTTATCGCCAGCATCAGGCTTCTTTGTTTAGGAGCCTGTCTCCTCAGCCAGGAAGGGAGCGGCATCCTATTGGTCCCTCCAATGTCTGCTCCACAGCAGGCTCGGAGAATGATTGTGAATAAAGAAATGAATTATGTGTAATAGCCTAGAAGCATTAATCCACTGAGGATGAGGACTGGGAGGCTCTGTCTGGTTTATCTTCAGTATCTTCCAGTGGGGCCGGCCCTGCCAGGGGCTTCTGCAACACCTGGTGTGCTGGGCCTTCAGGTTAAGCCTTGCTTGCTCCCTTTGCCAGGCTCCTCACGCCCTGACCCACTGTTATGCATCATAAAACTTCGGTGCTCTGGGCCAGGATCAGTGAGCAAGATACTTGCTAGGCTGCAAAATTTCAGAGGGACACCAAAAAAACCTAGTAACCAAATAGCATGTTAATACAATATTTCTAAAAATGAAATGGATACAAAAAGTGTCCGTGATGAACAAAATATCAGTATTTTCAAGAAAGGCAAGATCCAACCCTACACTTGCAAAACCCTGCCTCACTCACCTCCACCTCCACTTAAGAGTCTTTCAGGAGATAATGCTTCAAAAGTAGCAAACTGGGAATCTGGTAGTAACATTTCCATCTGTTGGCTATGACATTGACCTCTTGGTTTCCTGAGGTGTAGTCTGGGGTACTGGTTTTCAAATGGGGGTGGGGGATTCCAGTGTGTGACATCAGGGCCCCTTCCCCCACCAGCCCAATTAGAATTTAAACTCCCCAGACAAGGCGGCCAATGAAGCCCCTGCCAGCTGGTCTGGAAGACGAGCATTTTAAAGAGAGCCAGTTCGGCCAGGCTGGTCTTGCGGTGGCCAACAGTGAATGTGATGAGCTAGTCATGTACTCCATCCCTTGAAGTCAGGTTCTACCATAATTCTGCTGCCTAAACGCCGTGGGGTGCTGTGTGCTCCACGCGACAGGGCACAGGTGCTGAGAAGGTCCTTATGGGTCTTCTGAGCCTCACAGCACAGGGAAAGCCTGGGTCCCCCATCCCCAGGGACATCTGGCGATCTCTGGAGGCAATTTTCATTGTCATAATTGTGGAGGAGGATGCTATTGGCATCTAGAAGATAGAGGCTAGGGGTGCCCCTCAACAAGGAATTATTCAGCCCAATCTGTCAATAGTGTCAAGGTTAAGAAACCCTGGTATAGAGAAACCAGGAAAAATTAGTTCAGATCAACCTGGCTGACAAATGAGGGACAATCCCTGCTTCTCTGATTCGTCACTGAAAGGCAGTCACCTCTCAATCAGCCCTCTAAGTCCTGAAAGCTTTGTGGTCAGTTCCTCTGTCCACATGTAGGATCAACCCCAAGCATTTATGAGAGAAGAGTTTGTAATTTCCTTAGGTACCTAGAGGTTTCCTTGGCTTTCAGAAAGTCCCTCCTGAGATCTAACCTTAATCTCTCCTGCTGCAGGTCAAGAATGTTTGGTTTCCCAGAGGTCTCTCTTCTGCTCCATCCCTTTTTGAGCCTTTGAAATAACCTACCATAATATTGCTGATTGAGTTTCCCTGTTCAAGAAGGGGAAAACATCTCAGATATCATGAGGAAATGGCAGTTCTGCCTCCCTAACACCTTATACATACTGAGATAAGCAAGCACCGAGGTACCTCTTACTTCATCCAGGCAGCCTGTGTCGGGTTCATTATGATGACCCTCAGGCTCTCAAGTCAGGGCTCACAGGCTGGAACAGAAACCCCTCTTTGCCTCAAAGTGACAAAATTCCTAATACACAGATGGATCCTGTTTGAGAAAGAGCCCGGGGAGAACCTGTTTCTGTAGACTGGATGAAGTGGGTCTGCTCACCAGAGTCATCCCTTCCCTCAGCAAACACTTGCTGAGTACTTCCTGTGTCCTGGGGCAGTGACGCTTAACCCTGATATACCTTAGAATCCTCTGGAGGGCTTGTTGACACAAAGACCCCTGGGGTCACCCCCATTGTGTTGCATGAGGCTGGCTGTAGCCTGCAGTGGACCACTCACCATAGCAGAGGCAGGAGTGAGCGGTGGGGACAAGAGGGCGTGAAGTCATAGAGAAGAGGTGTCTGGAGCAATCTAGGGGTTTCCCAGGTGATGCAGTGGTAAAGAACCCACCTGCCAATGCCAGGAGATATGGGTTGGATCCCTGGGTCATGAAGATCCCCTGGAAGAGGGCATGGCAACCCACTCCAGTATTCTTGCCTGGAGAATCCCATGGACAGAGGAGCCTGGCGGGCTACAGTCCATGGAGTCGCAAAGAGTCAGACACAACTGAGCACCCACGCATGTCTAGAACAATCCACCCCTTGAACCACTCAGACCTTCCTGGGCCTTCCTCCCTGTCCAACCCATCGTCGGGTTTTCTTCACAGTGGTGGCTGCCTACAATCTCTGTCAAAACTGAATACAGGAAGGTAAGTGAAACTTGCTATAGTTTCTGTGATTGCAACTAGTCCTGAGACCAAAGCTAACATCCATCATCTCCCTCCTCCAGCACACATGTTGGGATCCCTCCCCCTTGGCCTGCTGGTCTGAGCTGCTCTCCTGTGAGATACCACTGTGCCTCATCTCAAGGGCTCTGTGCTCTCAGCTGCCCTGCTCTTGTCAGGCTGCTACGACTGCAGTTGTATTTTACCATGACCAGGCATGGAAACCCAGGAGACAGCTCAGCAGGTTCTTGAGTTCTAGACAGGTTCCTCCCTGCTCATGACATGTACCAGCAACCCCAGCTCCTCATGAGGGTCAGGGCCAGTTACTCCTACTTACAGAGTCTCTGCTTGCTGGTCCACTGGCAGGAGGAGCTCAGACTGACCACGCTGTGGTTGCAGCTTCTAGCACAGCATGATCCACTGACAGAAGCATATCCCCTTCCTGGGAATCTGACAGAAAACAAGGTAATGAGCACAGAGAGCAAAAAATCTCAAAGTGTTTCCGTTCGCTGAGAGTGATGGTGAGAGGTGGGCCATTCATCAGCCACGGGTTCAGTCTGCATCCTCGTGGATGGCACCCCAGAGCTGAAGAGCACGTCAACTGAGCTTGTCTTTCCCATTTACCTTCACACACACTCATGCATGTGTAAGAAAGAAAAGAAAGGAAGTGAAGTCGTTCAGTCATGCCTGACTCTTTGTGACCCCATGGACTGTAGCCTGCCAGGCTCCTCCGTCCGTGGGGTTTTCCAGGCAAGAATGCTGGAGTGGGTTGCCATTTTCTTCTCCAGGGGTTCTTCCCTACCCAGCGATCAAATCCCAGTCTCCTGTGCTGCAGGCAGACTCTTTACCGTCTGAGCCACCAAGGAAGCCCTGGTGTGTACGTAGGCACAAATACACGTTCACATGCTCACACACAGCCACGTGCAAGACCACAGACAGAGGCCTTTCCCAGCTCTGACATTCCATTTCCTATGAGATGTCTCCACCTACGCCCCAGTTCTTTCCATCCTCTGGTCTCTCTCGGACCTACTCTCCTCCAGCCTGTAGGCAAAACCCTAAGAGCACACAGCTGATTCTGGAGGCAGAACAACTACTGTCCTTGCCCCTCCTTGAGGATAACATTCCATCCAGTCCAAGACTAGTGTTCGACTTCCAACTCAAGGCTCTCTCTGCTTCATCAGCCAGCCCTTACTCCATGTAATACTGTCTCAGACACCTCCGTGTGCCGCTCACTCACATTCATATATGCTCACACACACACAAAGTCATAATACCCTTCTAGCATATACCTACTTGACCCAGCAGCCAGGCCTCAGCTAAAGCACGTTCATTTAAACCATATGTTATATAATAAAAGAATCTGTTCCTGGGTCCTGGGAGGGAACCTCAACATGTTGGGATTTCCCATGCTATTCATGGTGGGCCCTTAGACAACACCCGAGTTTATGTTCACAAAATGACTCAGGATGCTGGCTGGCCACTCCAGAAAGATGAAATATTTAATTAGATGGTTGGGGCTTGGAGCCACATATCAGCCAGAGCTCCTGGGAGGGACAGTGGACTAGAGATTGAGTTCAATCACGTGGCCACTGTTTCAATCATGTGCACATGATGGAATCCCAGTGAAAACCCTGGACACCATGGCTCAGTGAACTCCTCAGATTGGCAACATTCAACATGAGCTGCAAGAGCGATGCATCTTGAGGACACAGAAGCTTCACGTTTGGGGCCCTCCCGGACCTCCTCCGTGGCTTGGGTCGGGGGAGCTGGTCCTGATGTGTAGCCTTTATAATACAACTGTAGTTATTACATAAGTAAAGCACTTTCCTTAGTTCTGAGTCACTCCAGTGAATTATCCAACTCGATGAGGTCATGGTAGCCTTGGGTTTGTAGCCAGTTGGTGAGACGTACAGGAGGCTCTGAGAACCCTTCAGACTGGGGCTAGTGTCTGAAACGAGGGCAACCTTGTTGGATGACGGTGCCCTCAATTTAGGGAGTCTGACCTAACTCTGAATGGTTAGCATCATAATTGCACTACATGGCACCCCACTCCAGTACTCTTGCCTGGAAAATCCCATGGACGGAGGAGCCTGGTAGGCTGCAGTCCATGGGGGTCGCGAAGAGTCGGACACGACTGAGCGACTTCACTTTCATTTTTCACTTTCATGCATTGGAGCAGGAGATGGCAACCCACTCCAGTGTTCTTGCCTGGAGAATCCCATGGACGGAGGAGCCTGGTGGGCTGCCGTCTATGGGGTCGCACAGAGTTGGACACGACTGAAGCGACTTAGCAGCAGCAGCAGCAGTGCTGTGTGAGCTGGAGTGGAGACGACAAACAGACCAGGGACAGCCTAAGAAGAACTGGGCTTCCCAGGTGGCACTAGTGGTAAAGAAGCCATCTGCCAATGCAGGAGACTCGGGTTCGATCTCTGGGTTGGGAAGATGCCCTGGAGAAGAGAATGGCAACCCACTCCTGTATTCTTGCCTGGAAAATCCCATGGACAGAGGAGCCTGGGGGGTTACAGTCCATAGGATCACAAAGAGTCGGACACGACTACGTGACTGAACAAGAAGAATTAGGTGAGAGGGAAAGAACAGGAACAAATGACTCACAAAGGCAGCTTAGAACCCACCCCCTCCCCAGCTGTTCACAGTTTGTAGAAGCAGGCTAGATGGTCAGTCCTTGGCACTACTGAAATATTAAAATGCTTTCATCCCCAGGCTGTGTTGAGCCCTCCAGCGCCCCAACCCTGCCTCTCCTTCAGGATTCCCAGCACCTACTGCCCTGAGATATAGAAATGAAAGAGTTAACCATCTGGGGTAGCGGGGATGCCACACCCCCTCCCACGGGTCAGTGCCAGAGCCCCCCATTTCCTTAAATATTGTAAATTTCAGTCCACAGTTCCAGGAGTGTCAGTAGGGGACCTGTCAGAACAAACTAGTTTCTAGTCTTAGTTCTGCAAGGACTCTCAAGAAAGACTGGTCTAAATCAGGGTTTTTAGGCTAGAAAAGACAGAAGAATTGACTGGAAAGTGAAAAATTCAGTCAATTTGGTTACTTGGCAGCTTGTACATTTAGAAATAATCCACTGGTCGGGCTGAATTCAATGTTAGTGTGGCTTTCTATCCCCTCTCTCTTCCTACGTTCAGCCAAAATAAGAGTTAGCAAGCTCAGACTGCATCTCAAAGAGCTCTCTGTATACAGAAGGAATCTAATTGCTCTGTTCCCTTGCTCAGATATTTTGGCCAATTTCAAGACACATAAATAAGCCTGTTATTCGGGCACAGAGGAGAGTGGGATTTATTGATTTAAATGAGTTGATTTGGAGGTCTCTGGGGAAAGGCGCCTGCATTATTCACTTGCAAGTCCCAGGGTATAATTTACAGTGAGTTTTCCCTTTATGCATTGGACCTAGTTGAAGCTAGGGCATAAATTTCCTCAAGTTATTATTATTATAATTTATTATTCATTGAATGTTGACTCAGTGTAACACAAGCAGTGGCGGAAAGACAGGATCCTCCCAAAGGGCAGGACAGCCAGGGCCCCAGCAATCCCAGAGGGAGATGGAAAGAACTCGAGGGGATCAGAGGAGAGTGCCGTCTCCCCAGGACTCCCCAGAAGCTTTCTGGTGTCCACTAAAGTCTACCCCGGAGAAACAGGCTTTCAGCAGGGAGAGTACACCTGCAGGCTTTGTGGGAAATCGCCCACAACTTGGGCTAAGTGTTGACCTGAATTCATTAGGATGGGAAAGGGCTCCTGCACAGGACAGGGACAGAAGTGAGACCCTGGGGTGGGGGAGGAGATGCTTCCATTTGGGAGCCATTCACTCATTTTCCCTCCAGGTGCTGGGTTAAGGACTTAAGGGTTTGGGCTGTGAATGCATACTCATTTGATGAGTCGTGTCCGACTCTGCGAACTCATGGACTGGAGTCCATCAGGTTCCTCTGCCCATGAGAATTTCCAGGCAAGAATACTGGAGTGGGTTGCCATTTCCTGCTCCAAGGGTTTGGATTGGGTGCGCAAAATAGCTAGCTAGCGGGGAGCTGTTGTGTAGCACCAGGAGCTTAGCTCGGTGGGTGGTCTGTGATGACCTTGCAGGGTGGGACTGGGTTTTGTGTGGGAGGGAGGTTCAAGAGGGAGGGGTGGTATCTATACATATAGCCGATTCATGTTCTACAGCAGAAACCAACACAGCACTGTAAATCAATCATCCTCAAAAAAAAAAGAACCTAAGGGATGGGGCAGGTGGGAGGCAGCCAGGTGCCGGCATCATTCTCCAGCCCTCCCCGACCCTAGCTCACATCTGCCCCTCCTCCCTCTTCCACCCAGTCTGTTCTCCAGTGAGGGACAGAAGTATCTCTCTTTACCCCTCAGTCACATCAAACGAGATCGTGCAGCTTGGAGGCGCAGGCAGGCCCAAGTGACAGAACGTTTTAGCCCTAGCAACAGCAAGCAATTAAGTGCAGTTTGGAGCCACGCATAAGTGCAATCGGAATAAGAGGGGAGACGAAAATGACATGCTTGCTCCCTCCCTCCTTCCCTCACTCACGGAGCATCAGTTGTGTACCAGATTCTGTGCTGTATCCTCGGGGTGTTCACTACTAGCTGTGAGGGTGGAGGTGTGAGGACTCACTAAGCAGTGTGCTCTACCAGGAAGGGATCTGGGGTGCTGGAAAGTTACCCAACCCTAGTGAGCCTCAGCTGCCCCACTCTAAAGGTGGGGTGGCACCCACCTCACGATGGTGGTGAGGGAAATATGCACCAGTGATTAAAGCACACGCCCAGTGACAGTTAGCTCTCTTTCTGTCATTAATGATAAGTGTCGCTCTGTTGGTGGGAATGTAAATTGGTGTAGTCCCTACGTATGGAAAAGAGTATGGAGTTTCCTCAAAAAATTAAAAATAGAACTACCATATGATCCAGCCATCCCACTCCTGGGCATATATCCAGATAAAACTACAATTCAAAAATATGCATGCACCCCTGTGTTCATAGCAGCCCTATTCACAACAGCCAAGACATGGAGACAACCTAACTGTCCATTGACAGATGAACAGATAAAGAAGATGTGGTGTGTGTGCACGTGTGTGTGTGACATACACACACACACGTGCACACACATGATGGAATACTACTCAGCCATGATCAAAAAGAATGAAATAATGCCATTTGCAGCAGCATGGCTGTAACTAGAGATTATCATACAATTCATAAGTGAAGTAAATCAGAAAGAGAAAGACAAATACCTTATATCACTTATATGTGGGATCTAAAATACAACACAAATGAACTTACCCACAAAACAGGGACAGACTTACAAACAGAGAAAGCGGACTTGTTGTTGCCAGGGCACGGGGTGGGGTAGGGAAGGGCTGGGACTCGGGGATTAGCAAGTGCAAACTATTAAATATAGGAGGGATAAACAAGAAGGCTGTACTGTACAGCACAGGGAACTATGCTCAATATCCTGTGATAAACCACAATGGAAAAGAATACAAAAAAAGATATATAATGGGGTCACCTTGCTTCACAGTAGAAATTAACACACTGTAAATCAACTACACTTCAATAAAACTAAAAAAAAAGTCACTTATAGACACAGTGTATTGAAATGCCATGCTTCCTCCAAGCAACCACTTTTATTTGAAATTGTCAGTGAAACACATATACACAAACACATAAATATCATAAATGCAGCTTGAAGAATTCTCACAAATCCACACTCAGATTGAGAAATAGGCCATAACCAGGACCCCCCGGGGACCCTGCCCTACCATCTTTCTATTCATCGCCCCACCTCCAAGTATAACAATTATCTTGACTGACAACAGCATGGATTAGTTTTGCCTGTTTTTGTACTTATTATTTAGTGGCATTTCACAGCATGTACTCTTTTGCATCTGACTTCTTTAATTCCACCTTCTGTTTGGGTTGGGGGAGGGTCATCCATTTTGCAACTGACTTGTCTTTGTCAGTGAATTCTGCAACTGATCATATTTTCAGGGAGCTGAGAGCTGCTATAATGACCCCTTCCATAAACCCCCTAGAGAAGGGAACGCAACCCACTCCAGTATTCTTTCCTGGAGAATCCCATGGACAGAGGAGAGCCTGGTGGGATACCTTCCATGGGGTCGCAAGAGTTGGACATGACTGAGTGACTTTCACTCATTCACACTCACCAGAAACCCCACAGGACCTCACAGGGAGCCTTCTGTACACTCACCTTGCCCTTGCTCCCCCATATTCTCCCATGAACTTTGTCTCTTTTGATGAAGTCTAAGGATGTTTCTGACTCATCACACATCCCATTTGGAATAATACATTTGAAAAAATGATGATAATAATTGAATGCTAGTTCTGCCTTCCCTAGTCCAAGGTTCCTCTCACTATACAACTATATTTTAGGAAGATGATGATGATGGAGGAAGAGGAGATGATGCAGATGAAGCTGAAGCTGGTGATGGCAGGTGACATGTATTATGTTGCTTATATGTCCTGGGCCTTATTCTAGCCTCCTGACCTGTACGGACTCATGAAATCTTCATCACAACACACATCGATCCCCATTTTCAATTAAAGAAACTAAGGCACAGAGAGGCTAAGTATCTTGCCCAAGGCCGTCCAGCTGGTAGGTGGTAAAGCTTGGTTTAGAGCCCAGCCTAAAGCCTAAAGCCCTCTGGTTCAGAAGCTCTGCTCTTAGTACTGGCTAGTACTGCCCTTGAAGGACTTCCTCTGAGCCACCTGTATTGTCATCCCTTTTGAGGAAGAGCTCCTGACTTGCTCCTCTGATCCTCTGCATCAGTTACAAAAGCACCAATGACAAGCCTGATCCACAGCCTTTCACAAACTTGTGTGTGTGTGTGGCTGGAGAGTAATAGATGCCCCTGATTCTAATGCAAATGAGCACACACCACAAAGGGCTAAAGGCTTCAGCAGAGCAGCCTCCCTCCAACCCTCCCCCAGGCGGCACCAAGTACAATTATCACTATCTTTCTGCAGAGCCAGAGGCAGCCTTTAGCAGCATCAACAGCTTTTAAATCACAAAGGGAGAATGCAGGCAAATCAGGCTGACCAGTTTACAGAAGAAGAGCCGTGGCTGCCTGGGCAGGAGGGTCAGCACTGTTATCTGTGGGAGGATTGACCCAGGTCTGATCAGTTTCCATATCAATTTCCAGACTCTTTAGGTTCTTCATTTCTACACTTCACAGCCATCCCCTACAGCAGGAGTTACCTTTTCCATTTTCCAGTTGAGGAAACTGAGGCGCCAAAAAGATGGAGTCAATCAAGGCTGAGCAGTCTGGTTTGATTTACCATGAAAAAGAAATCTCAGTGTTTGTTAAGAAGAGAAATACACTTAATTTTTTTTTTCTGCAACAAAATCAAAGGGACTGGGTCCCCAGAGCAGACACAAGGGGGAAACTTAGGTTCAATCCAAATTGCGGTGCAGGTAAAGACAAAGCTCCCCAACAGTCTTTGACTGAGCATAGCAGGCTCCTTTCCTCCCCCAGCAGCCTGCACCGGCAAACTACAGTGAAAATATGCACAGACCTCCAGCTCCCCAGGAAAGCTCCTCCCAAAGTCCTTCCTTGGGCTTTAATCCTTCTTACCACTTAATTTCTCAGTAAATTCTGTTGACAACTAGCCTGTGCTTTCTCCAAGAGCAGTAAACATCTTGCAATTTATAAATCACTCCATCAGTAATTGCCTGCAGAAGAAACGAAGCCACCAAAGACTGAGTGGTGAGGATGCAGAAGAAAGAAGGGCTGTGGAAGACAGGGGTGATGTTTAAAGAAACAGAGACAGGCCCTCCTCCAGCACCACCATCATCCAACCCTACTCCCCTCAGTGCCTAGAAAGGGCTGCCCGTCCTCAGAGACTCATTCCTATTGCCACACAGAGAGCACAGGATGAATGCTAACCATACCAGGTACTGGCATTTTCAAACTGCGCAGTGAACATCATTGTCCCAGCTCTCATACTATGTAGGAGGGTGAGTAGTCTGTCCAGCCTGCAGGTGGCAGGGCCAGGATTCAAGGATTCAAGCCTAATTCTGGCTGACTTCAAACCCATGAAGATTTCCAAGGCCTCCTTGGTCTCCAGTGGACAATGGCTGTCAAGAGTACTTGACTGCAACCCTCGGGAAAACACAGATGTGACATTTCCCTGTGCTGGAAACTGTCCCTTTATCCCTTGGGGTCCCTCTACCCCAGGAGCTGCAGGCACTGTGCCATGGTTTTTTCTTGCCGTCTGGCCTCTGGGTCGCTCTGCCAGTGGGCAGCCCCAGTAGAACATGGAAGGGTGGAGGGTGAAGTTGGGGTATTTTCTCTCCTGGCTTCCTTCCTGCCAGGTCTCAGCAGCCTGGCCGTCCCTCCAAGGAAGGCCATTGCTCCTCTCAGAGTGGCCTTTTCTACAGGACCCCCTTGTTGGGTTCTGGAAAGCACTCCCTTCCCACATTCCTTTTGTCTGAGGGGTAGTAACAGCCCTGCAACCGCCAAGTCCTGGTCCTGCATCTTTGATTTCCCTATTCTCTGCCTTCATTAACAGTCCATGAAGCCCTGCTCAAATTATTCTCATTGAAGTGATTGGCATGTGGTAGCCACGTGTTCTGGGAAACAAACTCACTCAGAAGGACAATGCAGATAGTGGAGTGCAGTTTTTTACAATGCCGGGCCCAAGGCAGAGTCTCCTCTTACCCAACTACCCCAACCAACTTTTGTAAAAAACTTATATACCTTAAGTGTACTCTCAAGCTCACATCCCCAAATACCTTAAACCTAGCCTGGAAAGAGTTAAAGGGAGATATAAGCTGGTTACAGCCATGATCATAATCAGAAGGGTCAGCTGGTTATACATTGTAGCCTACACCAATGGGTGCCATCAAGATGACGAAGGTGATTGACTACAAAGGGGATTATTACATTCTTTTTGGCGACACGAAATCTTGGTATGGAATCTAGTGTTTGTCAGTCCAGGAGGCCAGTTTGGCCATAGGTATGTTATCCCCAAGGCTACCAGGCACATAGTCCAAAGCTCACTGAGAGTGCAAGATGGAGTTTCCTTCTTTTGCAAGATGCAGTCAGCTCGGCCTGTTCCGTTCCTCCCTCAGGCACAGTGACGCAGTATGCTTGCGTGTGTGTACACACACACACACACACAACAAAATTTCAAGAAAACATTCTATTCTGCCAAACCCTACTCTGACTCACCAAATAATTACATATTTTTTCATGGCTCACATTTTGGAAAAATCCATTTTATACCACAGCCATGATAGCATCCACAGTGATCATCTAACCTGATCCTGTCTTTTTGGAAACAGGTGAGGGAAAAGAATTGGTTTAGAAGGATATATTGCACAGCATGGGGAATAGAGCCACTATTTTATAATAACTCTAAATGGAGTAAAACCTTTAAAAATTGTGACTCACTATATTTTACACCTGTAACTTATACAATATTTTACAGCTACTATACTTTATTTAAAAAATAACTGGTCACAGAAACTTTCTCCAAATTCTGGACTAGAACTTGAATCAGGTGGCCACTGACCCCACTTGTAGCACCCAGACCAAGTCCCCTTTGCTTTGGGGACCCTTGACTCTCACATGGAAGTGGCCACAAGATGGTCATCCCCTTACTAAACAGATTCTCCCTCTTACTCCTGGCCCTTTTCAAGGCTGCCACTTACTCTTCCACTCACGAATGGCACAGCCAGGGTTGATGGAAGCCGCGCTCCTCGGGCCTGGAAGGAGCCCAAGTAATCACTCAGCCCACGCCTCTCATTTTACAGGTGAGGAAGTATGTCACCTAAAATACAGCTCGCCACTAAATCAGCACAGGCTTGATGCACGGCACAGTGGCTGAGGCCCAGCGATAGAGAGAAAAGTCCGCACACTTACAGCAAAGGCAGAACCACAGAGTGCCGTCTTCAGCACGTGCAGTCAGGGAGCACCCCGGCGGGTCAGGAGGCCCCCACCACGGCCTCCCACACCTTCCAAAGGCCGCAGAATCAGGAGGAATTCACGGTGGAGGGAAAGGAAGCCTGAGGTTTTACCTGATTGTAAGCTCTGGGTTCCCTCCTGAGAATCAGCACTTGCCAGCTGGAGCCGAGGACGCAGAGGGGGACGAGGTGAGAAGGACCCGTAGTGAAAGTCGCTCAGTCGTGTCTGACCCTCTGTGACCCTGTGGACTGCAGCCTGCCAGGCTCCTCTGTCCATGGGAGTCTCCAGGCAAGAATACTGGAGTGGACGGCTATAACCTTCTCCAGGGGATCTTCCCAACCCAGGGACTGAACCCAGGTCTCTCGCATTGCAGGCAGATTCTTTACCATCTGAGCCACCAGGGAAGCCTGAAGGGCCCATAAGGGGAGATGATTCCTGTCTTTGAAACTAAGCAGGACCCTGTGGGGCACCTAGCCATGAAAGCTTTCAAACAGTTCCTAATCAGGGAAGGGAGGGAGGCAGGGACGAGGGAGAAGCGGCCAAGAAACCACACTGCAGCCTTGGGGCAGCGTCCCGGTTCACTCAAGGGGTACACATAATCCTTGCTCTTTACAGAAATAAAACACCCGACAAACGGAAGATGTTAGCGTCCTTCATCCCAGAGAAGACCACAGTTTGATAACCCAGAGACGCTCATCAGGAGACCACCTGAGACCAGATTAAAGGCGTGCAGGCCCTGCTCCAGGTGGCGCTAGTGGTAAAGGAACCCATAAGAGGTGCGGGTTCGGTCCCCGAGTTGGGAAGATCCCCCAGAGAAGGGAACGGCAACCCACTCCAGTATTCTTGCCTGGAGAATCCCACGGACAGAGGAGCCTGGCAGGCTATAGTCCATGGAGTCGCACAGAGTCGGACACGACTGAAGTGACTTAGCACAGCACACGCACACAGGCCCTGCACACACCTCAGTCCTTATCAGCAACTCCATCCTTGAACCATCGCTATAAAACTCCTCACCAAATCCCCCTGGGGTGGGACACACAGTTTTTCAGGATTCTAGTCTGCTGTGTTCCTCTTCGCGTGGCAAAGCAATAAAGCTGTTCTTTTCTATTTCACCCCAAATTCTGCCTCTGAGATTCAATTTGGCACCAGAGCACAGAGGCTGAGTTTCTAGCTTCTTCTCAGTGGCTAAATCTCCTTTCCCAGTCCCTCTGGCCATGACCTCCAAAGTGGGGAGCATGGAGGATTAGAACACAGAATTGAGGGAGCAGGAGGGAAGAATTACAATTTCTATCTGTGTTTATTTTTATCCTTAAAAAATGTTTTCCTATTATTTAATATCCTGGATTTCAGGATTACATGTATAAAACTTACACGTTAATACCCTTATTTTGAGGGTGAGGAGTAAAATGTGTTCATCCTTGGGATACAAATCCGCACAGGTTCCAGGTCGCTGCTCTGGGGAACCGGGGGCTCTCAGAGTGTGGGCTGGGTCAGCATCACCTGGGGAGCTCTGTTCAGGGCCCAGGTCAAACCCGCTTCAGCAGCTTCGCTGGACCAGGAATCTGCATGTTAAGCAAGCTCCTCTGGGAAATCCATGGCCATGAGCCTTTCTTTGTCGAGGGTCACTCTGGGCTTTGCCTCTGCAGCAGTGGGAAGAACCCACTTAGTCCACAGCAGTCCTTCTGTCTTCCCTCCCCAAGGCTGCGTCTCACAGAGAAATCGGTCCTGGCAGCCCCAACTTCCACATGCGCATGCAGGGTTTCTGGCCAAGCGGGGAGCCCAGGGACGATGAAGTCCTCAGGATATGCGCCCTGACACGGGAGCTGCCTCTGTCTCCTTTAGCTCACGTTTACCCAGAGCTGCCCTGTGGCCTGGCGGTGGCTCTGGAAGGCTCTCAATCTGCCTGCTGGAGGAGCCTGGCCTTTTACTGGGACCAGGTTGGGAACTTCAGGATGACAGCCCCTGTGAGGGCAGGAGGGGAAGGCCCCAGGACTGGCCTAAAGTTAGGGAAGTAACCCCCAAGACTGGCCCAGGGTTAGGGAGGACTTTCTGATGTGAGAATATTGAAGTGGAAAGCTACGAAGGACCCACCTCGGGGAAATGAAGAGAGAGAAAAAGAGGAGGGGAGAAAGTGTGACAGAGAAAAAAACAGATGAGAGAGAATAAGACAGGCAGAGACTGGAAGAGGAGAAGAGAGAAACAGACAGACAGCTGCTCTTGAGAGGGGGCACGGTGAGGGGTGGGGAGTAGGCACCATAGCACACCCGCCCAACAGAGCTGGGGAGAGGGCAGGATCTGGCTCATTTTAGGAAAGAAACTGTCTCCTGCAACCTGTTAGTCTCCATATTCCTTTACAGTGGCCCCAACAATGGCTGCAGGAGAGAGGAAGGCTCTCTGACCAGCGATGCTCAGTGTTTCTGGGACTTTTCCTGGAGAAGGTGAGGAAAAGCATTTTGCACTACCGATGCTTTTGCATTGGCCACTGGAGCCTGTTTACATTCGCGTTTTAGCATCTGAGCCATAAACCAGCAAATTACCTGTTGGGCTGTTGTGGCCAGGATGCTTGCTGCTGATGGCATTTGCACGGGTGAGAAGCACCAGGTGGGATTCTCCAGGGTGACTGCTATTATCGCAACATCAGGAGTTTATCTTGGGAGCGTTTGGGTTTTGCTGATTTAATAACCAAGGCCTGGAGCCTGTGCTGTGGGGGAAATGTTTCTTCTGATGAAGGGAATTGGCGAGTCCAGCGTCTCCTCCACGGGTCAGGCCAGAGCTTATTTAAGAGAGCTAAAGGAAAAGGTGCGGAGAAACATTTGCTTGTTTAATTGGCCATAGATTCCCTGGCAATAACTTGCAGCAAGATAAGGGACCTCTTCAAGGTCATGTATCTAGGCTGGCTGGGTGAGGAACAGGAAATTCTGGGTGCTTGGTTTTTTAAATGAGTTTGCTGATTTCTCTCGGACTCATCCATCAGCTGATGAATGTCTATTGTTTACCCGAAGGTTCCTGCCTGGCTGGCCTGGCTCTCTGCCTGGACCCAGTGTGTCTGCATGAAGGCAAAGTTGAAGGACTTACCCTGGGGTTTGGCGTGTCAAAGGCCTTATATCCAGACCCCAAGGCACAAACCCCACCCCAAGGTCAGTCAGCCACTGAGCCTCAAAGTGGAGAGACAGCTCTGCGGAAGAGTGATGGGCAGCAGTGCCCGTGTCACAGCTTGCACAGGTCCAGGCTGGGTCTCTCCCTGGATCTACACCCTAGTCCCAGACTGGTGATCTGCTGGAGCAGATTCTGTATTTCCAGGGTCTTAGCACATGACTTGACACTCAGCAAAGGCTCAGTAAGTGCTGGAACGAATGAATGATGTAGCAACTTGCCCAAGGACATCTAGCTGGTAGAGGCAGAGCCAGGATACCCAAGACTAGTGCTGTGTTCCTTATACTCCCGCCTCCCTCCTCCACACTGTCCACCAAGGCGTACAGCAAGAAAGTATACAGACATCTGGCCCCAAACCCCTGGGGTCTGAATCCTGATTTACTTCCTAGCTGTGAAATGGCCTTAGAGGCACACCTCTCAGATCCTTCTTCAAGGAGGAATTCCCTGTTCAGTGACAAGGAGGGCAGTTAGCTGACAGCCTCTGGTTATACACCTTCAGGGGGCCATCCCAGCTCTGGAGCCCAGGCCAGTTCCTCCCAGTCAGGCCCAGTCAATGAATGACAGCATGGCAGGTGTTGGGGCCCGGTCTTTTCCACCCAGAGCCAGACTTACCTAATGGGCATTCTGGTCCAGAGCTCCTCACTGGGCTGCCCGAGATGCTGCCGTAGTGCATGACCTGTGCAGTGGTCTGGGACATTCCAACTCCGTTCCCCGTCTCAGCTCACAGGTCTGCATTGTGTTTTGAAGACTCTCTCTGCCCTCGGACCATAGTTTACTGTGTAATAAATACGATGATACTGTCCAGGGATAACTATACCATCACCTGGACCACAGTGATTGCTGAAGGAGGAAAGTGATGGGAACACATTATCCAGTTTTGGTCAACGAGTTATGAGATGTTTGGGGTTGGGGGGCTTCTTCAAAGCTACTTCTTGTATAGGAACCTCTTAGAGAGAAGCTATTTATCTACAGGTGGTTCTGTAGCCACCAGTGTGATAGGGGCTGGTGGGCAGGTGGTCAAAAAACCCATGTAGGAGTGGAGCTGAGCCCAGGGAATCACAACGAAATGGAGCTAGAGTCCCGTTGACAGTGGGAACCCCTGGATCAAAGCATGCTGGAAGCCAGCAGGACTATCTCTGAACTTTTCAATAACTAATTCATTCAATTATATTACCTAACACTAAGCTAAGTGTTCTGCCTATCATTTATAATAAAAAATAATCCTGATGTAATTAGGGGGAAAAAAAGAGAGAATCAACCACCCATCCACTGACCTACCCCAGGCCAGGTCACAAAGCAATGAAATCTCTTATGGTAAAATTTCAAGCACATAGCAAGGAAATCTCAGGAAGAGGTTTGGGAACAGAGGATTCAGCTGGTGTTCTGCAACTCAGATTACATAGAGAATGGATGCTCCAGAACCCACGTGTGGCCTGAGAGCTGGATAGACAGAAGCCAGGGTTACAGTGGTGGTATTTCCACCAGGTGGGATACAAACCAACCCCTGGGGCAAGAAGAGAAGAGAGCCAGTCCACCTGCCCACACATATACACACACCCCCAAAGTGAGAGGAAGGTTCAGGAGCTGATCTGTGTTGGGAACCAGAGTAAGCCCTAAGGTACACCTGATATCCAGGCTGAGGCCAGGGTTAAACAGAGCTATGACAACCCATAGCTGCCCGAATCCAGGGCTTAATCTTTGCCCCTCTGCCCCCAACTCCCAGGGCCCAGCACCCTCACCCCTTGGCTCAGCTTCCTCTCCCAAATGCCATGCAAATTGCCCTGTACAAGCCACTGACGGGTCCTGCCGAGCTAACTGCACTGCAAATGCCTAGAGCATGGATTGTCTCAATCAAAAGGAGAAAAGACGCACAGCCAGTCAGGCCCTGCGTTATTTGACTAAGTGTACCAGCTTAATGGCAATTATTAATGACACAGTAGGGAGGGCAGAAATGTAATTACCATCATCGACAACTTCTTTTTGTCAGAGGTGGCTGTGGGTGATGGGAATCTGAGAAACCCATCAAAGAAACCCAACCAAGTTCATCTTTCAAGCCAGGGCTGGGAAAGGTGTCAAAGGCCACAGCCAGTGGCTTTTGAGGGACACACCAGCCCAGGGCGGCCATCTGGCCTGACCCTGAAGGTGGTTGAGATTTTGGTGTGGGTTCTGTATGGTGAAGTGATGGTCAAGGTGAGGACGTGGCTGTGGTCCTAGCTCTGCCCTGATGCACCAGGTGAGCCTGGACTAGTCACCTTTCTTACCAGGGACTCAGTCTTTAATTTATCAAAGAGGGGTTGTTCTAGAATTAGTGTTTCTCAAAACAGGAGTCCATTGGCACTTGAGGGGGTCAGTTCTTCCCGTATAGGACTATTCCACACGCTGCCCCATGGGGATCCCCATATTCACTAGAAACACCCACTTCCCCACCCCCTCATGGCCCCAGCCACTGTGACAATCAAAATCCTATATCTCAACATATTCCCTTGGGAGACTGTCACCCTGGCTAAGGACCTTTTCCAAGAGCTGGGGCGGGGGGCTTCCCTGTACCTCAGGGTCCTCTCATGAACAGTGGGGATTATGGTGCCTTCCTCACTGGGCTATGAAGATGAAATGAGATACTGCTTATAAAAGTGCAGCCCAGTGCCTGGCACAGAGAACAGTAACTGTTACCATGGTGACACACAGAGCCCCCTCCCAAGTATCTACTGTCTAATGTCAACTCTGCAAAGTACATGCCATTATTCCCATTTTAGAGCTGGGGAAACCAAGGGCCTGAGAGGCTATATAACTCAACTGGTTTCAACAAGGGCTCAGGTTGACTTCCCAGCCTGGCCTCTTAAGAGCCCATCTGGAGGGCACGTGACAAGGCCAGGTACTCACTGGTGTGTGTTATAGGATGTCTGCATTGTGGGGTGGAGACAGGATGAGGCTTGGGGCTGATCACTGTCGGTCCCTGAAGACGGACTGGAGGCAAAGCCTTGCTGAATTTGCCCAACTACACGCTTCTCCTGCCCTGGTTTGTGAATTCCAAGTTCAGGTCAAGGAGATTTTCTCCTTGCTGACTTAAGATGGTTCTAAGGAATAGGAAGCGAGGGGCTAGGCTCCAGAGCCAAGGTCTGCAAGAGCAAAGCCAGGGCAGGGAGTTCACAGACTGGATGGTGGTGGGGGAGGGGGTGCGGGTCAGAGGTGGCTGCAGGAAGGCATTGCACTGGCAGGACACCCCCTCCATGATATTCTGGAGTGACAGAGGAAGGTGGCAGGGAACGGCGCTCAGAGCCCCGAGTTGGTATCACAGAGAAGCCACAAAAATCTCAGAGACATCCACGGGATGGTAGTCAGTACCCCTGAATAGTCATTGGAAGGACTGATGCTGAAGCTGAAGCTCCAATACTTTGCCACCTGATGCGAAGAGCAGACTCATTGGATAAGACCTTGATGCAGGGAAAGATTGAAGGAGGGAGAAGGGGATGACAGAGGATGAGATGGTTGGATGGCATCACTGACTCAACGTACATGACTTTGAGCAAGCTCCGGGGGATGGTGAAGGACAGGGAAGCCTGGTGTGCTGCAGTCCAAGGGGTCACAGAGAGTCAGGAATGACTGAGCGGCTGAGCAATAGCAACCCCATGACCTCCCATTCCTCACGGTATCTATGAGGCCCTGTGTCATCCCCACGTGTCCTCCTCCCCAACCTCTGACCTCATCTTGTGCTACTGTGTCCAGATACACAGACCATTCTGTTCTTCCCCACTCAGGGCCTTTGTACTGTGGCTGGTTCTGGCTGGAATGCTTCTCACCCAGACCTTCCCATGGCTGATTCCTCATTATCTGATTTCTTGGCTCAGAAAGGCCTTCCTGGAACACCTCAGCTGAAAGAGTCAGAAACTCCACCCTACAGAATCGTCCACTCTGCTTTTCATTTGCTTCTTAGCGTTTAGCAGTGGTAAGCTTTGTTATCTTACACTGTTTGCTATTTATCAGTGTAATATTCTGAGAGCCTAGAACAGTGTCTGGCACTAAATAGGTCCTCAGCAAATGCCAAATGAAGGACAGAGACACAGTTTCTGATGGCAGGGTTCCGAATCTGAGGGGAGACACAGCCCTGCCTCAGGGAGCCCCAGTCTGAGGGGAGACACAGCCCCTCCTCAGGGAGCCCCAGTCTGAGGGGAGACACAGTTGCTTTTCTTGAGGCAGTGCAATAGCTACCAGCAAGTACTGTCCAAATACGTAAGCCCTGGAGGAAGTGTGGCCGAGGAGCCATGTGCTTACGGGACTACCTGGAAGGCTTCCCATAGGAAGCCACCTCTGAAAACTGGAGGCCCCACATGTTAGACCCCTAGTGGACCAACTCCATCCTTTTAAATCAGAGCCAAATAAAAGTGGTTGTACTCAGGGCAACTTCCTGGAGGTCCAGTGGTTGGAACTCCAGGCTCTCACTGCTGGGGACCCAGGTTCGATCCCTGGTCAGGAAACTAAAATCCTACAAGCCACATGGTGCAGTCGGAGAATAAACAGCAAAGCACAGGGTGGTCCTGCTTAGACGCAGGCCGCGAGTGTGACTAGTGACAGACCCCTCGGATCTCTGACCACAGGTCCTGACACACCTACCTGACTAGTCCTTTTTGTGGTATAAATACTTGTCTGCATCTTGATGGGAGAAGAAGTGGTCACAGGCCACCATCTGCTTGGAACTTCTCCCCTCTTCTCTGCGCTCTGGTGCTTTCAGTCTGTATCCCCACTTACAGATTCCAGGACCACAGAGTGGGATGCAGTGCCCAGCTTACACCACAGTCTACAAGGGGCACCTATGTGGCGTTGTGCGGTTCACAGCCTATTTAGCTGTGCAGCAGCCCTGGTAAATTCCCAGTCTCAGGGCTGACGGGAACCTCAGAAAGCCTAGAGTGCAGTCACTCAACTTTAAAATGAAGAAACCAAGGCTCCTGGTAGAGACAAGGCTTTTCCAGGGCCATGCAGTGCTGCCTCAATGAAATGGCTGGGCTGCGTGTACCCATAGCTCTTGGCTCTGAGAGCAGCACCATGAGATGTCCCTTCCTCAAGGACTGTCAGAGTACCCCCTTCCCTCCCCTGCAGCACACCCTTGAGCCTAGCCTCTGCTCTCATTCAGACTCAGTACAAGCCATGCTTGGCGTCTTGCTCCGTGAACCACACCACCAACCTGTGACCCCCACCATTGGTCTACTCAGAGAGGGGGGCCCCGACAGAGTGGGATCCTCATCTGTATGTGGGGTGAAGGGAGCAACAGGGAGGTAGAGAGGGCCCCAGTCCTCCTGGCAGAGTAAAAACACATAGTCAGACACACTTGGATAGGAACTGCTCTGCACCACCCCTAACTCTGCCCCTGCCAGGGGTATGACTTTGGCGGTTCACTCAGCCTTTCTGGGCTCCAGATTTCTTGACTATAAAGGGGGGTAAAGATAACCCTGGTTTCTCCCCTCATCTCTCACCCCAGTGCAGTGAGGAAATTACACAAGGTAAATGATGTGTGGGACCGAGTGTGGCCCACACCACGGCTCTGCCTGCCCCTTAGAAACAAGCCCTCCTTCCGGACGACTTTCTCAGCCTCTGTTCTGCACGTGTGTGTTATGGCTCTTCCCCGCGGAAGCCGTTTAAAGGCAGGAAATGTTACTGGGAAGAGATAAAATCCTTGGCACAGCTCAACCATTACCAGAGATGTTTAACCAGCCCATGTTCAAGGCAGGAGGACACGCATGGAAGCGTTTTATCTTCCTCCCACAAAGGGAGAGCAGAGCCCCGCGCCAAGCTGAGATGAAGGCTTGACTTCTTTTTAAAATAGACGTTTAGGATTCTACTGATGCTTTGCTAACTCCCAGTCAAATCACGACATCGAGGAAAGAAAAACTCCATTTTCTGTTAAGATGTTGAAATGGCCCTTTCTAATTAGGCAGTGGGCTCCGGGAGGGGGAGCCCAGGAAGGTGGCCCAGAGCTGGGTCCACTCATCATACATTTCTGGGTCTGTGCGCCCCTCGGAGCTGAGCCTGCAAGTGCTGAGTGAGGGGACTGGCCTCCTAGCCATCCCGCCCTCTGAGTCTCCCACCAGACTAGGCTCCTGGTTGTCCCCCGGGAGGGATGTGAAGTCTGTTAATTACTAATCAGATACATGTTTTGCATATGTCAGTTGGTCTGATCATCTACTTTGAATTAGCAAAGACAAAATTGCCCGCAAAATGCAACTATGTGCAAATAACACCATGCATCTGGCCCACTGCTCCCGAGCTCCTTGTCTACCCGGAGGACATAGACTCATCTATTAAAGCTCAGCTCAACGCTGGTGGTAACAGCAACAACGAGCACTGCAGGTCTCTTTTGCTGTCAGTCACCACACTAGCTGCTGTCCACGTGTTAACTCGTTTCATCGTCACGTAACTGTGGTGCTTAAGAATGGCCACAAATTCTTCCCACTGGAGAGTTTTGAGTCTAAGTATTTTCACCTTGAATCTGGACAGACCCTGGGTCCACTTGACCAGTCCAATGTTGGGGAAGTGATACCATGCCAGTTTCTAGACCCAGTCTAAAGACGCAGCCTCCACCAACATCTCTAGGCACGCTTTCTTTGGCAGCCTCAGGCAGTGGTGGCAGGAGTCTGAGTAGCCCAAGACTGCCACCCTGGAGGGGCCACATCTGTGCACTCTTGTGAACAGTTCCAGCTGGACCCAGCCTTTCGGCCATCCTGGCCAAGGTGCCGGGCATGAGACCCTTGAGCTGAATAACCACTGAGTGATCTCAGCTGATGCCAGGTGGGGCAAAAGCACCAAGCAGCCAAGCCATGAGTAACTGACCCCCAAATTGTGAGGTATAATAAAATGGCAGGAGAACTTTGTTATGCAGCAGTAGATAACAGAACAACCTTCTGAGATAGGTCCAATGGAATACCGTTTGACAACGGAGGAAATTTAGACACAGGGAAGTTATGTAGTTTGTCCAAGGTCACACAGCTCATAAGTGCTGGAGCCAGGATATAAAACCCAGACATCCTGGTACCAAAGCCCAGGCTCCCTTTTCTCTGAACCTTGAATGGATTACTGCTCCATTGTCTGAGCATCTCTTGAACTTCCCCACTGGCAGGTCTTCTCCCCTACTGGATATAAGGCTGCTGGCAGGCAGATACCAGCTCTGAGTCAGTGCACAGCTCTGTCCTTGCACAGAGGAAGAACAGTCAGTGTTTGCTGAGAGTGGAGGCTGTAGCAGGGAGGATGGATGGATGAATGGAGCGATGAACAGGTGAATGGACCTGAATGGGATAGAGCCTAGAGTATGTGGAGCTAGAATTGTTTGGGATATGAGTTTATTAGAGGTGCTATGTGAGAATCAGCATGAGAAGGGCAGAGAGAAGCTAATCATGTGGTTCTTCACACATTCTTTTCCAGGGTCTCATGAAGAGTCACTCTTTGAGGCTAAAGATTAATTTTTAAAAAACACTTCTACTTTAGTGTTGCCTCCGTTATTTTTTTCTTTCTTTCTTTCTTTTTCTAGCACAGTTTTAACAAGGACCAAAACCAGATTCACTAAGAACTAGATGTCAGGAGCCTGAAATGTCTAGTCACTATTTGCACACTAATTTTGCTTCTGAATGTCCTGGTAGCCCAGGTTAAAGGGAAAATGCATTGAGTTCTTGTTTGGGGGAGATTGGCTGGTCTCTTAGTTCCAGAATCAGAAGCCCCAATAACTGCCTTGCAGAAGGCTCACCTCCAACCCTCAGGCAGGGAGCCCCTCCACACTCAGCCTCCAGACACATGCACCCCATGTGTTCACTGCCAGTCCACCGTGAATGCAGTGGTGCTTATTCTGACTCTTCCTCTGCTGCTCTCATGGACACTGGCTGAAGTCCATTCATCTCTCAACCATGAATCCTCAGTACTCCAGGTCCTGTGCTTATTGCCAGAATAGTCCATGACCTTCAGATCTTCCAAACCTTCTGGAGAAACAAGAGTCCCTGGGCTCCTTTCTTCAGCACTCTTTTAAGAGTCCAGGAAAACGAGAAGATTTCTATTACAGTGTCCAAGAGTATTTTTTCAGGAAGAATGGTTACTCTGAACCTCAATGGAAATTTCCACTGGGGCTTTTCTGTTTTCTAAAGCCCATTACACACACAGAGCAGCATGAAATTTACAGGATGCAATCTCTTAGATATTGATGGTTAGGTTATACAGTTCACACGAACAGATAAAAAGAGGCCGAGATTCATCTGGTGAGATGAAATCTCTCCTGCAAAGAGGGTGGTCTCTGCTCAGAGTTCAGAAAGAGAAGTCTGCACTTCCTGGAGGGATCTATTGCATAAATGGCTCTTACAAAGTATAACTGGATAACAGACCAGTTGACTCAGAGACGTTCATTATCTCATCAACCTCCTGAGAGTGACCGGGACAGCAGATTCTGAGCTCCTAGAGAAAGGGACGAGGACAACCACGCACAGTGCTCGTCCCTCCTGCCCTGCTGCCACCAGCCTCTGCCACGTAGCCTTGCTCAAGGCAGATAATTAACAGACCCCAGGAAAATGCTTAATCCTAGACCCGAGTCTCTCTACCCAGTCTCCTGTCTGGCACCCCCCACCCCAACACATACACACACCTTCCCCAGTCTCTGTGTTCATGGAACTAATCCATTGTACTACCACCTTGAGGAACATGTGAATCATCGAGCAAAGACATACACAAAGCTGAAGATAAGTTATTTTTGAAAACTCATTTTGAGGCCCCAAAAGCAAGCTTCTCCAGGGTCAGGGAGGCTGTGGAAGATGACAGCCAGACGGGGCCATTGGCTGTTTCCTGCATGCATCCCTTTCTCCCCGACTCTCTGGGCCTTTGCACTGTCTGTTCCCTCCACCTGGGATGTCCTTTTCAATTCCATCTCTTTCCGGCAAAATGCCATCTGTCCCTCAAAGCCCAGATATTCTCAATCTCCCCACCCCAGCATAAGCTTTTTGGGTTTAGGGCCCTCACCTCTCATGTCATAGAGTTGCTTCATGGTAAGTAGTGTGGACTCTAGAGCCAGTAGCCTGGGCTCCACTTAAGGCTGCTACTTAGTAGCTGTGTCAGAGGGAAGAACAAATCTGACTCCATATTGAGTCTATTTCTTTTATTTTAACCTTTGTATTCTATTGCTTTGGCTACAAGAATGTTGCCTCTAGCCTGAAATATACAGGACAGCCCTTTCTCAAGGCTCTGACCTTTAAAGGTATATAACACTTTGCCATTCACATAGAGATAAAAGTTGCAGAACAAACATTCTCGTTGTTGTAGGTTTATAGGAACATAGCAACCAGACCTACAGCGATAGCTGCAGGAACAAAGGATTTTGACACCGAGCAGTCTGCAATAGCTAACCACACCCCTCTCCTTTTACTATAAAAGAAGCCTGAATTCCAACTGGGGTAAGATGGGTCTTTGCAATACTAGTCCACCATCTCTTCATCTGCTGGCTGTTCCTTGCCCCAACACCTCATCACTCTGTTTACTGGCCTGTCATGCAGTGAATAGTACTAGCTTGGATTTGGTACCAGGTGTGCAACTTTGCACAAGTTACTAAAGCTCTCTGTGCTTTAGATTCCCTTTCCATGAGATGAGGAAGATGACAATGTCTACCTGATCAAGGTTGTTGAGAGAATTTTAAAAGCAATGAATGTAAATTGCTACATTATCACCACCCCTGGGAGGCTGCAGGCATGGGGCTGGGCACTCCAAGGAGTTCAGACTGCCTCCTGAGCTGCAGTGTGGGATAACGAGTTGGCTGCTGTTCACTCTGGAGGGAGGACAGACAAGCATGCAGTCAGGGCGGCTCCAGGGCTGGAGACCCTGCCCAGCATACCCTAACTGCCTCTGCCAGGCCCTGACATTGTCCTCAGCACCAACTCCCATCTCCCCCTCCTCCAGACTCAGAGGCCATCTGAGAGCAGACTAGAAAGGGAGCTCCTGCCTCAGATCCACTCTGCAGGGGGCTGCCGGCATTGGTAGGCTGGCAGTCCACTCTTTGGAAGAGGGGAGGACCAATTGTGATTTACAGTGTTTGTCAATTTCCAAGGTATAAATATTCCCAGCAGGGCCAGTTTCAAGCTCCTGATATGATGCCGCTGACTGCAGAGTGGAGAAGAGGCAGTTGCCTTCTGTCATACGGCAGTTCCACTCTGTGCCTATGGTAGATGTAAATAACCGGAAGAGCATGGATCAGAGTGAAACACACAGAATTAGCTGAATAATTAGAAAGGGATAAGGTGTTAAAGTGAAACTTCCCTGGTGGCTCAGATGGTAAAGAATCTGCCTTCGATGCAGGAGATCCAGGTTTGATCCCTGGGTCAGGAAGATCCCCTGGAGAAGGAAATGGCAACCCACTCCAGTGTTCTTGCCTGGAGAATCCCACAGACGGAGGAGCCTGGTGCGCTATAGTCCATAGAGTTGCAGAGAGCTGGACACAACTGAGCGACTGAGCAGGCACACACGCAAAGTATCTACAGCTGTTTCTAGTCTGCCAGGTGCAGCCACAGAGATCTCATTGGCAGAGTGTTTATGATGACCCCTAGTTTACAGAGAACTCCCGCCCCGACACACCACAGAAGGTATGAGGCTTCAGGATAAAGTGACTCCTCCAAGATCACAGCTAATCAGACCACCCTGCCAGACCAGTGTTCCATTCCTTTGATGACAAACCTGGGTTTCACCCTCAACCCTGCAGGGACCTCCCTTCCCTGTCAGTCCTGAGTTAATGGGTCTGCCTCAGAATTCAAAAACAAGTTGAAAGGGGAAGAGAGGGAGCGGTTCACTTTTCTGATGACTGGTGGGCCCAGAGCGTGCTCAGCTCTCCTTGTTATTCTTAGCGGGGATGCTCTTGCCTGGCAGCGGGGAAAGCAGGAGAGCGGGAGCTGGTGGGGAGGGGCGGGGAAGCCGGGCTCCACGGGTCGGCTTCCAGAAAATGAGATGTCAGCTGGCAGGAAAGAATTAATAAAAGGAAGTAGCCCCTGCTGACCCAGGCTCATTCATAGTAAATTTTGGATTCTGGAAGTTTCTCCATGGCCTCTGCTGCTTCTTAGGGGAGCACTGGGAGCCAGGTATGGAAGAGTGGTTGTTGTGAGCAGGTTGTGAGGTGGGGGTTTCAATTACCGGGTCCCCAGCTCTTTTGAAAATTACTTGCTTGTAAAAGGGAAATCAGTGACTGTTTCTTGGATACCCTTTTCCTGGAGAAGACCAAAGGCAAGCTGAGGAGTAGCCACGCCTTTTGGGAACCTTGGGCAACAGGAGCTGGATGAACCTCGATGATTGCAAGGCTTCCCAACCCTGTCCAATGCTACCAACCACCTGCTGTTGTCATTAAGCAATTCAAATCCTGGGCCACGGCTGTCATGTTAGCAGGCATCAGACTCACCTGGAGAGCTTGTTCAAGCAAATGAGGGCCCTGGCCCTGGAGATTGAGCCTCAGGAGCCAAGTGTGGGACCTGGCATTGTGCAAGTGTAACAAATCCCCAGGTGTGCCGGCTCCTATTGCAGCCGGACTCCACTTTGAGAGTCCCAAGGCCAATTCCCCAGACCCGAGCCTCCAGGGAAGAGATCTGTGCTTTTCACAACTCCCCAGGTGGTTCTTCACATCAAGACAGCTCAGGAAGCTGCTCACATGAGGGCCACCTGTGGCTGAAGCCCCCCGGACCCTTGTTACATGGCAGGTTCCCAGGCTTTGCCTTGATTCTGAGGACTTAGAACCTCTGGGGCTGGGGCCCAGGAATCAGCATTTAACCATATCTCTGTGTGATTCTGAGCTAATTACAGCTTGAGAGTCCTGACCCTGTATGCAGAGGAGAAAACTGAGGCCCAGAGTGGTGAACTGGCTGGAAAAAGCCCTTGCTACCACTTAGAAATCAAAGTGAACCCCAAACCAGGTTGTTTTCCAATAGAAGAACAATAATTCAAGGTTCAGGCGAGCTCAAGTTTGCCCTGGGAACCTCAACATCTGCCCCTGAAGCCTGGACAGGTTGGCCAGAGCCCTCTGGATCCTGGAGTCCTCTCTCTTCTTAGGAGCAAGAGTCACGGGGCACCAGCCCCCAAACACACCACCAGCCCTCACGTTGCCAAGCACTGTGGCCATGCCCTTACACCTGTGCACAACCTGAGGTCTTAGCCTTAGGTTCCCTCTCTGCCTGGGATCTCTCACATCTCAGCCCTCACTCACCCTCCATTGAAGCTCCGTCACCTCCAGCCAGCAGTAACGCCCTCCCCTGGACTCACACTGATTTTGCACAATTGTCCACTGCTGCTCTCGCTGCGATGGCAGGGCCAGCCTACTGAAGGATCACAGCTGTCCCCACCTTCCAGAGGTTTGTCCTGCTTGCTGATGCCTCTGTCGTCCTGGCCATAGTAACAGGTGGAGAGGAATACTGGAATGGTGCTACCAATTTGGTAGTTAAATCCCCTTCATCTGCCTTCACTTATCCAGGTTAAGACTTACCTGTCCTCCAAGCAGCAGGTATCCTAAAAGATAAGATGTTCATCAAACTGTTTCCCAGGAACTTGGAATCAGTTGCCTATCTCAAGCTGAACAGTTTAAGATCGAATGGGATTCCTGACCCTTCAACTGGGCATGCACTAGGGTCCTTAGGGCACTTTGCACATGTGAAGCCCTGTTCTTTAGTTACACCTGGGCAGAAGGTAATTACTGCACCTTTTTCCAATCACCTTGCCCCAACGGCCCCATGTCCACAGGCCTGAGACTGCCCTGCTTACTTTTTCTTTATCCCATAAACACCCGAGGCCCTTGCCTTGAGAGAGGAGGATTTGAGATTTCTCCTCCTGTCTCCTTGAATGGCTGACTTGCAAATAAACCCTCTATTTGCTGCAAATCCTGGTGTCCAGCGTTTTGGTTTGCTGCGCATTTGACAAAACAAACGTGGCTTAGTAGCACTACCCATGGAAGCATCGTGGAGGCATGACACAGGTGGGCTAGAGCTCTGGAAAAAGCAGAGACATCTAGAGAGCATTTTTAAGAAGGAAGAGGAGGTTAAAGGAGATTTTTAAGGAGTTTGGGTCTGTGTGCTGAGTTGCTTCAGTTGTGTCCCACTCTTTGTGACCCCGTGGACTGTAGCCCACCAGGGTCCTCTGTCCATGGGATTCTCCAGGCAAGAATACTGGAGTGGGTTGCCATGCCCCTCCTCCAGGGGATCTTCCCAACCCAGGGATCTAACCCAGGTCTCCTGCATTGCAGGTGTATTCTTTACCATCTGAGCCACCAGGGAAGCCCAAGAATATTGGAGTGGATTGCCATGGCCTCCTCTAGGGGATCTTCCCAACCCAGGGATTGGACCTGCATCTCCACCGTTGGCAGGCGGGTTCTTTACTACTGGCACCACCTGGAAAGCCCTTGGGCCTCTTCTGTGAGATATAATTCTTACCTTACTCCTCTCCCAGAGAATTTTCAGCAAAACTGCCCAGTATTTCAGAGAAGGCAATGGCACCCCACTCCAGTACTCTTGCCTCGAAAATCCCATGGACGGAGGAGCCTGGAAGGCTGCAGTCCATGGGGTCGCTGAGGGTCAGACACGCCTGAGCAACTTCACTTTCACTTTCATGCATTGGAGAAGGCAATGGCAACCCACTCCAGTGTTCTTGCCTGGAGAATCCCAGGGACAGCGGAGCCTGGTGGGCTGCTGTCTATGGGGTCGCACAGAGTCGGACACGACTGAAGTGACTTAGCAGCCCAGTATTTGCAAAAACTTCCGGATACAATTTATTCTGTATCATTAGTGTGATGCTGATGTGGTTCCTTAGATGGAAAAAAGAAGGCCCATTTTTAATAGGTCCTGACACTCTGTCCTGTCCTGCATTATTAGTTACTGCTGCTTGATGAGTTACTTGGAGACTTGGTGGCTTAAAACAATAGGGGCTTCCCTAGTGGTCCACTAGCTAAGACTCTACACTCTTCTAAGTTCGGACCCTGGTCAGGGAACTAGATCCGACATGCCACAACTAAAAGATCAAAGATCCTACATGCCACAATTAAATAAATAAATGAAAATAAAATAAGTAAAAAATAAAGCAACAATGAGTATCTACGGTTTCTGGTTCAGAAACTTGGCTGCAGCTTAGCTGGGTAGTACTGGCTAGAGATCTCTCACGAGGCTGTCTGTAAGACATTGGCCAAGGATGTTTTCACTGAAAGGCCTGGCTGGGGCTGGAGGAGCCTGGGAGGAGAAGCAGCAGCTTCCAGCATGGCTCCCTCATGAGGCTGCTGCGCTGATGCTGCGCTTGGCAGGAGGCATTGTTCTTCCTCAGGGCAGCCTCTTTCTGGCCGCATGAGTGCCTCGAAGCTGGCTGGCTTTCCCCAGAGTGAGCAACTCAAGACAGTGAGGCAGACAGAACTAGCAATATCTTTATGACCTAGCTTTGGAAATTATAAAGTTATTGGCACTTCCACTACAGTTCTACTGACCAGGAAAGAAGAATCACGAAGTACAACCCCCCTTCAAGGGAGTTCGGCTCCTCCTTTTGAAAGGAGGGGTGCTAATGATTACTTGGGCAGATATAAAAAAATCCCCCGGTTGTAGTATATGGGACACTGGGTGGCTGAGTCTGGTACTTAGGAGATGCTAACTAAATGTCTGGTGAACTGGACAGTCACTCTTTCTCTGATGCCACTCTGCAGCTGAGATGGGACAGGAGGCAGCAGTGACTGGTGTGGGGCATCTCTAGCTGTCTGATGCCACTCTTGGCTGCTGACCTATGCTGACATATGGAGCCACCCTTCTTGGTCTGGGTCTCTGACCAACGGTGTCCTTCCTGCCCTGTGCATCCTTCTGGCTCCCAGCCTCCTGTGTATTGCCTCCTACGTGACTCCTGTTGACTCTAAAAGGCCAATATGGGCAGTCACTTCCACATGGGCTTGCTGCTAGGCCTGGGTTCCTTCCTTCTAGAGGGAGACTCAAGAATTCCCATATGACGTGGGGTGGGAATGACCTTCCTCCAAGGCTACAATAACATGGCTGTTAATCAAACCAGCTCCTTCCCTTATCATCTTGACATGTCCATTTCAGCCAAGACTGTTTGTTGCTCTTCTCCCACCCAGAATGCCCTTCATCGTCCTCTCTGCCCTACTAGCTCCTACCCTTTGGGAGACAGTGTGGTGTCATGGAGAGAACACAGGCATTAAAATCTAAAGCCAGCAACTCAAGACTCTGTTTCTCTACATGGTACTTGAGCACCTTGGACAAATCAGCCCAGGACCTTTCTGAGCCTCAGTTTTTCTCATTTATAAAATGGGTGTATTATACCACCTTAGGCTGTCATGTTAAGGCTTAAACGAGAAAACAGATGGGAGTCTGGTTTTAGTGCAGCACTATAGGGAAGGAATTTTTACTTTTTCTTCTCATCTTCCTGAGCCCAAGTCAGTTTTCTCTCCCCCAGGAGACATTCTTCACATTTATGAACCTTTCCAGTCATCACAGTAAAGAATCTGCCTGCAATGTGGGAGACACAGGTTCGATCCCTGGGTCTGGAAGATCGCTTGGAGAAGGGAATGGCTACCCATTCCAGTATTCTTGCTTGGAGAATCCCAAGGACGGAGGAGCCTTGTGGGCTAGAGTGCATGGGGTCACAAAGAGTCA
The DNA here is from genome assembly GCF_027580195.1 of Bos mutus. Taxonomy (NCBI): domain Eukaryota; kingdom Metazoa; phylum Chordata; class Mammalia; order Artiodactyla; family Bovidae; genus Bos; species Bos mutus. The sequence continues at coordinate 35,695,643 of NC_091639.1, read as the reverse complement.
GACACAACTGAATGACTTTCACTTTCACTTCTCCCAGTCATCACATTTCAACCACTCAATTCTGCATTTAATCTGGGCACCCTCCCGTTTTTCTTTTCACTGGCGTTAGGCGAGTTTCTGACATGGAGTGTTGATTCCTGTGTCTCTACCACAGCACGGGATACAGTGCTGAGTCTACACGGGTGCTTGGAGAATCCTCACCCACAGACCACACATGGGCATGCTGACTTCTGGGGGCTCCATTTTCTATTCTGTTGACCCCCATTTAGTGGAGATTCTGTGCAGCCAGACTCCAGCTTCTATTTAGTTTTTTTTTTTAATTAATGTATCTGTGTCTGGCTGTGCTGGGTCTCTGTTGCTGCGTGTTGGCTTTCTCAAGTTGCAGCAACCTGTGGCTCCTGTCCAGATGTGCTGCTCAGCCTTCTCATGGTGGTGGCTTCTCTTGCTGCAGAGCACCGGCTCTAGGCACACGGGCTTGGCTGCCCCACAGCATGTAGGATCTTCCCCAAGCAGAGATCGATCCATGTCCCCTGCATTGGCAGGCGGATTCTCAACCACTGGACCAACAGCGAAGTCCAATGTAGCCTCTAATGGCCCATGTCTGCTGTTCTCATCAAAGACCTTCCTTTGGGAATTGCTTGGTTCACCCTACAGTCAGCAGTCAAGTGCCCAGGAGTTTACACCACTTCTGGCTCCCAGCAGTCTTTAGCCAATGACTGACCCGTGCAGAAGTCTGAAAACCCACCTCCCTTGCCTTAGAGAAGTGAAGGTGTCACTTGTTCTTTAGAGCTCCCTGTGGGATCAGGCTGAGGCTGGGATGTGCCCTGAAATCGCACCTTGCCTTGCCTTCCTTGTTTCCCTGATACGCTTCCAGTTTCCTAATTAGATCTTTTGCGTCTGAATCCTCAGTTCCAGATCTACTTCTAAGGAACCCACCTAAGAGATCCCCATCCATAAGAATGAGCAAGGCAGCACCGATAAGCCATATGCACCAAGCTCTGCAGAGAGGAAAGGGAGGGAAGAAAACACATCCCTTTTCCCTCCTTTTGGTTGCTTCTTGATCACCACCACCACCACAACTCGGGGAAGAAAAAGTGATTCATTTGCAGTTTACCTTTTCTTTAACATAATAAACTTCCATGTTTGGAGGCTTAATTGGATCTATTCTTGGATGTGACAAAAAGTTAGTGGGAGATGAAAGGGGCACATCAAGAAAAAAAAAATCCAAGTGAATAATTTAAGATCACATCCATAATTAATGGCATTTGGCATGTTTCCCTTGGAAGCCTAATCACAGCATGGAAGTGCTAATTAGAGTCGTTTGGTGCAAATCAGTCATTGCAGGTGTGGAGAAGCTGCCTCTGTTCTTTCCAGCACCAGTGGAGGCTGAGGTGCTGGCTCCTCAAATAGGGCGGGGCTTGAATAAACGATAGGCCTCCAGGATGGATGAGCTTCAGCAAATGATGGAGCTCCATTTGGAAGCATTTAATGGTGTGAAATTAGTTTCTCTTCTTGTTGAGGAGAGGGACACATACATGGTGTGTGTGTGTGTGTGTGTGTGATGGTGGTACACAGTGGGTTGGAGCTGGAGAGACATTTTCGGTGACTTCTTTCCTTCTCTTGTCTTTGGGGAAGACTAGGGAATGAAACAGGGCTGGAGCTGGAAGGAGGGGAGTGAGGAGAGGAGGCAACCTCTCCGCCAGCCCCTGCACCCACCCAACACCCAGCAGGATGGGCAAGGTGACCTGTCGCAAAGACAGGTGCATCTGGGAAAGGGAAGGCACCAGAGTGTCTTCAGTTTACTCTTCCGTGTCCACTCTCCTCCCCAGGAGGGTGAAACCATGCACTCAGCCCTCCCTGGTGTGGTTACTGGTTGGATTCAACACATGGGGAGCACCTACTAGAGACGGGCAGGGAGGAAGGAAGAGAGAGCAAGCTCAGGTGACTTACTTCCCCTCTCCTTCCTCTCCTTTGCAGGGTCTTCCTGCCCCACTAGGACTGAGATTCCACTTCTTGTAGGGCAGCGCTCTACTCACAGCCCTCAGATCTCAGGGCCCAGGTGACCTGGGGCTTCGGGGCCTGGGGCACCCACCCCACCCTCCCCCTGCCTGGGCTACAGTGTTCCCCCTTGTGGTTCCCTCCCTACCTGCACCTTTGTAAAGTGAAGTGAACTGAAGTCGCTCAGTTGTGTCCGACTCTGTGACTCCATGGACTGTAGCCTGCCAGTCCATGGGATTTTCCAGGCAAGAATACTGGAGTGGGTTGCCATGCCCACCTCCAGGGGATCTTCCTGACCCAGGGATTGAACCTGGGTAACACTCCTTTATTAAAGTTGCCTCAAATGACCCTAATTTGAGACTGACATTGCTTAACAGCTCTGTCAAGACTCTGAAAAAGAACTCCTTCACAAGAGTGACATTCTTTTAAAATGGAACTCTCTCCCTGAAAAGCCAACATTTTCGCCAATATTCTTTGGCAGTCTTTATAAAATGCATCCATCATTTCCCTGCCATCTTAAAGAGAAGTAACTTCACATGATTGAAAGCCACTCTTGCTAATTCTTTATGAACATCAACTGTTGTCCTGTGCTAGGCACTGCAGACTTGGATGACTGTTACGGGCTGAATAGTGTCCCCACCCAAATTCATATGTTGAAGCCTTAATCCCAACTCACCGTATCCAAGTCTAGAACCTTTAAGGAGGCAGTTAAGGTTAACAATGTCATCAGAGTGGGTCTCCATGCGGTAGAACTGGTTTTCTTACAAACAGAAGGGCACCAGAGCTTTCTGTCTCCCCCTGCGCCCACAGAGAAAAGGCCGTGTGAAGACACAGCGCTGGGACTTCCCTGGCGGCCCAGTGGCTGAGGTGCTGTGCTCCCCATGCAGGGGGCTGGGTTCAATCCCTAGTTAGGGAACTAGATCCCACATGCCACAACTAAGGGTTCACACATAGCAACTAAAGACCCTGCAGGCCACAACTAAAGCAGATGCGATGCAGCTGTTGCAGGGAGGAAGCCAACTCTGACTCCAGGTTGGAAACTGTTTCTCTGACTTGCTTTTAGTTGCTTTTGTGATTATAATCATGATTACTGGCTCGCCTGGAGGACCCTGCCCCTCTGCCTGCCTGTGAACTACAGTGCCCTTGTTCAGCTCTTAGAGAGATGGTTTGTCCCTGCCCACCTGTGATCAGGACATGAGTTTGAGTGAACTCCGGGAGTTGGTGATGGAAGGGACGCCTGGTGTGCTGCAGTCCATGAGGTAGCAAAGAGTCAGACACAACAGAGTGACCAAACTGAACTAAACTGACCTTGTGAACAGGAGAGGTTAACACACCCCTTCCAAATGCTGGCCATTCCCTTGGAGATGTTTTGCAAGACTGAAGACCCTTTCACTTTACTTCCCCACTGCCCCTTCCTCTCTATTCTGTCTTCTGACTTTAGTTCCTCATTGCTTCTTTCTCTCTGATCTATAAAAGAACCTTGTATCCAGACCCCAATAAGTTGGCTATTTTGAGGTGCTAGCCTTCCATCTTCTCAGTCTGCAGGCTCCCCAATTAAAGTCTCTCCCTTGCCTCCACACCTCATCTGTCGGATTCACTGGCCTGTCATGTGGCGAGCAGAGTGAGCTTGGACTTCGTAACACAGCCAAATAAATAAATAGATAAATACTAAAAAAAAAAAAAAGTATGGAGACCGCAATCTATAAGCCAAGAAGAGAGTCCTCACCACAAGCCAATCCTTCTCACACCCTGATCTTGGACTTTCAGCTTCCAAACTTATGAGAAAAATCAGTGTCAGTTTAAGCCACCCAGTCTACGGTGTTTTGCTTTAGCAGCCTGAGCACAGACTCATACAGAGACTCCAGAATGTAGAGAGGTTTGCCCTTACCAGAGTGACTCCAAATTTCAGTGTCCACCCCACTCTGGTTTTATAGTCTCTTTGCCTCAGCTCTTAGCTATTACCTCTTGCCGCCAATAAGGTCATTCCCTTTAGCACAGCCACCCGTTCCTCACTTAAATCTTACTCGTTTTCTAGTATTAAACTGTGCAGTGCGATCAGAAAAAGAAAGCTTGTTAGAAGTGTGGATAAAGCGAGAGTTCATAGGTTCCGAGTGAGGGTCTGAATTCCTCTCCCTGAAGAGTACATGTGTTTTAATGCAGAGACTTTACCGCGAGGACTTTTTAGATGCCCGGAAGCCATTGCTTTCTTACTCTGGCGTCCTTGTTATACTCTTGTAAAGCTGAGGTTGCCGAACGGTGGCCTAAGGAAAAACGCAGCATCATAGTAACGTCTCACTTTCCTGAACTGGATAGAACTCAGTGAAATTTCTTGTAAAATCAGGTCTTCACCTCACACCTGAGGATCCTCTGGCTTGAAATTATTAGAAACTTGGCTTCTGGCCCCTGCTACAGGCCCCCTGGTAAGAGAGTGGCCTCCGGATTCATTTGGCCAAGTGGGTTCCTGGGGTGTTTGCTTAGCTTGCAGGCCCCAAGGTAGCCATGCTTCGTCCGGGCTGGGACGGCCCTGCAGCCATCGATGGGCCGATTTTACGAGGGGCCGCCTGTGGAACGGCGTGTACGACTCCCCTCCAGCCTCCTCGGCTTGTAATGCTCATTGACCGAGACAGCTAATCGATTGTTGCTCCTTGCCAGCCCCCAAGATATCGACCTGGGGCTCAGGAAGACTTTATAAGGAGTCATCGGGGGGATTCTTTCAGTTCAAATTGAATTGTGGGCCATTAAATCTCTTTAGTTGAAGACTGTGCCTCATATCGTATGCCAATGTGCCTTCTGAATTTTTAACCAGCATAGGAGAACCACCACCTTTCCTACAGACTTCTCAAGCAGGTCTCGGGTTTTCTTTTTTTTCCCCTCCAGCAGATCTGGTTAATTGTTATGGATTTTTCCAGCAAGTAAAAGCCTTTGGAGTTTGGAAAGAGCAGGCTTTGTTTTTTCTCCTAAAGAAAACCAGCTCCGGTGCTTCTGCCTAGAGACACAGGTAGGAGGGAAGAAGGACAGAAAAGGAGAGAAGGTGGGACCTGGGGAGCCGGCCATCCAGGGCATCGCAGAGGAAACTATTGATCAGATGTCACAGGTGTGTACTCCACACTTGCAGCTCAATACACACAAGCAGACCCACATGCACAAACACACATTCACACCACCAGGCACATATATGTAAAGAGAACTTCCCAGTAGCTCTGCGGTAAAGAATTTGCCTGCACAGCAGGAGACGTGGTTTCGATCCCTGAGTCGGGAAGATCCCCTGGAGGACGGCATGGCAACCCACTCCAGTATTCCTGCCTGGAGAATCCCATGGACAGAGGAGCCTGGTGGGCTACAGTCCATGGGGTTGCAAAGAATCAGACATGACTGAAGCGACTGAGGACACACACACATAAACACACAGTCATGTGTGTACACACACACTTGTGCATGTACACATGCCCAAACATACACAGGTGCATGTACACACGCCAGCTCCATCACTGTTAGCATGTGACATTAGGTGAGTTATGTACATTCTCCCAGTCTTGATGTTCTCATCTAGAAATCTGGAAGCAGTCCAGGTCACGGTGCAGAATAGATTAGTCCATGGAGGAGAATCCTCAGGCATGTAACAGGTATTGAATGTCTGGCCCTCCGCTTGCAATCCTTGGTAAGGTCTACTGTGGAATCAGAGATGGGAAGAACCTATAAACATCCTTGTTGTATCCGTGAGGACACTGAGGCTGCATGGAAGACATGCTTCATCCAAGGTCACCCAGCGAGTCAGTGCAATCGTGTAAAAGAAAGCCCCTGTCTTTTTGGTTCCTTGTCCTTTGAAGTAAAATGCTGACTCAAGAATTAATGATTGGGAAATGTGAAGATGTAGAAACAAAGAGTAGCTGCTGGGCTAAGGTACTGGTAACAATTTAGACTATAATTGTGCCACATAACAGAATCACCAACTCCCACTTCCCTGAAAGGTATAGATAAAAGCCTGACACACATTCCGAAGTTGTTTTTACAGGATGAGGAAAACTGCTGACCCCAATAACAGAGACCCTAGACTGGTAGAAACCTGAAGGCTGATGATGCTTGAAACTTCACCTTGATGCCAACCAATCCCTGAATTGTCCACAAGCTGATCACGCCCTGCTCCTTGAGCACTATAAAACTCCTCCCTACCCCCTCCAGGCAGGGTTGCATGGTCTTCAAGGAGTTAGCGCACTGTGCCCCCCTTTGACTAGCAAAGCAATAAAAGCTACTCTTTTCTATTTCACCCAAAACTCTCTGCTTCTATTTGGCACCAGTGAACAGAGGCTGAATTTCAGCAACATCAGTACTAGGTGGGAAAACTCCTGGGCTGCTTTCTTCCAGGACTGTTTTCTATTACTCTGCCTCCATCAAGGAGAAGGAAGAGGCTCTGTCGGCCACATGCTAAACCCCAACAAGATTAATAGTTCTTATTAACAACTCACATTTGTGTAGCATTTTACTCTTTTCAGAGAGCAGAGGCTAATTAGAAACTTCAGTCCTAAGAGAGGCTGCCCTGGGCCTCTGGTGGGCACCCCTGGCCAGGGTGAAGGAAGGGAAGGGGAGCCAGAAAATAGGTCTCATTGAATACAAAGACGTCACCCCAAGTCTGAGCTCCCAGGCCTGTGTGCGTGCCTAGAGAGAGCAGGATTGCCCAGAAACAGCCTCGGGCTCGCCTGACCAGCAACACCACTAATTTCAGCACAGTGGCCGGGCATCATGGGGACAGAGGCTGGGCTGGGAACCAGAGCTCAGATGCACAACACAGCATGCAGCCAGGAGCAGAGGAGGCGCCAAGGTCAGGGGCACTGGGGTCAGAATCAGGATGAGAACTCCATTCAGTAGGTATCGCCAAGCACCCTGCTGGTCTGAGAGTGGCTGACAACACACACAAGGTGAGCGAGTGGAGACACCCCTGACCTTGTGGTTTAGTAACATTTGAGCACTCCCACATGCCAGGTGCTATTGTCAGGCTGTCAGTGTAATCTCCCGGCTAATCCTCCGAACAAGTTTATGAGGTAGGGTCTGTCATTATGCTCATTCTACGTAAAGACACAGAGGCAAAGAGAGCTTAAGTCTCTTGCCCAAGGTCTAAGTGGAGGAAATGGCGTCCATATCCATACACTAATGGATATGGACATGTTCACTTGGGTTCCCCTACACAGGCCTGACCTGAGTCAAGGACTTGTGTACAAGTAGCTTAGTTAGGAGCTGGTCCTGGAAAACTCAGGCAGAGGAGTGGAGAGGTGGCAGGGAAGGGAAGGAAGCCAGGGCCGTGTGCATGGACAGTCAGATCCCCAGCTGATCCTGCTTCATCCTGTTGGGGGTCCAGGAGCCAGTGCAGAACCTGTGCTTTGGGCTTGTATACCCCTAGAGATGAGGGAGCTAGGGCATTTATATACCCTGTTCCTGTCAATCACGGGCTGAACTGCTCCCGGGCTGGTTATCCCCAGCTCTTCCAGCCTGTAATGTAGGGGCACAAAAGCCTTCCAAGGTCAAGAAAAGCCCTCAGCCAAAAAAAATTGAAAAAAGCATTGGGAAGTGGGCCGGCATGCACCAGAGGGGACATGGGAGGGGGCACTGACAGTGCTCAGTGCGGCCACTGTGATGTTCTAGGTGGCGGAAGAGGACAGGGATCCCCACCTCTATCTCAGAAATTGAAGCAGGTAGACCCCGAGGGGTGAGCGTTTGAAGATCTGAAACAGCTGATACACTGGATGCTGTCCCCATCCAGTCTTGTCCAGGTTAACAGATCAGCCCCTGCAGCCCCATTCCATGAACTTCCCCAAGTCCTGACACAGAACACGCCTATCAGGCCTGAACACGGAGCACTTTAAGTTCAAGGATGAGACAAAGACCTCGCTTGATCCAACAGCTTCACCTAGCCTGCCCACACCCTTGACCTTGAGAGACACGATAACGCCTGCACCTTGAGTCCTGTTTAGGTCCCTAATTCGCCGACCCTGGCTGGGGAGCTCCCACAAGGTGAGGCATGCAGGCTGGAGAAAGAAGGGACTGGATGTCCTGCTGCACAGGGCCACCCACCCCTGAAGTTGTGAGCCCTGATGCGCTGGGAGCAGCAGCCCAGCTCAGGAGCTGAGGGCCGGTGGCGATGAATATATACATCCCCGTTTGCTGCGAGTTGGTGTAACTGGACTGAGTATTGGAGAACGCTAGTGGAACGTGGAGAAAAGTCAATAGACATATGTAAAAAGAAATCATTACATTTAAAACGATTTCTCCCCTGCAGGCCTTGGGAAACTGTCGCTATCAAGGAGAGAAGTGGGCCTCTGCTGAGCCTGGAAATGCTTCTGGGCCTGGGTGGCTGTGTGGTCCTGCAGACAAGACCGGCCTTCCTTATCTGCTCAGGCACGAGTTGTCAGGTACCACCCAGGGTGACACTGTTACTGGGTTGTGGATAAGGAAGGAGCCTGTTCACAGTGACTCCCAGCCCAGGGAAGGGTCAGAGTCTCTTGATCTTGCTGGAATTTACATATATACAACTTCCAAGTACTCAGGGCATCACTGAGTTTCAAAAGTCTGTGGCTTCATAGACACAACAGCTTCTTCATTTGCAGGTTGGAGATAAAAATGACCCCCAGAATTGCTGTCAGGAATAGCCTACGAAGTACCTAAAACACAACACGAAGCCTGGCGCTGGGTGTTATCATAACTACACTCTCTGGGCTGTTTCAGCTCTTTCCATCTGGAAAGTGGGCTCCTCGAGGGAAGAGGGGTGACTTTGACTTCCTCTTCACCAAGGCCACAAGCTTGGCAAACTGTGATTTTTGGTAAGGAGTGAATGAATAAATGAGTCAATGAGCGGAATTGTGACAGCTGCTGATACATAGTAACCTCAATCTTTACTGTGTAAGATTTTAACCCCTGATTAGGTAAATCTCCCTGAACTTTTCTCTCAAATACCCATCTCAACCCTATTTGCTAATATTTTCTATTGTCATTTGCTTACTATCTATCTCTTTAGTTACAATCAAACTTGGTGAGGGTGGGGCCGTGTCTCCCTCCTCACAGTGCATCCCCAGGGCTGAGCATGGTCCCAAAGCTGGTGCTCAGTGGTTGATGGAAGGGAGGACACGAAGTGGGGCAGGGAGACAACGAATATGAAAAGTGTGAGAGAGACTTGGAAAGCCCTGAGGCACCAGGGGCTGTCGCTGCCCTTGTGATGGGAAGGCAGGGTCCTTGGCTGGGACTGGGGGTAGGGACGGAACAGACCAGCAGGAATGAGTCTGAGATGAGGAGGCCTTGACTGCCCTGCTTGGGCTCTGTGACCATCTTCCCTAGCCCCAGCCCCCCACCTGGCATGCTCTTCCTGCCGTGGCCTCTGTGTTTGCAGGGAAGAGAGTTGGTTTGGGGTCATGGATGCCTGTTATGAATCTGGCCTGTGGAGGGATTTCATTTCCTCCCTGCAAAGGTCACTCTCTCCCCCATCACAAGGTAGAAGGTGGGCAAAACAGAGAGGGGACCAGGTGGCTCCTCGGGGGAGCGCCCCTGCCCAACACCTTGGAGCCTGTGCCGGTGCTGTACACCCACAGCTGTGCTCGGGAAAGGCACAGAGGGTCCCTGGTGGCACAGAGCTGTCTCTTGGTAAAAAGCTGTGCTTTCCACCTTGTAATTAGGATGGCTCTGCCTGCAGCACGATGTTCCTTCTAATCACCAAAGGATAAGCTAGGAGTTAGCATAATGCAGCGTGTTCCTCCTCACACACACAGGCAGAAGGACAGAGAGAGAGAGAGAGGATGAGCAGCAGATCCAGAGGTGGCAGGCTTGCCTGGGAGAGAAGAGACATCTTCTGGAGCAGAAAGAAGACTAGAGCATCACCAGGGCTGGGGGCGGTGAAGAGGGGGAGACAGCTACTGAGCTGGAGGAAGGCAGGGGCATGCTCCCGGCCCTGCCCTCAGGAGCCCCCGTCTGAGGGGAGACACAGCCCTGCCCTCAGAAGATCCTCAGACTTATGGCAGAAGGGAGAGAAGTGAGCTCCATGAAGCTCCTACCTTGCGCCAAGGGCAGGCTAGATGCACCCAGCACCTCACATAGCCCTGTGGGGTAAGCAGGGCTGCATGTCCTGCACCAAGGGCATCCCTGGTGAGGGCGGTGCCCTGAGGGAGGCTCGAGGCGTGCCTTCTGCCAGCTTACAGACAGGGGAGGGGAGGCTGAAGCTATGCCCGAGGACTCACAGCGCAAAGTACAGACCCAGGATTTGGTCTCGGAATTCAGGTCAAGGGCCCCTTGGGCAGTGGCTGGTGTGTGAGGGAAAGTGGGACAGAGAGAGTGAGGACTCCCTGCAGAGCCCACGTCTCGGTTGACCTGCCTGGGGACTAAGGCTTGCAGACCTTCCCTTTCCTGGGAAGTGGTCCCTGCAACTGGAGAAGGGGAAACGGAAGGGAAAGAGCAAAGCCAAGTTTGCATTGCTGTCCTGGCCCCGGAGGTGAGCATCTGGTGCTTGACTTCCTGGTTCATCTCAGGAGGCCTGGGACAGATATCTCAGGGCTAGAAACCAGGCAGTGAGAGGGAGGAAAATTCTCAGTCACCGCTATCCCCTCTTGACCAAGGGTAGCTGGTGCTTGCTGGTTGCAGGCACCTGAGCGCCAAGTAGGTACTCTTGATATAATAGGGACAAAACCTACTCCATATTGGATCTGTTTCTTTACTTTAACCTCTGTACTCTAGTGCTCTTGCTACAAGTGAAAAATGTTGCCCATAGCTTGAAACATACAGGATACTCCCCTCCCATCCAGGCTGCCACATAACATTGAGCAGAGTTCCCTGTGCTATACAGTAGGTGTTTGTTGGTTATCCGTTGTAAATGTAGCAGTGTGTACATGTTGATCTCAAACTCCCCAACTATCTCAGAAGGGCTGAGAGCTCCTGAAACTGCCCTGCTCTCTCTTGCCTCCTGGACTTTGCACCTGCCAGTCCCTCTGCTGGGCATGCTTTGCCCCTTCCCCATTTTCCTTTTCTAGATGGCTTCTAGATCTGAACAAAGACGACATGTCTTCCCGGAAACCTTTCTGGAAGCACTCCCTCAGCCCGTGCGGCCTCGTCTAGAAAGGCCTTCCACACTGACCTCTGTGAGGTCGCAGACTGCATGCCTTTTTACTGTGGAAAATGGTGCAGGCGGGCACTCGGGGGCTGTGGGGGCTTCTTGCACTGCCTCAGAACTTCCCACAGGAGTGGACCTGGGAAGTCAGGGGGTTTTGAAAGGATCAGACAGCTCAGTGCCGGCCACGGATCCCAGCCCCCGTGCCTCCAGCCCGTCTGCCAGCCCATCAGCGGTCTTCTGCCCGCTCTCCCCTGGTCCCCAGCTGACTCAGCAATGCCCTGGCAGGACTGTTTTTCTGCTCTCAGTGACCTGTGACCAAAGCCACTTGCAGCTAATTAGCACCGGCTGTGTGTCTGACCTCTGCCCCTGGCTGGCGCTCACCACCCCAGCTCATTCCCATTTAATGGGCTCAGCACCCGCCTGGCAACCTCCATCCTCTCTCTCTTCACATGACTGAGCTTCCAGCCTGAGGGTTTGTTCCTTCTTTCTGGCTTGCTTCGTTTTATAATTAACACTTTCTTCTTGCTGTTCTCTTCCCTCCTCCACTCACTGTCCATGTGATGCCGGCCTGGGTCCCCCAGAGACAGACTGAGGCAGTCGTGGGCCCTACGCCTGGGGCACCTTCAGTTGGGGCTGACACGGTGATGTGGCGGGACAAGGACAGGGCACAGGGATGCACAGAGGGAGAGCATGCGGCCCCCAGTCTACCCACTGTGCAGAGGAGAAAACTGAGGTCCAGAGAGGGTGAGCATGCTGACCGATGCAGCGATCTAAAATGTCTTAGGCCTGGGTTCCCCCAGCCCCCAAAGCAAAGTCTGAAACAGGGTCTAAGGGTAAGGGAAAGAACAGAAGTAGAGGTCTGGGAAGAACAAAATAGGAAGGTGAATAAGCTGATTTGAATACTCTACCATCAAACTGGGGGCCTCTATGTGCTCCTAAAATGTCTACTCAGGGTCAGGGTCGGGGTGGGTGGAGGGCACCGCTTATCCTTCAGTTCCTGACCATCACTGAGCGATGGCCGTGTCATGCCACAGCAGTACCGATACTTTTCACTTTTCAAGGTTGTTTGTACATCTGCATGGCTGGGCAGGCTCTAGGTGTCCACTGCCGAGGTGGGGAGAGGGTGGGACTGAGCAGACAGGGTGCTGTCGGAGGATGCTGTGAGAAGCTGGTTCCCACAGCAGCAGCCGAGATAAAGAGCTGGAACGAGAGGCTGGGCACGTGATGGACTTGACACATGATGAAGCCACACAGGGGTCAGACAGCATGGCCAACTGCCTCGGTTGGTCAGGAATGTGTTGGGCAGCAGTGATCAGAAAACCCAACTTCAGTGTCCAAAAAAGAAAGAAATTCATTTTTCCTCCCATAAGAAGAGGCTACAAGTTCAAGGATGTCAGCACCAAAGTCTGAGATTTTCTTCAGTTCAGTTCAGTCACTCAGTCGTGTCCGACTCTTTGCGACCCCATGAATCGCAGCATGCCAGACCTCCCTGTCCATCACCAACTCCTGGAGTTCACTCAAGCTCATGTCCATTGAGTTGGTGATGCCATCCAGCCATCTCATCCTCTGTCATCCCCTTCTCCTCCTGCCCCCAATCCCTCCCAGCATTAGAGTCTTTTCCAATGAGTCAACTCTTCACATGAGGTTTTCTTAAGTCTTTCCTTTATGAGCCCAGGATGATTGCTGCAGTTCCAGCCATCACATTTGCATTTCCGGCAGGAAGAAAGTGGAAGTATGGTGGAAAGGAGAGGGGCAGCATCTCTATTAGGTCAGCAAGAGCTGTCCCCATGGTCCCCCCAGTACACATTGATTGGATAGAAGGGTTGTCACTTAGTACTCTTGGGTGGAAAGGGAGGGGGTTGGATTGAGGGCTGGGGCAGTCAACCAGTTCTTTCTGCCACCCAGACATGGCCCCTTTTCCTTTTCTTTGTGGGGCAGCTGGCCCATTCTATTTCACTACCCATGTCCTTTGTTATTTGTAACTCATGGCTAGACCTGAGTGGCTCTGGTCTTTGGGACCATTTAGGCCACATGTTGGATTTTTTTTCATTGAGGCTAGTCAGAAAAGAGATGGAAAATCACCATGGGTTGCTCCTGTTTTTTTCCTTCCTCCACTTTTATCTTCCTTTGAAAAAGAAGCCCCTGGGAGAGATGAAGTGACCATCATCACTCCTTCAGTGGCTGAGCACTAGCCATGATGAGAAGGATGTGTTTTGATGTGTCTGCTCTCCTTTCCTGGCCAGTAGGTGATTTCACCCAGCGATGTACCTAAAGGCGGATGCTGAGGAGAGAAATGGGATCTGGGTCCCCAAGCTGTCCCTGTGTCTGCTCAGGACACCTGGACCCTGGGCAGCGTGGGGCACCTGCCATCTGTGCTCTTGACCCAGCCACTTCCTCCCAGTTAAGTTCAAGTCCCAAGCAGTTATTCAGACTCCCTCCAAACTTCAGGTGGGCAGGGGCACTCATCTTCCTGTCTCCCTGGATAGCTTAGCAGGAAAGTCTTTGACTGGACACCCCCAAGCCAATCCCAAGACAAGAATTCAAGTAAGAATAAGGGACCTGGGAGATAAGACAAGGAAGGGAAGAAGCCCATGTTACCATCCTAGGTCCCACTGTGGGTGATGAAGGCTGATTCCACAGGCGTCCTCTGGGAGACTGAGTGGAATGCAATTCAGTTACCCGCCTGTGATATATACACCTAAAACCCTAACCCTCAGTTACTGGCCAGGGCTGATCCCAGGGCCCATTAACTCCCAGTGTTCTGGCTGCCACGTGAGCAGGCAGAACAGAACCCAGCTGCCAGGGAAAGTCCTCTGGTGAAGAAATGCAGGTGCTGCCAGCTGAGAGTTAACCTGGGAGAGGCTAAAACAGTCAATGCCGGGGGGAGCGGGTGGAGCGCCAGCAGAGGCTCCCACAGGCAGGCGGATGTCCCAGCTGAGGGGCCGCCCCAGTGGGCGCTACCAGCATTCTGGTGGAATGACTTTTCTTGGGTGGAATAATCTCTCTTTGCAGGAGGCGGACAACCCCGGCCCATGCCACCTCCTTGTCACTGTGACAACCAAGAAGCCCCCACACACTGCTCACGACTCTCCCTGCATTCGGGTAGGAAACGTCCATGTAGTCAACCCCTTTGTTTCCCAGATGAAGGCAAGTGACTTGTCCAGCAGCATACAGCTAGTTCTGAGAGGCCTAGATGGGTGTGGAGGGCAGGCTTCCTGAGCCGTGAACTGGCTTGTTCGCAAAACCACTTGGGCGGTTCGCCCTTGCTTTTTCACGCCTTAATGAAAAATGATTGCGATGTTCTCTGAGCCCGGGGCCATGTCCCCTCCCTAACCTGGCACTCTCCTGCTGGGACCCACGCCCCTCCTGCTTGTTCCAGCCTCCCTGGAGGGGGCCCGTGTGCCCTATGGCCGATGGGCTCTGTATGAGGACAGGGTCTAGCATGGGCTGTCACTGGACAGGAAATTCACTCTTGAACAAGGCTTCCCCGATGCCCTTTCTTGCCACTAACAAGGGCCCCGCAGCTGCAGTGATGGTAACAAGGCCCTTGACTAGGAACAGAACACTCTGGGGACGCTGCCCAGCAGACCCCTCGTCCCTGCCTCCAGAACATCCATCTGCTGTCGGCCCCGGCACCTGCATCCAGGCCCCTGGCTCCTCTGTGATTGGCAGCCCCGCTCGGGCCTGGCGCCGGCTCCTGGCATGGGTGCCTGTGAGCGCGGCACCAGCCTCGGAAATGATGGCGCATCCCTGGCTGCCGCACTGAGGGGCCCAGTTACCCTCCCCGCCTCCAGGCAGGATCCACCTGGCCTGGCTCCCTCTCTTCTGCTAAGGCCCCAGACCAGATGGAAAATTATCGGAGCTGATTTACAGCCACAACGAAGTCAGCTGAGGGCGAGGCGTGGATGCTAGCAGGCCCTGCCCTGCAGGAGGGGCCTGCAGGGTAGCGATGGGGGGATGCTTTGGGGAGAGACAGGACGTGCCCTAAGGAGAGAAAGTTGGACCAAGAGCGAAGGAGAAGTGCGGGGCCAGGGGAGGAGAGAGAGGAGATGGAGGGCAGAAGCTGGGGGAAGAGAGGGGGCAGGCAGCCCGTGTTTATGGAGGCCTTGCCATATGTCAGGCTCGCATTTTCTCGTGGGCTTTGCGTTACCGCCGGGCTGTCCAATCTGGTAGCCACTAGCCTCGGGTGGCATTTTAAATTAAAATTGAGATTAATTATAATTAACTATAATTGAAAATTCAGTTCCTGAGTCACCCGAGCCACGTATCAAATGCTCCATAGGCACACGTGACTGGCGGCGGCCGCACCACATGGCGCGGATACAGAGCGTTTCCACCGTGGCAGAAAGTTCCACTGCACAGGCTGGCACGGGGAGGGCCGGTATTAAACAACAGTGGACACCCTCATGTTGTTGAAAGGCACCTCTCTCTCTCTCCATCCATCCATCCGTCCATCCATCTACCCACCTATCTACATATCTACCTAACATCTACAGCTAATCTATCTATATATAGATATCAAGCACAACATGTAATAAATCATTTATATCAAGCCTAGATGGTATTTATCCAAAAGGTCAGCAAATATTTGCTGTTAAGAACCAACAGTAGATACTTCAGGCTTGACTAGTTTAGGCTTTATGGACCCTGCAGTCTCACAATGTCTCCATTCTGCTATGGCAATAAGGAAGCAGTGGTAGGCGGTAGCTGTGTTCCAATAAAACTTACAGTCACTAAAATTTTAAATTTCATGTAATTTTCACAAGTCACAGAATATCCTTTTGACTTTTCCAACCATTTAGAAATGTAAAACCCTTCTTAACTTGTGGGTGAATAAAAAACAGGTGATGCACTGGATTCGGCCTGTGGGCAGGGTTTAGATCACCCCATTTCACAGATGTGGAAACTGAGGCACAGGCACACCATCTAGGTTTTCTGAGGTCACACAGTTAGAAATGGCAGAGCTGAGATTTGCACCCAGGTAGTTGGGCTCCAGAATCTCAGTTCTTAACCTCCTGACACATTAATGAATGATGTCATTTTAGGGAGGGGAGATTGCTTGGAAAACGACAAGTACGATACGGTAGCAAACTGGCAGTGGGTGAGTGGAGTGGTCACCTGGAATTGATGAACATGGAAGACCTTACTGAGAAGATGCCTTTTGACCTAACACAGGGATGACTAGAAGGATCCAGCCAAGGGATGAGCCAGGACAGCATCCTAGGCGTGGAGGGGACAAGCGTGATGTCCTACAGCAGGACCACAGGCTAGTGTAGCTGGAGCACAGAGGCACAGACAATGCAGGCAGAGATGGGTGTGGCCACAAAATTCATGAACCATGATAAGCAGCAGCACTATCGTAAGTGGGATGAGTAACCTTTGATATTTTAGCAGGAGGAGGATTGACACGATTCACATATAAAATAAAAAACAGCCCTGGGTGCATAAAAGAGTCGGGCAGCTAGTTAGGAGGCTATCGCAAGCATAGGCACCAGCAACGAGCAGCTTGTAGAGGTGCAGGGGCCGTGGAGATGTAGGTGCAAGGATAGTTATGGGTAATGTCTTGAATTGGAACCAACAGAATGCATTATTCATGTGGAGGTGAGGGGAGAGGGGAAAGTCTGGAATTGAGATAAAAACCAGTCAATCCTAAAGGAAATTAATCCTGAATATTCATTGGAAGGACTGATGCTGAAGCTGAAACACCAATACTTTGGCCACCTGACACAAAAAAACTGATTCATTAGAAAAGACCCTGATGCTGGGAGAGATTGAATGCAGGAGGAGAAGGGGACGACAGAGGATGAGATGGCTGGATGGCATCACTGACTCGATGGACATGAGTTTGAGCAAGCTCTGGGAGTTAGTGATGGACAGGAAAGCCTGACAGGCTGCAGTCTATGGGGTCACAAAGAGTTGGACACAACTGAGTGACTGAACTGAGCTCATGGGGTTTGAGTGATGTGTGGCAGGTACTGCCATGTGGAGACTGGAAGAACAGGAGAGGACCAGGTCTCGGGTGGGGAAATCAGGACTTCTGCTTTGGGACATGCTAAGGTGGAGATGAGGATCTGAGTAGTGATGTCAAGTAGCTGGCTCTGTAAAGGGGTCTGGAGCCCAGTGGAGAAGCCAGGGCAGGGGTTCTACACCTGGGACCAAAGAAGATGGGTCCCAATGGGTCCTAGACCCGCATGCAGCGTCTAGGGGACGGCCAAGATGGAAGCTCCAGCAAAGAAGGGCAAAAGGAGGAGGAAGCAGAGCACAAGTGTGAGGTCACGGAAGCCAAGAGAAGAGACAGTTTAAAAGATCTAAGAGAACTTAAGAACATGTCAGAGGATGCAGGATGGCCCAGCAAGATGGGGTCAGGTGACTAACCGATGGGATTCAGCCACATGGCAGGCAAAGGTGACCTTCAAAGAGCAGCAGCAGGTGGTAGAACTAGAAATTTCCAAAGAATTGCCTCCTGGTTATGTGGGGGCCAGAGCAGGGCAGCGGTGAAGGCGGCAGCTTGGGGGAGCCCTGTGGGTGGCTGAGGGTGGCAGGGATTAGGTTCAGGCCAGTCTTGTGATGCTCTGACCTTCGCGGGAGTGGCATTCCTGGAGCTCATTTCAGGAGCTCCAGGTTCCCTTAATTGCCGGAGCCGCAGCTTCCAGAAACCTCCACCGCCCCTTGCCTTGCTCGCTCCACATCCACCCCGTGCCCCAGGAATCAGGGCACAGCTGGCAAGTGCCCTTCCACAAAAGACCTGCGTTGCTTTCCCTGCTCACCAGCGCCCCCTCCAGGTGAAACTTCTCACCTCCCGAAGCGTGCGGGTGGAGGGGTTCTCGCCTTCCTCCGTCAGCCTGTTGACCCAGGTCGTGTGCTTCCCTCCAGCCATGGGGTGCGCTCCCTGCCCCAAGGCCAGGTAACCGAGGAACATGTGCAAGGCTGCAGGTCACTGCAACCACCAGGGCAAGGGGACAAGAGTCACCTATGCTTCCTCCTGGAGGAGCCACTGACCACGTCGCAAGGTCCAGGGCAGGAGGTCACCAACGACCTCCCTTTCTGGCAGCAGTATGCGCAGGGGTGGGCAAACTTGGTCTGCGAAGGGCCACACAAAATACTGTCGATTAAATGGGGAGCCCTGTGATCTCTGTCACAAAGACTTAATTCTGTCTTTGGGTCTTGAAAGCAGCCACAGACAAAAGATAAAGCTTCATTTATTAAAATCAGGTGGTGGGCTGCAGTCTGCAGAGTCAGGAAACTGGGGCAGGAAGGGGTCTCAGGGGGAGAGGGGTGGGTGCTGGGCTCCAGCAGAGAGGATGAGAGGGCCTGGGAAGGACCTCAAACTGGGTGCTCGAGGTGGGGAAGTCAGAATGCCAGCCGGGTATTGGCCAGGGCCCTCGGAGGGAGGTGATGTGGTGTACAGTCTGGTGCTGACCTCCGAGCTTAACTTTTTGGCAGGAGGCAGAGAATCTAACCTGCGGGTACAGGAGAGACGGAGGGCAGGCAGGGTGGGTGTGGGCCCACGTGTCAGGGGAGGGCTAGCAGGAAGGGCTAGGGGTCGATCGAGGCTGGAGGAGACACGGGCTGCCCATCAAGCCACGTCCCCGGGAGATACAATTGTTTCCTGTGATTCAAGTCATCGCAGGCTTTCTGCACAGGACAAGCGTATCTGTTACCCCTTCCCACTGAAACGGCAGCAAAGACAGTCCAAAGGGAGAGTATCCAACACCTGCAGGCAGGAGGGACCCGAGGTCTCAGTGGAGAGCAAGGGTGAGATTGAGTCAGACCAGGGAAATCCAGAGCAGAAGGGCCACCGCCCAAACTCACCAGGACTCGGAGGGCAGCGGGGAGGAAGAGACTCCTTCCCTTGCAGCTGACAAACGTGGGGCCAGATGAGGACGGCAGGTCACAGTCGAGGTGATTCGCTGGGGGCCTGTCTGGAGAAGGGCTGTGCTGTGGGCTGCCCCAGGCCCCATTGTGGAGAATGGCTGCAGGGGTGGTGTTTACCCCAGGCTGGAACCAGAACGGTGCTAGCCGCAGAAATGACCTCCTCGAGACGGCTGGGATGTAGGGGTCACCCTCACACCTTCCTTTCTGTGTCAGCATCCACGCTCTGCGTGTTCACAGAACTCACTGGAAGGCCTCTCATTCTGGGGACATCTGACTCTCGTTTTATCATTTTATACTCTTCTTTATTGAGGAATATTTTACTACAAGCATGTATTACATTAAATTTTTTAAAGATGAGCTACGATAAAACATACCATATTTAATGAAATTCTAATGTTTATACTATTTGAAGAGTTTTTATAAATAATCATAAAGGCAATGCTATGAAAACAGTCAAGGAAGATGAATAGGTGATTTATAACAAGCAAAAGGCTGGTGTGTCAGAGCCCAGACAAGACACAGAGTTCAGCCCCAGAGGGTTCAAATGGCGCTAAGGCCAGGTGGTACAAGAGGTAAAGAACCTGCTTACCAATGCAGGAGGTGTCAGGGATGGGCTTCCATCTCTGGGTCAGGAAGACCCCCTGGAGGAGGGCATGGCAACCCACTGCAGTATTCGTGCCTGGAGAATCCCATGGACAGAGGAGCCTGGTGGGCTATAGTCCTTAGGGTCACAAGGAGTCGGACATGACTGAGCAACTAACACTTTCACTTTTCACATAAAGGATCAGCTTATGGGGGGTGAACAGGGTTAAGGGAATAAGCAAGGGATGGGGAGGCCCCCAGAGGCTGTCACCACTCAAGGCTAAAGGGATTTAAGTTCCACAAGAGGTACAGCATGCAGAGGGGCCGCCCTGTGGGAGCTGTGGTCTCAGAGAAAGCAAATGCCAGGGACATGGGGCTGAACTAGGGGAGAAATTCCCCACCCTCTCTCCTGCCACCCTTGACTCCTCAGCCAGCATTTCAGAAAAATACTCCATAGGCAAACTCACACACAAAATCTTCACTGTAGCATTCTTCGTAACAAGAGACTGGAAATAATGTTAGCCTATTGAGAACAGTGATGGTAATGCTGGTAAAGATCCTGAGAGATAACGTGTGAATGTATATGCACATATGTGCCAGGATTGATTCTAAGCTATTTGCATGTATTATCTCATCTAATCTCGCAATAATCCTATGTGGCAGGTACTATTACTATCTACATTTTACAGAGACTAAACGGAATATTAATAGAGCTGAAGTGAAATTACAATATAGCCACACTGCAGAACACGGTACAGCCATTTAAAAAGAGGAAATAGGTCTAAATACGTGAATCTGGAAAGAAACACACTGAAGAAGAAAAGGTCATAGAAATATTTGTATACCGTAATCTCTTTCTATTTTTAAAGTAGCAGCTGTGTGCATGTGTGTGTGTGTGTGTGTGTGTGTGTGTGTGTGTAGTAAAAAGTCTGGAAGGACACACTTGAAAAAAAATGGTGGTTACCAATGGGGAGGGGGCTACCAGGGGTTTGAAAGAGCTTCATTTTTATCTTATGTATAATCAGAATGTACTCACATGTTCCCTGTGCACAAAAAATGAAGGAATAAGCAAGTGAGACCTCCTGTTGACACTGGGGTTTCAATCCAGCAACTTTGTTCCAGTGCTGACTGGTTCCCAGTCTGTGTGTGTTCTTAACCCTTTGCTTCTCTAGAAGTTTGTCTGTGAAGCGGGGTACTACTGGTACTAGCGGGGTACTGTACTCCCCTTACAGCTGGTCTCATGAGGAGTGGATGGGTAGCCCGTGAGGAGAGCCCTGCAGGCCTGCCCAGGAAGCGCTGTGCTTCCAGCCCCGGGACAGCTGGGGAAGGTGGGGGCCCAATTCTGGCCTTAAGGCTCCCTAGTGCCCACAGAACACTGTCCTCCCTGCCCAAACAGACCTCAAAACCCAGACCAAGACTTCTCTGGTGGTCCAACGGTTGAGGATCTGCCTGCCAATGCAGGCAACGTGGGTTCAATCCCTGGTCGGGGAGGATTCTGCGTGCCTAGAGCAAGAGGAGCCGCTGCACGAGAAGCCCACACTCCACAACTAGAGAAAGCCTGTGTGCAGCAAGGAAGACAGCAAAAACCCAGACCCAGTGTCTGACCCACCCCAGCGCAGCCAGGCATGGCCTCTGTCCTTGGCTCCTCAGTTTGGCAGAAAATGGCCTGAAGAGTCACGTCCTGGCAATCAGCAGCTATATCCCCTGATGAGAGCCTGAAACAGAGGCCAAGGGCATTTAGTAGCAAGTGGACCCCACACATTCACTGCTATGACTTTCTAGACCTCAATGGTAATTATTTACAGAGTGCTGCCAACCCCCGCTGAAGGTCTGCTTTACCAAAGCTCACATGCTCTGGGCACTCTGATGAGTGTTGATAGGGACCTAAGCACCGCCTGGGAGAAACAGCTAGTCTGCACCTTCTCCGGAAGCTGATTCTAACAGGAATGCTCACCTAACACCGACAAGGATCTGAATTTTGCATCTCCATGGACTATCCTATAAACACACGAGTGTGCAAAGTCTGGAAAGGTAAGCACTAAGCTTGCGCAGAAGTTACCTCTAATGAATGTTGTGTGTGGGGTGGCTGGGGATGAGGGGTAGGGGGTCCATGAAGCAGTTGCTCAGGAAAGATATTTGTACTCTACTTCAGATATTGAAGCAGTGCTTGACTCTGCTACAATGAGAATGCAAATATTTCTTGCAGAAAAAAAAGTTAATAAGAAAAAAAGGAGGAATGCACCAAATAGGATTTTTCTGTGGAATAAATAAGATCACAGATTAAGAATGCATGGTTGGCCCTTGATAGTTATAAAAAACTGTTTCAGGCTGTGTGTGCACTCAGTTGCTTCAGTCATGTCCAACTCTTTGCAACCCTATGCTCTGTGGCCCGTCACGCTTCTCTGTCCATGGGATTCTCCAGGCAAGAATACTGGACTGCATTGCCATTTCCTTCTCCATGTTTTAGGCTATTTAGACATAAAACACACACTGTTTATTGAACTCTGATGGGGTGCCAGCTGCTGTTAGACGTATTATCCTGTGTTAATCAGATGACCCTACCGAGTAAGTATTATTTGCCCCATTTGCAGATGGAGAGAGTCAGGGCACAGGTGGAGCTACACCCAGAGCCCTCAGCTGCACATATACAGGTTAGTGAAATCCCAGAGTCATGGGAAACGGATTTTCTTCTCCCAGAGAAAAGCAAAGAACCTCACGGAGAAGATGCCGCTCTCCCTACCTGGGAGTCCTTGGAGAGAACCATGCACATCTGTTCGCATGCTATTGGGAGCAAAGTGCTAGGGACACCGGAAATCCTGCAATTCCACCTCGCTGGAATGAGTCTGGGAGGGCAGTCAGTCCCCCAGCTGGGGAGGAAGGGGCAGGTCCTGGCAAAGGACCACCCAGAGGAGCGTGCCAGCTTGCCCCTTTCAGTGGGCACTGAAAGAAGACTCCAAACAGAGGGTCGTGGCAGTTTTGCCCCCCGGGATGGTCCAGGAGCTACTGCCCAGGGGATGATGAGCAGGGTTGGGATCTGAGCAACTCCCCTTCTCCCCATAAACTGGGGCCGGCAGCCAGCTAGCTCACAGCTGCCCTCTCCCAAAGCGAAGATGGATTTAGTAACAGCAGCTAAATGGGCACAAACCACACACAGATAGGTTGTTACCCTCTCTCCAGACTGGCTGTGCTGAACGCAGGGCTCAGCTTTCAGAGCCAACTTCCTGCGTCCTCCCCTGCCTTCCTCACAGCAAGAGGCAGATGGAGCCTTAAATCCCCCACCGCTGCGCCTCACCGCGAAGAGAAAAAGTCCCAGCTGGAACTACTCTCCTGGTGGCCGTGCCAACCCCAGCTCTGGGACTCCCTGGAGCCCTTGATGGGGGCCTCTCACCCTGCCCTCACTCAGCTGCCCTCCAAGTTCCTGGGGGCTTTCCTTTCCCTCCCCAAAGCCTGTAGTCACTGGGTGGCAGCCAGCCAGAGGTCCCCACCACACTGTGAGTCACATTTAGCACAATGGACAGTGTGTGTGCTCAGTTGTGCTCGACTCTTTGCGACCCCATGGACTGTCGCCTGCCAGGATCCTCTGTCCACGGGATTTCCCAGGCAAGAATCTTGGAGTGGGTTGTTATTTCCTCCTCCAGAAGATATTCCCAACGCAGGGATCGAACCTAAGTCTCCTCCATTGGCAGGTGGATTCTTTACCTCTGCACCACCTAGGAAGCCCTTCGGTCAAGTTTACAACCCAATTATGTGGGCTTCCTGTGGCTGCAGACAGCCCTGTAGTTGAGACTACTCTCAACCTTGACTGGATCCTTTGGCGGGGCGGCGGGGGCTCTGCCTGCTAATACAGGAGATGCAGGAGACGCGGGTTCAATCCCTGGGTCAGGAATATCCCTGGAGGAGGAAATGGCAACCCACTCCAGTACTGTTGCTGTTAAAATCCCATGAACAGAGGAGTTTGGCAGACTATTCATGGGGTGGCAAAGAGTCAGACACGACTGAGCAACTGAGCACACACCTGGATGCATCTACGAATTCACAGTCCCTGGACCGGGTTAGTGTCACTACTCCACCTTGTGGACATTATTGGAACTGCACCCTGAGGAGGCAAACAATGTGAGAGAGGCACTGAAAGCATCGAAGAATTGATGTTTTTGAACTGTGGCGTTGGAGAAGACTCTTGAGAGTCCCTTGGACTGGAAGGAGATCAAACCAGTCCATCCTAAAAGTGATCAGTCCTGAATATTCATTGGAAGGACTCATGCTGAAGCTGAAGCTCCAATACTTTGGCCACTTGATGTGAAGAACTGACTCATTGGAAAAGACCCTGATGCTGGGAAAGACTGAAGGCAGGAGGAGAAGGGGACGACAGAGGATGAGATGGTTGGATGGCATCACCGACTCAATGGACATGACTTTGAGCAAGCTCCAGGAGTTGACGATGGACAGAGAAGCCTGGAGTGCTGCAATCCATGGGGTTGAAGAGTCAGACACGACTGGGCGACTAAACTGCAACCAACCAGTGAAGATAAGGAGGTGGGTGGGGCACTTGACATGCTGATGTTACTGACGACCACAGTGACGATGCTGAGTCAGTGAGTCTGAAATCACTTGCTTCTTTCCGCTTTCTCCCCACATCACCTCCTCACAGAGACTTCCTCTGACCACCTTAAAATAAGACCCATCCATCTTTCTGCCCCTCCACATTGCTTTATTTTTTGTAGCAGTTATCATCACCTAAAATATTATTGGTCGGCTTACTGGTTGATAGCGTGAGCTCCAGGAGGGCAGGAACTTTGCTTTGTTAACTGACATATCCTCTCCGGCTAAGAGTACCTGGTATACATGCAATAGGTGCTCAATAAAAATGTGGGGAATGAAGCCATTAACCAATGACTCACTAACCCACCAGTAGTCCCCTGAGCCCCAAGCAAGCTCACATAGCCCTCTCCTGCAAACCCAGCTGTGCACCCCCTGCTAGGACCAATTCCCATGTTGGGCCCCTAGGCTCAGCTTCCAGCCAGGCTGTGCTGGTCTGGCCCTTCATGGTCAAGCCCCTGCCTCAGTTCCCACCTTTAGTATCTGCATCCCTCAGCATCATTCCCTGTGCTTTCGGCCCTGCCCAAGCCAGAGTGGCTTCAACTCACTGTTCATCCATTGTGTGCCTGGCCCTGGGCTGGGAGTTTTGTGTACGCTGCCTCTAATCTTCATAACAACCTGCAAGGTGGGTGTTAATTACCTTCATTTTTCAGATGAGCAATGAGTTCAGAGAAATCAAGGATTTTCCACATGTGATTTCTGCCACCCCGGTATTTCCTAGAGACTGCTCCGTGATGCTAATGGGCAAAACAAGAAAAATTTGTATGAAACAGAGTTTCCATGGTGAGAAATTTTAGACAACATGACACATGGCAGGATTGCTTATACCAGGACTTCTCAGAACCTATACAATACCCACAGGAGCTACAACCCTGCAAGTGGGAAGGAGCATATGGACGACACAGCTTTCCAAACTTATTTGACTTCGGAATCCCCTAATGAAGGAGCACCTCACCAGGACATGGCTTGGGATTCAACACCCGTAACCTTGGAAGCATCAAGATCCATCTCAATTGCTCTGACCAGGGATGCCCACAGGGTGGGAGTGGACATGTGTCCAGCATTTCTGCATGTACCCTGCTTGATCTAGTGACAGGCTCGTGAGGGGGACTCATTTATCCTCACCACTTTCTAGGTGTGGAAACCGAGGCTCAGAGATGGAATCTGCTCTATTTGCCTCACAGATATTTGAAGCAGGTAGAGCATGACTCTTCCCTGGGATGATGAGGGTGAAAATAATCATGAAGGCCCATGAGGAACCTGAAGGCAGCCACAGGGCTGCATGGAAGCAGCTGGGGGTAGGGGTGTGGCTGCGCCCAGCCCTTGAGGGTGCCCCCCTCACCAGCCCTGACAGACAAAAGCGTACAGCCACAGCCCTCCACCATCCTTGGGTCCACGTTCCTGCATGCTCCTGCAATTTTAATTAAACACCGCGTATGGCGGCTCATTAAAGAGAAAACAGTTGTTCTATTTCTAAGTAGCCTCAGGACTCCTGACTATTTTTACTGCTTGAACAACATTGCAGAGAATTTTATAGTGTTTGAACTTGGCTTTACCTCTGAGCCCAGCAAGACCTCCAGGCCAGGGCTGAGAGACCATTCTCCCCGCTCCAGGACACCTCCCTCACGGCACCAGGGATCCACCACAGGCCCCTCCTCCCGCCAGCAGCATCCTTCTCATTACTGGTGGTCCTGTAATTACTGGAGGTTCGCCTCACTTAGGAGCTCCAGTACACACTATTCAGCGGTTTGGTTCCCCCTTTTGTTATTAGTGCTTTTCTGGGAAGCAGCCCATCAACAGTATTAGCTTATCCTTGGATAGCACTTCCTGGGCACCAGGCACTGTTCTAAGCTCTTTAACTGCATAAACTCCCTGAAGTCTCACAACACACCTGTCAGCTAAGTAGTGTCATTCTCCCAGAAACTGATGGGGAAACAGAGGCAAAGAGGGGTTGGGCTCCTTGCCCAAGATTATAAACTCTTAGTTGGTGAAGCCAGGGCTCAGACACAGGCTCTAGAATTGGTACTCTTAACCACTATATTATGCCATCTGCTAATAATCTCCCAGGTTTGGCCCTGCTTGTGTCTACGACCTGCTTCAGGGCTGTAATTCTGCCACCAGATCCCAGCCCAACGATGGCAGCAGGCTGGGTCACCTGCCTAGGTCTCCAAGCATCACCTGATCCTGTACTGGCCTCACCTGTGGCACACTGCATTTCCTGAAGAGGTGCAACAGCACCTCTCATTCCACATGCTCTTGGAGAACCTCCCCACTCCCCCCACTCCTTGAACCAGGGCAGACCTTTGTGACAGCCTCAGCGAATACAGTGTAGCTGAAGTGACACCGTATGGCTTCAGAAGCCTGAT
The DNA here is from genome assembly GCF_027580195.1 of Bos mutus. Classification (NCBI taxonomy): domain Eukaryota; kingdom Metazoa; phylum Chordata; class Mammalia; order Artiodactyla; family Bovidae; genus Bos; species Bos mutus. Next base: position 35,669,147 of record NC_091639.1, on the reverse strand, counting down.
AACAAAAACATCACAAACATCTGCCTTCTCTGCGGGGCCTCAGCCACCAAGGTGTGAGCAAAGCCACATAAGTGTCGGAGAGACCCATGTCTCCTAGCTGACAGACAGCACCAACCAGCCAGCTGGGGTCCGGGGCGGGGGCACTCTGAAAGCTAACTATCACCCCGCCTTGAGTAACTTAGTAGATGCTATGAGAAGTAAAGGCCAACTTCCCCACCCAACCCTGCCCAATAGTTGAGTCCTAAGCAAAATCAATGGTATTGCCGTTTCAAGTCCCTAAATTTTCGGGTGGTTTGCTACATAGCAATAGACCACCAGAACACCTGTTGTGACTCTTCTGAAGCATTTCGTGGCTCTGGGTAGTCCTCCCTGATGTACTGTGCTCTGTCTACCAGAGCAGACATCCCCCCGTTTTTCTGTCTCCATGACTCCTGTCCTCCCTAATAAAGAAAGTGAAGGCTGATGCTCTTCCATCTGCCCATCTCACTTCAGGGAACAGGGCACCACCAGGCTGGGTCCAGACACCACCCTTCCCCCAGGAACTGAGATCCATTCTCTTCATGACAAAGACTAAGTCTCCTAGGCAGTGGGGTCAATTCCCATCTACTTTCTAGATCACCAATTCTCACGGCTGCAATGCCTCACTCTGCCGTGAGTCCCTTCTTTAGAGTTTTACATTTCATTTATGGAAGGTGTATTCAGTTCTTTTGCAAATTGGTCAATTTTGGTAGCTGTTCTTTGCTTCACACCATACTTTCAATCCTTTCATTCTTCAAACATATTAAGCTTCCTACTTTTGTACTTGGTATCACGATTACCTAAGTTCCCATTTGGGGGATCTGATCCTTCAATTTGTTGCTTCTAATAACTCTTGCTCATGGTGGCTTGTTTCCTTGTGTGTTTGGTGGTTTGAAATTGTGAGCTCATGTTCTTTGCAATTTTTATCTGTGAGAATCTTTAAGATTAGCATTTAAAGTGTGTTCTCCACACCAGTCAGAATGGCCATTATTAAAAAGCCTACGAATAACAAAAGCTGGAGAGGGGTAAGGAAAAGGGAACCTTCCTAACTATTGGTAAGCTGGTGCAGCCACTGCGGAAAACAGTATGGAGGATCCTCACAAAACTAAACATAGAATTACCGTAAGTTCCAACAATGTCACTCCTGGGCTTACATCCAGACACAACAATTCAAAAAGATGCGTGCATCCCTGCATTCACAGCAGCCAAGATGAAGAAACAGCCCAAATGTACATCAGCAGACAAATGGACAAAGAAGATGCGGTGCATATACATGCGATGGAATATTACTCAGCCACAAAAAGAATGAAATAATGCCATTTGCAGCAACATGGAGGCAACTAGAGAGTATCATACTGAATGAACTAAGTCAGAACAAGAAAGACAAATACCATATGATATCACTTATATTCGGAATCTAAAATATGACCCAAATCAACCTATCTACAAAAGAGAAACAGCCTCCTGGACACAGAGAACAGAGGAGGTTGGGGGAGGGATGGAGTGGGAGGTTGGGACTAGCAGATGCAAACTGTTATCGAGAGAACGGGTGAACAACAAGATCTTTGTATATAGCACAGGGAACTAGTAATATATTCAATACCCAGTGATAAACCATTATGGAAAACAGTATGAAGAAGGATGTTTATATACATTTAACTGAATCACTTTGCTGTACAGCAGAAATTAATGTGACACTGTAAAACACTATCAGTTCAGTTCAGTCGCTCAATCGTGTCCGACTCTTTGTGACCCCATGAACCGCAGCACGCCAGGCCTCCCTGTCCATCACTAACTCCTGGAGTCCACCCAAACTCACGTCCACTGAGTCGGTGATGCCATCCAATCATCTCATCCTCTGTCGTCCCCTTCTCCTCTTGCCCTCCATCTTTCCGAGCATCAGGGTCTTTTCTGACGAGTCAGCTCTTCACATCAGGTGGCCCAAGTAGTGGAGTTTCAGCTTCAACATCAGTCCTTCCAATGAACACCCAGAACAACTATACTTCAATTTTTTAAAAAGTGTGCTTTCCAGAAAAGATATGGTTTCTGCAAGGCTCCTAGGGTACCACCAATCTGGAATCACAGGCAAGTTTCACAAAAATTTACAGGTCTGTCTTATTGCACTTCACTTTTTTGTGCTTCTCAGATACCGTTGTTGTTTTTTTTAACAAATTGTAGGCTTGTGGTGGTCCCGCCTCCTGCAAGTCTATCAGTGCCATTTTCTAATTAATTTGCTCACTTTGTGTCTGTGTGCCACATGCTAGTAATTCTCTCAATATTTCAAGCCTCCACCAGCAGAAAGATCATGACTTGCTGAAGGCTTAGGTGATGGGCAGCATATTTTTAACAATAAAGTATTTTTAAATGAAGGTATGCATATTGTTTTCTTAGACATACTGCTATTGTGTACTTAGTAGGCTACACTATTGTGTAAGCCTAACTTTTATGCGCTGAAAAGCCAAAAACAAAAAAAATGTGTGTGACTTGCTTTACGGCCATGATCTGGAACCAAACCCACAGTGTCTCTGAGGTGTGTCTATATTAGATTAAATATGAACCTTCAAGGACATGCTACCACGGCCACAGTTGGCTCTTTTCAGGTGCCCCAGGTCCACCTTTCCTCTAAGGGTAGAAGTACTTTTTAATCGGGGTATAGTTGCTTCACAATGTTGTGCTACTTTCTGCTGTGCAGTGAAGTGAATCAGCTGTATGTGCACTAATATCCCCTCCCTTCTGGGTCGCCACAGAGCATCGAGTAGAGTTCCCGGCGTTATACAGCAGGTTTCACCAGTCCTCTGCTCCGTGCATAGCCATGTATACACATCAGCCCCTCTCTCCCAACCCATCCCACGCCCCTCGTTCCCCCTTTGGTGTCCATACATTTGTTTTCTATGTTTGTGTCTACTTCTGTTTGGCAAATAGGTTCATCTGTACCATTTTTCTAGATTCCAAGCATACGTGTTAATAGACTATATTTGTTTTTCTCTTTCTGATTTACTTTATTCTCTATGACAGTCTCTAGGTCCATCCACATCTCTACAAATGACCCACTCTTGTTCCTTATAATGTCTGAGTAGTATTCCATTGTGTATACATAACACATCTTTTTTAGCCATTCCTCCGTCCATGAGTAGAAGTATTTAGAAGAAAAGTCTGCTTCAACTTCCACTCTCATTCCAGTGCCCCAATGTGCAAAAATTTGCCACATTTTAATCTGAGTTAGTTTTCTTATTTTCTTACCCAAGATCCCCAAGACATGCTTAAGGCACTGTGTACCCCTGGAAGAGAAGAGGCCACTAGAAATGGAGGAGTTAGGGTTAAAACAACAAAGGAAAGACAAACATTTTTATGGGAAAAAAAATACACAAAAAACTGGATCGGTACCCATTGCAAGAAAAATATTTCATGTAACTAACAACTAAAATTGTTTTCTAAATGACTTGGCAGTTCTCCCTGACATATCAATTAATTACAATTCAATTTTATCTTTCTGTGAAGGACATTCTTCTACCTGATAACAAGTGCTTACTATTTACTTCAGTGACTATAGGCCCTAAAAAGCAATTCTCAAAATACTCTTTTCACTTCAAATATCTTAACTCAGTGGATCTTTCAGTGGTTCAGCATTTTTATCCACCTGGTTAATCTGCATGCATCTGGTTTAACAGTCTCTGCATTATAGCAGATGTGTGATCTATATGTTGCTACTCCTGAATCTAGTGGCTTTAAACCATAACATTTAAACAGTCTGTGAGCCAGTCTGGGCTCAGCTGGGTGGTTCTTCTGGCCTCAGTTGGGTTTAACTCACATGTCTGGAGCTGGGCTGGGTGCTGGTTGACAAAGACTGGTCTTGGCTAGGAGGACTGGGCTGACTGTTCTGCTCCATGTGGCTCTGTTCCAGGCTGGCCTAGGTGTGTTTTCAAGAGAGCATTTATGCAAGCCTCAGAGGGGTCTCACCCATGGATATTTCACTGGACAAAGCCAGTTACATGACAAGTTGAGAGTCAAGGGATGGGTACCACTCTCCCAGCTGAGAACATACAACAAAGGGTGTGAGTATAGGGAGAGGGAAGAATTGTGGCCAAATGATGCAGCCTGTCGCAGCCAGCGTCAGCCCCCCGCTGCAGGAAGCATGTCAGGCAGCTGGTGTAACAGACCATCAAGGTGTCCCACTGGCACTTGGGAGCAGATGGACAGAACTCTCCTCCCACCAACCACTTCAGTCATGGCTTCAGAGTCAAGGTGTCTCACTCTCTCACTACACACATGTTGCTCCTGGTAACACAATGTTAGGCTGTCACAGACCTAGGAAGGCAGCAGTCAGACAGGGCTGGTCTTCCTGGGGCCAAGGAGTCTACCCCCAGCTCAGGAGAGGGAGCGACTCAAGTCTCTGGACACGTTGCTGAAAATAAATGTGGCTAGAGTTCAATCACTTAAAAAATGAACATCGTTTCTTTCCTATATTAACTGGTGATACCTTAAAATATATGACCTGGAGAGAATCTATCAAATCTTCAGTTTGTCAATATCATACCAAGGAAAGGAGCATAATTCAGAAAGCAATTATGAGAAATTGTGTAAGGCAGTGCAGAGTTCAAGGTCAGGGGCCAGGCTATCCACTTGCCTCCATGCACCAGAGCTCACCCCAGGGCTGGGGCACACCAGGTGTGTGCTTAACAAGTGCACACTGTCCTTGGCTTCAGAGAATATACTTGTGATGTTTTGGTGCAAAGAGAACCACCAAGTAGATGAGCCTGAAAAAGATTAGGGGAGTCCCTCAAGGGCCTTTGGTCTGAATCTAAGGTTCATATGTGGTATATTTGTCAGAACTGTCACAGGAGCAAGTGACAGAAACCTAACTCTGGGGTCACCTGAAAAGAATGGGGGATTTATTGTCTTAGAACCCTCCCTGGGGATTTTCAGACAAAAATCTCAGGAGAGAGAGGCCTTTCCTGGTCACAGAATTTCCAGATGGAGGTGGGTCCAGGGCTGGTTATTGATCAGCTCCTCAACAACTGCCCCCCTTCCACCTACAATGTGAAGAAAAAAGGTCAGTGAGATTAGAGTTTAGGCAAAGAAAAGCTGGGAAGCAGATGAGGGGGAGGGAAAAAGACAGAGCTGCTGTATCCAAGTATTCCTGAAGCCAGCTTCTTTGCCAGCCTTCCTGGTTATTTGGTCACCTGAGACAATAAATCCCCCATTCTTTTCAAGTGACCCTGAGTTAGGGGCCCCAAACTAGCAACAAGAGAATATCAATCAACAGAATGGATACAAAATCTGTGGCAGGTTCACATGTGGAATACTCCCTAGCACAGAAAATGAACACTTGTACACAACAGATATTTTGTTAAAAGCTAGACACACACAAAAAACATACTGTGTGCATGCATTTACAGAACCTCAAGAAGAAGTAAAGCCAATTTTGGTGACAGAGATCAAATAGTGGTTACCCCGTGGGATAGAGACTGGAAAGGGGCACGAGGAAGACTGAGGATGTGCTGGAAAATGGGTTGTACGGGTGTAGTCTTCACTTTGACTTTTCACTTTCATGCACTGGAGAAGGAAATGGCAACCCACTCCAGTGTTCTTGCCTGGAGAATCCCAGGGACGGGGGAGCCTGGTGGGCTGCCGTCTGTGGGGTCACACAGAGTCGGACACGACTGAAGTGACTTAGCAGCAGCAGCAGCAGCAGTCACAAATAAGAAGGCATCATGCTGTACACTACAGACCTGTGTGCTCTATTGTATGTACGCCATACCTCAACGTAAAAAACTATTCATTATCAGGTTTGACTCAAGTTCCAAGCCCTTCAAATGGCACTTGTTCTTTAATTCATTCATTCATTAAAAAGAGAACCTGGGGTTTCCCCATCTAGGCTTCCTACTGGATTTCTCAGTTTATCTCCCTACAGGTGATTTAGTGAGACCTCACTCAGGAGACCATTCTGGGGTTCAGCCCTCCCCTTACCCAGTTCCCAAATTCCAACCAAGTAAACCCAGAAGTTCCAGAGGGGCCCCCAACTTTCCTGGGCTCAACCATCAGCTCTTGAACCCCATTCTCCTGAGCCAGGTGGCCCCTGTGAGGCCAGGAGGGGCTGGAGCTCCCTGGAGGAGCTGAGGAGGCGTGCCTGAAGAGGTAGGGTGTGGGGAGGTCAGTCCTCCACACTGATGGAGGAGGACCATCAACAGAAAAACATCTTCATAGAAGGTTCTGGAACCAGACACAGGACCGTGTTTACAGGGGCCAGACACTGGGGAAAGGTCTCTGTTTTGGACTTGCTTTGCAGGTTGGCTAATTCCTTACTTTCCCACTAGATGACTTTGATCTTGCCCATGTCAACTTCCTCATAGCAAAATGAACCCCAAACACCCACTCACAGACTTAGCTTGACAGATAGGATGGGGAGCGAGGTGGGAAGAGGGTTCAGGATAGGGGAGACACATGTATACTTATGGCTGATGCTGATGTATGGCAAAAAAATCACAATATTGTAAAGCAATTGTGTGCTTAGCCATTCAGTTGTGTCCAACTATGCAACCTCATGGACTGTAGCCCACCAGGCTTCTCTGTCCAGGAGGGATTCTCCAGGCAAGAACACGAGTGGGTAGCCATGACCTTCTCCAGGGGATCTTTCTAACACAGGTATCGAACCCAGGTCTTCCACACTGCAGGTGGATTCTTGACAATCTGAGCCACCAGAGAAGCCCTCTAAAATAATTATCCTCCAATTAAAAAAAGAGAGATGCTGCAGAAGGACTAATCTAGTTTACACAGTACCTTTTGTGTGGAAATAACTCTTCCTCAAGAGGTTGTAGTACCTTACATGGAAATTTATCATAAAATACTGATTTTCTTAGAATAAGATATAATTGCCATCTGTTGTAAAAATTATCATATTAAGTTTTCAAAGCCACAAAGTCTCCAATGTGACTGATAAACCCAGGTATTGAACCCAGGTCTCCCACACTGCAGGTGGGTTCTTTACCATCTGAGCCACCAAGGAAGCCCTCTAAAGCAATTATCCCCCAATTTAAATTTTAAAAAAAAGAGACGTTGCAGTTTACACAGTACCTTTTGTGTGGAAAGAACTCTTCCTCAAGAGGTTGTTAACATGGAAATTTATCATAAATTACATGGAAATTTATCATAAAATACTGATTTTCTTAGAATAAGATATATAATTGCCATCTGTTGCAAAAATTGTCATATTAAGTTTTCAAAGTCTCTAATGTGACTGGTAAACAGTAGGACTGTGCAGTGTACAGCCTGAGCAACCATACATATATATCCCTGCCTGAAGGATATGAGGCCCTATGAGAATGTATGAGGTTTGCCTTATTTTTCTAGCCAGGACACTTAAGTTACCTCCTTTATTCTTGCAGGGCATTATTCTTTCTATGGACTGAATTGTGGTTCCCAAATTCACCCCTCCCAAAAAAATTCATGTGTTTGAGGCTTCAGGAGAGAATTAGGTTTAGATGAGGTCACTGGTGGGGGCAGGGGTAGATGGACTCATGATAGGATTAGTGCCCTCATAAGAAGAGGGGGGCTTCCCTGGTGGCTCACACAGTAAAGAAACTGTCTGCAATGCAGGAGACTGATACCTGGGTTCGATCCCTGGATCCGGAAGATCCCCTGGAGTAGGGAATGGCAACCCACTCCAGTATTCTTGCCTGGAGAATTCCATGGACAGAGGAGCCTGGTGGGCTACAGTCCATAGGGTCAAAAAGAGTCAGATACAACTGAGCACAGTTAGCACAGCAGGAAGAAGAGGAGGCACTTGGCTCTCTCTGTGCCATGTGAGGACACAGCAAGAAGGCAGCTGCCTGCAAGCTGAGAAAAGAGCCCTCACCAGGAGCCAATCAAGCTGGCACCCTGACCTTGGGACTTCCAGCCTCCCGTGAAATACTGTCTAAACCACTCCACCTGTGCTTTTTGTTATGGCAGCCCAAGCTGAGTAAGGCGCATACTGGTACCAAGAAGCGGGGTGCTGCTGCCACAAATACCTAAAACTGTGGAACTGACTTAGGAACTGGGTAATGGATAGAGACTAAAGAGTTGTAAGATGCCTTCTAGAAATATGTATGTTAAGGGGGTTGTGGTGAGGCCTCAGACAGAAAAAAGGAACACGTTAATGGAAACCGGAGGAAAGCCATGACCCCTGTTTTAGTGTGGCCAAGAACTTGGCTGACTTGTCTCCAGTGTTTTGTGGAAGATAAACCTCTGGGGGATGAAATCGGACACTTAGCTACTCAGATCTCTAAGCAGAGCACTGAAGGAGTGGTTTGGTTCCTCCTGACTGCCTACAGTAAAACACAAAGGAAAAGAGGTGACTTGAAGCAGTTGTTAAGCAAAAAGAAGCCGGAACTGGACAATCTGGAAAATTTTCAGTCTGTCTGTATTACAAAAATGAGATGCCTTGACCTGAAATGAAGATTAAGGGTGTGGCTGAACAAGCATTTGATTAGGAGATCATGGGCACAACTCTAGGACTTAATCAGACATCTCAGCAGAAGCCAGAAATGGAGATGGGATTACAGTCATGCCTCAGTATCCACTGAGGGCGGGGAGGGGGCAAGTTCCAGAAACTTCACATTTAACAAAATCCAAGGATGTTTGTTCAAATTCCTCATATAAAATGACACTGTATTTGCATATAACCTATGCACATCCTCCCACACACTTTAAATCATCTCTAGATTACTTGTAATATCTAATACAATGTAAAAGCTATATAAATATTTGTAAATACAATGTAAATGCCCTGTAAAAAATTACCTGCATGTGGCAATTCAACTTTTGCTTTTTGGAACTTCCTGGAATGCTTTTTGCTGTTGTTCTGTTTTGGAACTTTTTTTAAAAAATACTTTTGACCTGTGGCTGGTTGTAACCTGGATATGTAGAGGGTTTACTGTATACAATTACACTGCCCATTTGAACTACAGGGGACAGAAAAAACAAGATGAAATGAAGGAAAACTGCTGGAATTCTTTGATGAGCCAACAGGGCTGGGTCATAGAGCTGTTTGACTGTGAGCATGCACTATTCTCCAGGGAAAGGAAAGATGGACCCCAAAGGCAATTCAGAGGTCATCAGAACCACCCTCTAAGTTTCAACAGGCCAGACAGCCCCCAACTGAAGTCTAGAGGCCAGGACAGCCTTGTGGGTTCAGGACAACCTGTGGAACCTTGGGGCCCAGGCTGCCCAGTCTTGGGGCCATGACCGCAACTCGGCAGAGCTGCAGAGAAGGGACTCCTGGCCCAGTGGTTCTGGAAGGCAGGGCATCGAACCAAAAAGGACTACCTTGAGCCTGAAGATCTAGTGGTGTTTCCCTTGCCAAGTTTTGACTTGCTTGGGATCGGTTATTCCTTTTTCCTTTTCTGTTCCTCCACTTTGGAATGGAAATGCGTAACCTTTGCTTGTAAGCACATCACTTGTGGATTCACAGGTTCACAGCTGGAGAGGAACGTTGCCTCAGGATGAACCCTACCCAAGTCTCACCCACATCTGATATTTAGGTGAGACTTTAGACTTGATGCTGGAATTAGTTAAGGCTCTGGGGGCTGTTGGAAGGGAATGAATGCATTTTTTATGAGAGGACACACGTTTGGCGGGGGAGCAGGACTGGAATGTTATGGATTGAATATTTGTGTCCTGACCAATTCATCTGTTGAAGCCTTGATGGGACGGGATCTGTACATAGGGCCTTTGGAGATAATCAGGTCACAAGGGCTGGAGCTCTTGAGATGGGGTCAGTGTCTTCACAGGAAAGAGACATGGTAAGAGCTCTTTCTGCCTGGTGAGCACATAGTGAGGAGGAGGCTGTCTGCAAGCCCAGAAGAGGGCTGTTACCAGAAGCCAACCAGGCTGGCACCTGGGTCTTGAACTTCTAGCTTTCAGAACTGTGAGAAACAAATTCCTAATGCTCATGCCACCCAGTCTGTGGTATTTCGTTATGGCAGCCACGGCGGATTAAGACAGTTCTCATCATCTGTTAAAGTAAATACCCCTGAAGATACAGAGCTAATAATGGCTGAGCTATATTATCCCTCAGAGGGACACTTGAATTCTGGGGTGTAAACCCAGCCCCTAAGAGAGAAGTGCTCCTGGTGGGCCTTTGAGCTGCACGGCTGTCACTGGGCAAGGGTGTATTTAAGGGAGAAAGGAGGCGCTGCCACATCCTGAGAGACTCCCTCCCTCATCAGAAGGCAGCCAACATGCCCATCCACCCATGCCCGAAGACGGCCTGGCTCTGGGTTCCGAGGCCTTTCCCTCTGGGAAGGAGGCTGATCCATCAAGATGCCAGGGTATGAAAGTCCCTGAGGCAGGAGTGTGCCATCCCCACAGCCTCCTCCTGGCTGTAAAATTAGCCCTGCCTGTTTCAGGGAGCCATCTGGTGGGTAGGAGGAGTAGGGAGTAGGCTCTGACCCTGCTGGGGGAGCCTGGCTTAGAGACAATAAGAAAAGTCACTGAGCGGCTTCTATACGCTTCCTTCCTGCTTTCGTATTCTGGGAGAAAGAAAAGGCATTCTGGTGATGACAGCGGGCCCTGCTAGGGGAAGAACGTGGCTGCTCTTGGAGGGGCCGGATCCCTGGGGAATCCACGGCCTCCTGAGCTCCACAGGGCTTCCTGGAGGCTGAGCCTCTTTGGTCCCTTGTTCATTCGGCATCTCCCAGGGGTGCCCTGGTGTGTGAGCTGAGGGGAGACAAAGATGTGCAGGAAAACACCCCCTCTCCTGCCAGGAGCCCACAGCCTGCTGTGGGAGTCAGGCTCGCAGCCAGTCATTGCCAAAGGCTGTGTGGAGTCCTGTGAGAGAAACGGCAGAACAGTGATACTGCGAGGATGCGGAAGAACGAAGAAAGTCTTCCTGACCCTCAGGGAAGGCTCCCGAAGGAGGTCACGTTTACACACCGTATATCAGAGTTCAAAGGCAGAGACAGAGTGGTCTGGGAACAGCCGAGGGGCTTAGGATGGGCTGGCAATGGACAGACCAGACACCCAGGTGGGGCGAGGTCCTTCTGGGCCTGTGGGTGGCACCGTGTGGTTTGGATTTTATCCCAAGTAGGTGTTCATCCAAAGATTTTGGGCAAAGGCAGGGGGTAACTTCCCCAGAGAGCAATGGCATGCCCGCACCTGAAACCTGGACTCTCCCAGGAAGGAGCTGCGGGGGTCCGAGCCCTTAGACCCTCCTCCCTGGAGCCTGGCTGAGGCTGGTGGCCAGGGCCTTGCAAGTCCAGCCCAACCCTGATCGTGCTCTGAGTGGGTTTGGCCTACATGTGCTGCCATGATTATATACCTTCACTCATTCGGGAAACCTTCGGTTCAGCTTCTCCAGTCATGGCTCAGGTTTTGTGATAACATGTGAGAGTCCAGGAGTAGGTGAATCTTGAAAGAAGAAATCACTGGGTCATACTAAGAAACTCACAGAGCTCCCTGCCCCACGCAAGGCTGGGGGTCGAGCCAGAACTGGGTCCTGGGAAGGTCCCAGTCAGGGTCTCGGGCTCTCAGACAAGGCATCTGTGTTCCTCTTTCTCTCCTGAGAATGTCTACAGGAAAATACACATATGCAGGCATGGAGCTCGGGTCACACACAGCATGACTCACAACCAAGGAAACAGGCTGCCACCTTCCCTGCTCTGTATGTAGGGACTCTTGACTTCCTGCAAACAAATGAACCTGACTTTAACTCCATTACTAGGGCTAATCTGTCCTACCTCCACCTGCCTGGCACAGGACATGGGCTCACTCATTAGGAATGGTGGGTGCACTCTGCTGAGTCCTCTGGAGGGATCTGTTATGCGGTGTGTCATGACAGTTCACCCAGGAAAGGGTCAGGGGCAAAGGGTTAAAGGGTAAAGTGCTTCCTCTCCACCCTGCCTGCCCCCGGGGCAGCTCTGTGCCCTTGGCCCCTCCACTCACTGACCCAGTGGTGAGCTCAAGGCCACAGCAGCATCTTCCTGGGCTGTGCCCATTTTGTCTGTAGCCCTTCTGGGTTTACAGGAGGGAGAAGAGGGAGTCTCAGAGAAAGAGCTCAAGTTAGATTGTCTAGGGCAGTGACTCTCAACCTTCAGGTCCATCAGAGCCCCCTGGAGGGCTGGGAAACTCAAGATAGCTGGGTCCCACCCCAGAGCTGCTGCTTCTTTTTTTTTTTTTTTTTTAATTTTTACTGGAGTATAGTTGATTTGCAATGTTGTGTTTAGTTTCAGGTGTACAGCAAAGTGAATCAGTTAAACATAAACATATATCCACACTTTTTCAGACTCTTCTCCTATATAGAGCATTGAGTAGTTACCTGTGCTACACAGTAGGTCCTTATTAGTCATTGATTTTATATACAGTAGTGTGTTTATCAATCCCAATCTCTCAATTTATCAGCCCCCGCCACGACTGTCCCACCTGGTAAATGCAGCCATGAAATTAAAACACACTTACTCCTTGGAAGGAAAGTTATGACCAACCTAGATAGCATATTAAAAAGCAGAGACATTACTTTGTCAACAACAGTCTGTCTAGTCAAGGCTATGGTTTTCCCAGTGGTCGTGCATGGATGTGAGTGTTGGACTATAAAGAAAGCTGAGCACTGAAGAATTGATGCTTTTGAACTGTGGTGTTAGAGAAGACTCTTGAGAGTCCATTGGACTGCAGGAGATCCAACCAGTCCATCCTAAAAGAGATCAGTCCTGAGTGTTCATTGGAAGGACTGATGTTGAAGCTGAAACTCCAACTTCAAACTTCAACTGACGTTGAAGCTGAAATACTCTGGCCACCTGATGCAAAGGGCTGACTCATTTGAAAGGACCCTGATGCTGGGAAAGATTGAGGGCAGGAGGATAAGGGGACGAGAGAGGATGAGATGGCTGGATGGCATCACTGACTCGATGGACGCGTGTCTGAGTGAACTCCGGGAGTTGGTGATGGACAGGGAGGCCTGGCGTGCTGCGGTTCATGGGGTCGCAGAGTCGGACACGACTGAGCGACTGAAGTGAACTGAACCATGTTTGTTTTCTATATCCGTGACCATTTCTGTTTTGGAGATAAGTTCATTTGTACCATTTTTTTAGATCCCACACATAAGTGCTATCATATGATATCTGTCTAGAGAAGGTCTGGGTGGGCCTCAGACTCTCTAACAAGCTTCCACGTGATGCTGACGCTGCTGGCTGGAGGCCCACATTTGGAGAATCACTGGTCCAGCTCCTTACCTGGCACCTTCCTTACAGGTAATGCTGGAAACACTACATGTGCGTCTTCCTCTTAGATGCCTTTTTCCAGTCACCACTCTCTACTGTGTTCTTTTCTTTCCTGTCTGACCTCTTCCCAGACTGTTAGTCCCTAGAGAGCAAGATCTGTCTTAATTACCTGTGGATCTCCAGAAAAATCTTAGCAGGACTCCAGCTGCTTGGAGGGCAGCGGGTCTCTCGGGGAAGAAGTGGGTGGAGGAGGGGCGGGTCCCAAGAGACACTGTCACTTTTCCTTTCTATACATTGCTACATTGTTTGCAGTTTTCAAAGGAGAATGGTTTGTGTGTTACTATGTGATTAAAAAATTATGTCAAGAGAATGAAAATACAAGTCATAGACTGGGAGAAAACAATTATAAAAGACATCTGATAAAAAATAAAACTGTTTCCAAAATGCACAAAGAACTCTAAAAACTCAAAAATAAGCAAAGAACCCAACTAAAAATTGGGCCAAAGACCTAAACAGATGCCTCATCAAAAAAGATATTCAGATGGCAAAGAAGTATATAAAAATAGGTTCCACCTCATCCTCCTACACTGTTGATGGGAATATAAGTTGGGGCAGCCACTATGGAAAACAGTATGGAGGTTCCTCAGAAGACTAAAAATAGAATTACCATATGATCCAGTAATCCCCTTCCAGGGAATATACTCAGACAAAACTCTAATTCAAAAAGATACACACACCCCTAAGTTCATAGCCACACTATTCACAATAGCCAAGAGATGCAAACAACCTAAATGTCCATCAACAGATGAATGGATAAGGAAGACGTAGCACATACATGCAGTGGAGTATTACTCAGCCATGAAAAGAACAAAATAATGCCATTTGCAGCAACAAGGATGCAGTTAGAGATGATCACATCGAGTAGATTAAGTCAGAAAGACAAATACCATATGTCACTTATATGTGGAAACTAAAATACAGCACAAGTGAACCTATCTATGATCCAGAAACAGATGCACAGAGAGAGAGAACAGACGGCTGGCTGCCCAGGTTGGGGAGGAGACGGATGGACTGGGAGTCTGGGGTTGGAGGATGCAAACTGTTACATTTAGAATGGACAAACAACATGGTCCTAATTCATAGCATAGGATATTCAATAGCCCGTGATAACCCATAATGAAAAAGAATATTAAAAAAGAACATATATACATGTATTACTGAGTCACTTTGCTGTACAGCAGAGATTGGTACATTGTAAGTCAACTATACTTCAATAAAAAATAAATATGCTCCACCTCATACCGCCAGGAAAATGCAAATCAAAACAACAAGAAACTACTACTGCACATCTATTCGAATGGTCAAAATCTGGAACACTGACAACACCAAATTCAGGCAAGGATGTGGAGAAACAGAAACTCCTGTTCATTGCTGGTGGGGATGCAAAGTGGTACAGTCTCTTTGAAAAGCAGATTGGTAGTTTCTTACAAAACTAAACATACTCCAATCATACAATCCAGCAATCATGCTCCTTGGTATTTACTCACAGGAACTGAAAACTTATGTTCACATAAAAGTCTGCACATGAATGTTTATAGCAGCTTTATTCGTAATTGATGTTCTTCAGTAGCAACCAAGATGCCCTTCAGTAGGTGAATGGATAAGTAAACTGGTACATCTAGACAATGAAATACTATTCAGTGCTAAAAAGGTATGAGCTATCAGGCCATGAAAAGATGTAGAGGAAACTTAGATGCATATTATTAAGTGAAAGAAAGCAATCTGAAAAAGCTACCTACTGTATGTTTCCAACTTTAAGACATTCTGGAAAAGGCAAAACTATAGAGATAATAAAAAGATCAGTGGTTTCCAGGGGCTAGAGGAGAGGGAGGTATGAATAGGTGGAGCACAGAGGATTTTTAGGGCGTGAAAATGTTCTGTATGCTACTGTAATGATGGATACGTGCCATTGTATCAAACATTTGTCCAAACCCATAGAATGTGCAACACAAAGAGTGAACCCCAAGGCCAACTATGGACTTTAGGTGATAACGATGTGTCAGTATAAGTTCATCAGCTGCAACAAAGGCACCTCTCTGGTGGGTGATCTTGATAATGGACAGGCTCTGAACACGTGGGAGTACATGATAAATCTCTGAACCTTCCCTTCAGTTTTGCTGTGAACCTAAAACTGTTTTCAAAAAAGTTAAAAAAAAAAAAAAAAAGAAAGAACGGATAAAGGACCAACCCTTTGACTAAAGCATCCTCTCTAAAGATACTAACTCTGCTATCCCACACCCCCGCTGAGTCCTAAAATGTATCTAGCTAATAGCATTACTAAGCGCCAGGTGCTGCTGAAACACTTTCAGATACACAGACTTATTTAGTCCTCAGAACCACCACATGAAGTGGGTACTTTTTATTAGCCCTGTTCCCCATGTGGGGAAACTAAGGCACAGGGATGTCAGTTACCTTATTCAAGGTCACTTGTCTAATTAGCAGTGGGGCTGACATTCACCCCCTGCTGGACTCATTCTGGGATGTGTCCTGACCTCTAGGAGGGCTGTACCACTTAAGTTATGGATACCTTGAGGATGGTCAAAAGATGGACTCATATTTATTCACATCTAACCCACTTTCTTCTAAAGAAGATTTGAGGAACTGCTACTTGATTTTGTTATCCAGAGCGTACATTGCATAGAAAAGCTACCTTTAATTAAATTTCTGCTAGAAACACAATACAGAAACATAAGCTTAAGCACAATGGCTTACCGCCCCTACTCCCTTCAAAAAAAAAAGTCATCAGAGTAGATGCGATCTATGGCTTCTGAGAGTTCCTGTTCATAGTGGTCTCTCACTCGCTACTGGCAGGCAAGCGGCAGCAGGTGCCAGAAGGAGTGGCAACGTTTATGGGGAGGGGGCAACTTTTAAACACAGAACATTCTCTACGTTAACTTGATTTCTTCCATGCGTGGGGAAAAGAGCTGTATGATTCGACTGGAGTGGAGGAACCCTTGGCCCCGCTCTCAGAGCCCCCAAGTTCTCAGTGGAGCCTGAAGCTGAGAGACTGGAGGGCCTTAACAGGAGCTCTTCCTCTGAGCAGCTCAGGCCCCATCCAGCCTGAGTCACCGTCTTCAGCAGTGAGAGAAGGGAGGAGCCTGGCTTTGCTCTCTCTTTTCTCTACAAATGCCCTCCAGGTGATCCCACTGTGCAGCTAGGGCTGAGAACCCCAGGAAGGCCCACTGCAATTTAAAGTTCCGATTCTTACTCTAAAATCCCTCGGTTTTTTAGAAGTACTGTGTGTTCTTATCCTCTCCCACAGCCCCGAAGTCCTTGCCCTGCCTTTCCGGGGGGGGCGGTGCTGGGTTGGCTTGGAATTTAATCACCTCCTTGGAACCAGCACCCAGCTCCCCAGCGGGCTGCTTGTTCACCTCCGGTGAGGCCAGTGGGTTTATTTATGGTTTCTGATTTTATTTATTTCCCCGCCTCAGAGCTGTTCTTCTGCATACAGAGAACTTGGGCTGTCTGCTGCCTGCCGGCCCAGGGCTGCTGTGAGCCAGGCCAGGATGGATGGCAGAGTTAGTCCAGCCCATTGGCTGAGAAGCTGGTCGCCTTCTTGGGGTGATTTATGCCATGCGGCAAGGCCCTGCCTGTGCCCAAACGTCTCCCCAGCACAGGGCTTTGCAGGGGGGGGGGTGCCTGGAAAATTCTGTTTTAATTCAGAGGGCTCGGCTCTGCCTATTTATTCTTTTGCTTGAGCACCAGCCCAGGAGGGCGTCAGCCGGATCTTGTTTTAATGCCTGTTCACCCCCCTCCCCCACCTTCCATGGCTAAGGACCAGTCTGGAGGAGTGAGGCCAGGAAAATCTGCGTTGGAGGCGACAAAGAGGGGACAGGCCCATCATTTGTACCTGATTTCTATTTTTCCTGCTGTTAATACTTCACTTGACACCCACTCCTGCCCACCCCCTCCCACCACCCTAACCAGGGTTCTGCCAAGTAGTTGGCATATCAGGCAGGATCTAAACAGGAAATCAGAAATCAGTTCAAGTACCCAGTGGAGGGAATGTAATGCTGGGGCTTGGTCACATAGACACTGGAGGAGTCAAGAGTCAAAAAAGGGTAGGAAAGCAGCTTAGAAAGTGTTGTGGTTGTTTAGTTGCCGACTAAACAACTAAACAACTAAAAGAGTGGCCGACTCTTTTGCCACCCCATGCACTGTAGCCCACCAGGCTCCTCTGTCCACTGGGATTTTCCAGGCGAGAATACTGGAGTGGGTTGCCATGCCCTCCTCCAGGGGATCTTCCCAATTCAGGGGTCAAACCTATATCTCTTATTTCTCCTGCATTGGCAGGTATATCCTTTACCACCGAGCCACCTGGGAAGCCCAACTTAGAAATTAGCAGCATCCAGAAGCCATGGTCAGCTCTGAGGCTGGGGGGTGATGGGAGGGATGAGTCAGGGGAGAAAGGAGAGGGTGTGTGTTGGCAGAACCTGGAAGCTGGAGCCACCAGGACAGCTGGAACAAGAGCGAGGCCACAGCTAGAGCCAGAGCTAGGCCAAAGCTGACCCCTGGCAGGGAGAGAGGGGCCCAGACCCCACAGCGTCTTTCCTTACCCTGTGCTCCCAGCCTGCAACATGAAACCCCGCTGACAAGGAGTCTGGAGAAGGCAGATGGAAAACCGGGGCAAGGACTGAGGCTAACAGGCCCAAGACCAACCCAACGGGATCACAAGACCACCCTGCACCTGCTGCGAGGCCACTGAGCCAAAACCCCACGGCTAGTTGGGGGTTGGACCCAGGCCTCTGTTGACCGCCACAAGGCTGGGACCTCCCCATCGCGGGCCTTTCCCTGGACCAGACATAGCAGGCCTCTGGCCCTGGCCCGCTTCTTTAGGACCAAGAACTGCCTTGAAGGCAGATGGTGGAGGAGAAAGGGTTGACTGTGGTGATGGAGGACTCACCGAGCTTCTCGTTCTGGGCTCTGGCCACGTAACTCCCTGCAGGAGAGTCAAGGCCATCCGCTCACCAAGCCGTTTCCTCCTCTGAGCCCCAGTCAAGGCTGCATCTCCCAGCCTCCCCTGCGCCCAAGCAGGGCCCACGTGACCAGAACCAGCCAATGGCGTGTGAGCAGGAGCCTTCCGCGTCTCTTCCAATCCAAAGCGTTTAGAAGCAGGTGTGACGTTCTGCGTTCTTGTTTCTCTGCCACAGTCGCTCAGAAGCTGGGGCGTATTGAACACGACGCCTCAAGACAGAAGCAGCCTTGATTCCCGTCCAGAGGATCACACAACTTACAATGGAATGTGTGTGTGAGAAAAATCTGTATTGCATTAAGATACTGAGATTTGTGACTACTGAGAACATGCCGTATAGCACAGGGAACTCTACTTACATAAAGTTCTGTGGTGACCCCACTGGGAAGGAAGTCCCGAAGGGAGGGGATATGTGTATATCTATGGCTGATTCCTTTTGCTATACAGTCGAAACTAACCCAATATTGTAAAGCAACTGTACTCCAATCAAAATTAATTTTAAAAAAAGATACTGAGATTTTGAAGGGTTTTCTGATTTTTTTAACCAGGGCATACTTGACATTACCTCAATATAGATGCCGTATGCTATAATAGGTCCTCCCACCATATCAGCTCCCCTCTTATATGCTTCTGTATCCAGCAGGGCAGCCCTGGTTGCATTTCTGTGGTCCTCGCTGAGACTGTGATCTCCACGGAGGCCAGGAACTGCTTTAGTACCATGGCATTATCCCTAAGCTAGCAGAGTGGCTGACACCAAGGGGGAAAGTAGCTGTTGACTAAATCGATGAGTGAATAAAAAATAAATAAATAAAAGCAAGACCGGAACTAGAACTTGGCATTTACCGGAGCACTAGAAGGAAAATACTCAATCCAAGGGAGGCAGAATATAGCTCAGGAGAAGCTTGATGGATTAGAAAAACTTAGGACAGATGAAATACAAGGCAAGGCTTTCAAAAGTTAGCACAAACCCCTCTGGGTCCAGAAGGAGGGGAGGAGAAGACCTAAGGGGACCCAGGGTCATAGGGACCATGAACCTGATAATATCCTCAGGGAGGGGCCAGCCTCCACCACTGGGACAGGGCCCAGGAAGGCGGAAGCCGCACATGCAAGACATGGTGCGATCATCCCACTGCACTTGGCCTTCTCCTGGAGTCTTATTTTAGCTGTCACATTTAAGAAGGATTTGGAGGTTTTGGAGGGGAGCCAGAGCCAATAGGAGAAATGATGAAAAGTTGGGAAAAAAATAGAACTTGTAGAAAAAGCCGAGGGGGTGGGTGGGAGTTAAACGGGGCTGGGGGAGGCAGGCAGAGGCTAATGAGCACCTCTCTAACTCAGGGGGACAGAACGAGGGGATCTGGGTTCCTATAGCAGCAAGAAAGACTCACATTAGACTCCAGGCAGTGAATCTCCATTTAAAGGGAGTGATAGGTTGAAGGAGGTGATTGGGCCTCTGGTGACGTCAGCACCTCCCTTGGCTGTCCCTCTTCTTAGGACACCTCAGTGGGCCCCTCCCTGGTCCCATAAAGGGCCGGACACAAAGGGCGCCTGGGAAATGTGAGGCCCTAGAGGTGTCGGAAGATGAAAGAGGTCTGATGATGCCAGTGGTGTCACATGACAAGAAAGGAGAAGACCCTGACCAGTGGCTGCCTGCTCTGGTTTATGTGAGTCTGGGGCAAGGGGCTGGACAAGATGACTTCTGTGGGTTTGGAAACTCCTCACATGACCTGAAGACAAGCATTGTGTGAGGAATTTGATATTTGACACGTTCCCCCTCAGTTTTATCCTGTATGGTTATATCCCTAGGAAACGTCTTAACGTCTGTTGGAGCAGTTGACACGTTCTAACCGTAGCCCTGGGACAGGCTTTAGAGAAGGGGTCATGGAGAACTAAGGAAGGCTATGTATCCCTGGATGTCAGGACTGGAAGGAGGCTGGGTAGAGCTGGGGGCTTTCAAATATGATTTTCCTGCAAGAGAAAATGGATCCAGTCCCCCTAGCTGAAGGACTTCTGGTCTTCACTGGCCTACATCAAGATCTGGGCAGGAGATGCGAAGTCCCTGGGCCAGAGATGCACCTCACCTGTAGGATCTTTGCTCCATCCTGCTCTGGGCAGTGCCCTGAGGCACAGCCAGGTGGCTGCCTCTTTCTTTCTCTCCACAAGGGGGCAGTCTATGGGCTCCCTCTTGATTATCTGGTGATTTTAAGCCAAACCACGGCACCTACTTGGGTCTATGGAGGCCAAAAAGGCTAATATAGTGCACTCCCATCAGCTGACTTGCATCTAGGGATAGTTATTGGTCTTATCGGGCTCCTCAATCCCACCTGACCCCTACCATCTTTCTCCCACCTGAATGCTGCAGCCACCACTGCACCTGGCCACTAGAGGGCACCACGCCATCACCACCACCCTAGAAATCCCACCCTCTCCTTTTTCCCCCTTCCTTATAGCACAGGAGGGTTCATACTGGCACAGCTAGGAAATCTCAGGGTAATCTAGGGAGCTTAAATCAAAAGGCATAAAATCTGAAGGATAGACAAAAATGCATGCCCGTCACTGTGCCAGATGCCAGGGATTAAAAAGTGAATGAGACCCACACCTGTCCAATCAATTCCCAGTCCTAAATGGGAAACAAGGCAACAAGTAATTCCTATGCAGAGCAGTGAGCCTAGGGAGTTAGAGAAATGTGCCCATTGAAAGAACACCCGAGAGGGACCACTGCTCCCCAACTGTGGCAAGAGGCTCAGGGAAGATTCCTGAAGGAGCCGAGTCTTGAAAGGTGAGCAGGAAGTAGGAGCTGGAGGAAAGGGCATCCCAGGCAGTGGGAACAGCATGAGCAGAGGCTCAGAGGCTGACCGTTTTCACTGGAATGGGGGGTGATCAGAGCTATGCCATAGTCTGGGCAGCAGGCTCTGCTCCTTTCCTTGTCAGTCAGAGGAAACCCCAATTGTTATACCAAGAGCTCAATGGGGTACCCAGACTCTCTTGTAGACCGACCCTCCCTGCTTCTCCTCTTCCTCCCTTCTGTGGGGGGTGGGTACCACTCTGTCCTCAGGTCCTCAGGATTCTGACCTCCTGGTTTAGGTGTTATTATCATTTTCAGTTTGCTGACGAGGAAGCCAGGGCTCCCTGAGATGGAGGACCCTCTCTTGTTTGACAGCTAGTGAGGGACAAGGCAAAACTCTCATCCAGGCTCTCTGACCCCAGGGTCTGTGGTCTGTGCTGGCCAGGAGAAGGGACAGCGCCAAAGGTTCTCTCTCCACACTGGCCTATAAAGCTGGTCATCTGTAAGCAGATTTTTTTTTAATGGAGGTTTTTATGGTAAATGGTTCTGAAAACTGTTTTTTTTTTTCCTTAATTTATTCATCTTAATTGAAGGATAATTACTTTACAATATTGTGGTGGTTTTTGCCAAACATCAACATGAATCAGCCACAGATGCACATGTTCCCCTCATCCTGAACCCCCTCCCACCTCCCTCCCCACCCCATTCTTCTGGGTTTTCCCAGCTCACTGGCTTTGAGCGTCCTGCTTCATGCATCGAACTTGCACAGGTCATCTATTTTACATAAGGTAATATACATGTTTCAATGTTAATCTCTCAAATCATCCCACCCTTGCCTTCTCCCGCAGAGTCCAAAAGTCTGTTCTTTACATCTGTGTCTCTTTTGCTGCCTTGCATATAGTATCATTGTTACCATCTTTCTAAATTCCATATATTTCCGTTAATATACAGTATTGGTGTTTCTCTTTCTGACTTACTTCACTCTTATAATAGGCTCCAGTTTCATCCACCTCATTAGAACTGACTCAAATGCATTCCTTTTTATAGCTGAGTAATACTCCATTGTGTATGTGTACCACAACTTTCTTATCCATTCATCTGCTGATGGTCATCCAGGTTGCTCCCATGTCCTAGCTATTATAAACAGTACTGCAATGAACCTTGGGGTACATGTGTCTCTTTCATTTCTGGTTTCTTCAGTGTGTATGCTCAGCAGTGGGATTGCTGGGTTGTATGGCAGTTCTATTTCCAGTTTTTTAAGGAATCTCTACACTGTTCTCCATAGTGGCTGTACCAGTTTGTGTTCCCACCAACAGTGTAAGAGGGTTCCCTCTTCTCCATACTCTCTCCAGAATTTATTGTTTGTAGACTTTTTGATGGTGGCAATTCTGACTGGCGTGAGATGATACCTCATTGTGGTTTTGATTTGCATTTCTCTAATAATGAGTGATGTTGAGCATCTTTTCATGTGTTTATTAGCTGTTTATATGTATTCTTTGTAGAAACGTCTGTTTATTTCTTTTGCCCACTTTTTGATTGGGTTGTTTGTTTTTCTGGTATTGAGCTGCATGAGCTGCTTGTATATTTTGGAGATTCATTCTTTGTCAGTCGTTTCATTTCCTGTTATTTTCTCCCATTCTGAACGCTGCCTTTCCACCTTGCTTAGAGTTTCCTTCGTTGTACAAAAGCTTTTACGTTTAATTAGGTCCCATTTGTTTATTTTTGCTTTTGTTTCCATTACTGTGGGAGGTGGATCATAGAGGATCTTGCTATGATTTATGTCAGAGAGTGTTCTAGGTTTTCCTCTAAGAGTTTTAAAACTGGTCAGCCACATGTAAAAAAATGAAACTAGAACACTTTCCAACACCATCCACAAAAATAAACTCAAAATGGATTAAAGATTTAAATGTAAGACCAGAAACTGTAAACCGTTTTATTTATTAGTTACTCTGGATCTTCACTGCTGCGAGAGTCTCTCTAGTTGTGGCGAGTGGGGGCTACTCTCTAGCTGCAGTGCAGGGTCTTCTTACTGCAGTGGCTTCTCTTGCTGCTGAGCACGGGCTCTAGGGCGCGGGTTTCAGTAGTTGTGGCACGAGGCCTCAGTAGTTGTGTTCCCAGGATCTAGAGCTCAGACTCAGTAGTTGGGTGCACAGGCTTAGCTGCTCCACCGTGTGTGGGATCTTCCCAACCCAGAGATCCAACCCGTGTCTTCTGCATTGGTGGGTGGACTCTACCACTGAGCCAACAGGGAAGCCCTAAATGGAGTTTTCAGATTACAAAAGTAATGCACACTATTTTAAAAATCAAACAATATGGAAACCCATAATATTGACAGTAAAAAAGGCCCTCCTAATCTCTTCTCTCCCTCCCCAAAATAACTACTACCTGGGGTCTATTTTCTTGTAGACTTTCCCATGAGTTTGCAAATGTATGTTATTGTATGTTTTTAACAGAATTAAGTTTCTGCAGTTTGCTTTCTTCACTTGACAGTCAACCCTGGACAGTCTTTCATACCCATGCACGCTGCTCTATAAAGCAGTGGGTGGGGAGGGGGACCCCCACTTAGTGCTGCGGAAGCCAGGCTCAGGGCAGGTTAGTTGCCCCTGGGTACACAGCCCACAAGGGACAGGCCTGCCAGCCCCCCAGGATCCAGGCATCCAGTGGGGACTTGCCCACAGCTACACCCGCCCACTCATCACTTTTCTCCCAGCAGCCTTGGCACCATTGTCAGCTGCTGGGAATTTTTAGGAATGGATTTCTGTGTCGTTTGTAATAGATCAGGAATATCCCAGCAAGACAGATTGCCTGAGACTTTTGGGTGGTTTTTTTTTTGTGTGTGTGTGTGAGCTGATAAACTCCTGTCAGTTGAAAATCAAGACTCATCCCTCTTGCAGGTTGATGATTCCTTCTTTCAGGAAGGCAGCTTCCGGGTAGGGGTGGAGGGTGGGGGTGTAGGGAGTGGGGGTGGTTGGGGCAGAATGCAGCAGTGCCGACCTGCTGACCCAGCAGCCTCCTGAAAGAGCCCTACACCGGACTGGAGAAGGTGGGCGCCATGGGAATTCAACTATGGAGCATCCCTTTGCCTCTCGCTACTCAATGTGTGCTCCCAGCATCACCCGGGAGATGGTTAGAAATGCAGAATCCCGGGCCCCACCAGAGACCTGCTGATTCAGAATCTGCATTTTAACAAGATCCCCAGAGGACCCCTGTGCAGAGCACAGTATGAGTAGCACGGTTTTGGCAGCCTTCCGGAGCCTGTGAAGCCAGCCCGTGGCTTCTTTTCTAGATGTTTAGCTGATGTACTCAGTATTAGAAACTTAATAAGAGCTAGCAATTACAGGGACATGTCTATGTTCCAGGCAGCACTGCGAGTGTTTTACTTGTATTAACTCATTTAATCCTCACAAGGACACTGCAGTGAGGTGCCATGACTGTACTGATCTTACAGTGGAAGGAACGGAGGTGCAGAGAAGCTTCCTAACTTGCCTGAGCTCACACACTAACATGTGGGGGAGCTGGGATGCCACACCTGGCCCCCAAGATCTCAACCACTACATGCCACTGCCTGTAGGAAGAGGAGCTGGTCTGACACCACAGAGCTGTTCTGACAGGCACCTCCTGAGCTGCATTTCCCAGCACTGGCCAATACGTCTTGTTCTATCCCTTTCTGCCTTCTGCCGCCCCAAATACTGATCATCTAAGGGAAGCCAGAAGACTCAGCACTGGTGTCATCGCTGCCTTCACAGCGACGCTGGGACCAAGAAGTAGTGACCGCACACTACATTCGCAGAACGCTCCATCATCCATTATCTCCCTTCATCCTCCCAAGGACCAAGTGAGATGAGACAGGCATCATTTTCTCCATCAGACAAGTGGGCCAAGGAGGTCAGAGACGCCAAGTGACTTAGCCAAGGTCATACAGAGCTACGCCGCAGATGGGCCTGCTGGCTGGCTGAATGTGCTCCTTTCATCTCCCCAGGCTGCCCGCTTTTCTAGAAGACTCCGCCCCAGTCTCCCCACCCCAAAGACAGCCCACATCTCCTCTCTGCTTCCGCAGCTCTGTGGGGAAACCTGGTCCCTGGTGGAGCCTCAGCCTCCCTCCCAGGCTGCCTCCTGCCTGAAGCAATTATAAATCACGGCGTTTTCCCTTCATTCAGACCTGATGTTTAATTCATCGCTATTCCGGCTGCTTTAATGCAGAACATTTATTCAGCGGAATAGCTTTGTTTTGCCTCCCAAGCTTTATTCTGTTTAGAATACCATTTCCATTGCCGGGAGTGGGGGGCTTGCTATTAGCCAGCTTCCAAGAGGCCCCTCCTCCCATTCCTCAAGAAGGCCCAGCTCTGCCTTCTCTGGGGACCACCCCGAGGCTATGAGTCAGCTTCTGCTCCTGATGAGGGGTCCAGACGTTTCTGTCCTTGGATTTTCCATTTGTTCACTCTCCCTCTCTCCCAGACCATGTGCCTGGTGTAAGGAGCAGCCTGGCTCCTTGTTTACTGGCTCCCAAACCCCACAGCTGGGGAACTTGGTCCCTGAGGTTTGGACCTGCCTCAGGCCCAGGGCACAGGAACTTACAAGGTCCTGGGCAGGCAGCGTGGCTGTCATGTGACACCCTTGAAGTTCCTGACTCATGCCATTGACCACATCTTCAACTACCCCCAGTCTAGATAAGTCTAGAACTCTGAGATCCTGGCCTTTGATGCTTATAGGACCCACCTTCTTGATATACCTCCCGATGATCATTTCAATCAACCTGAGTATCAACACATTTAAAGTCGAGAAAATGGCAAAGACAGCTTAGTGTCTACAAAATATCCATTTCTTCCCTCTTTCATAGCAACAAATCCCTTAGCTGAGCACAGGGCTTGAAACTCAGCTTATGTATAAAACTACATTGCCATCCTTCCTGTAGTCAGCTATGTCCATATGACTAGATTCTGGCCAATGAAACCTAAGTGGAAGTGTTATGTGGGACTTCTGTGAAGCCTTCCTTAAAAGAAGGCACAGTTTTCTTAATTTCTTTTCTCTTACTTGCTAGTTGGAATATGGATGCAAAGGCTGGGGCTCTAGCTGGCATCTTAGACCACGAGTTAGCAGTCACACGCCAAGTATAGTTAGTGTTAGTCACTCAGTCGTGTCCAACTCTTCGAGACCCCATGGACTGTAGCCCACCAGGCTCCTCTGTCCATGGAATTCTCCAGGCAAGAATACTGGAGTGAGAGCTATTCCCTTCTCCAGAGAATCATCCTGACCCACAGATCAAACCCGGGTCTCCTGCATTGCAGGTGTATTCTTTACTGTCTGAGCCACCAGAGAGGGACCCAAAGTGGAAGGACCCCAGGTCCCTGACACTGAAGCACCCTGTGTCCTTGGTTCATCTTTGAATTTTTTCTGCAACAGCAGTAAGCGTCTGTCTTATTTTAGCTATTATTATTTTGTATCTTTCAGATATAGAGAGTTGAATTGATTCCTCATTAATGAAGATGCAGCCATTTGATATGTGTGATGGGAACTGCTTAACTGCCAGGCCCAGTGCCTGAACCAGTTTCTGATACAACACCAGTGGATGTGACGTCTGATAGGATTGAAGAACAAGAGGGAGACAGTGGAAGGGAAAAGGAGTCTGGGACACAGAATGAAAAGTACGTGAATACAATTCAATCTGCTCACTTTACAGATGAGAAGACTGAGTTTCAAGGAGTATGAATCATTAGTCCACAGTCACAGACTCCATCTACCCCTCCGCTACCACTTAGAGACGCTTGGAAAACATCAGAGAAAAACTGACATGCTTTCCGATTCTGCCTTGGGCTGGGCCTGCTCGGGCGAAGCTCTGTTCTTTTTCTCTTGTGAGGTGCATTTATTTATAAGACACCCGTCTTCCCCTTATTATCACACAAAGCAGATGCAGGGGAAAGAATCGATCCTTCTTGGGTTGAAGCTGCCTGGTAGGAAGTGAGCTGCCTCCACCTGCCTGGAGGTGGAGGTAACTGCCTGGAGGGAGGCAGTTTCTATTTTCCCATACCGAGCTTCCGAGTCTGTCTGCAGAGGCTGACCGTAAAGCATAAGCTGGGAGAACAGGCTGTTCTGGTTTGAATCCTGGCTGTACCACTTAGTGATGGCACGAACTTGGGACAATTGTTTAACCTCTCTGTACCTCAGCTCCTTCACCTAGAAAAGGAGGTTAGTTTATATCTGTCTCATAAGGTTATAGTGAAGGTTGAGTTAGTAAGGACCCAGCATAAGGGATGGCTATTACTATTGTCCAGGAATTGCCGATTAAGATCCCCCTGCAAGAGAGACCCTGACGTGGTTGACATTTGCTCACTTTTAAAATTATCATATGCTCCTGGATGGTTCTCTGACAGCAGAGGGTGACTGTTAATAAAACAGTACTTAGAATGGTACCTGGCGAGTTTCATGATCACTTGGCCAGTTAGTCCCAGAGCTAGCAATTGACCCTGGGCTTCCCAACTCTCCACCCAGTGTCCTTTTCCCTAGAACATCTCCTGAGGCAGACTGGTGGACACATAGCAAAACTACATGGAGCATTTAATGAATGAATGAATCATGTCAGGAGGGAAGAGCTGCTCCAACACCACCACCTCTCTTTCTCTGGAGCCCCTCCTGAGCTCTGGCCCCTGCCCCAGTAACGTAAGAACAGACGCAGTGGGGAGGAAGACTGACCCTTAGTGTGGGTCCCCAGACCACGTCCCGTCCCCACCACTCATGTGGGCCAGGGTCCCTCTCCCCCACCCACATTCTCTCCTCCACTGGCTCCCACGTGCTTGAAGGCTGTTTTCATTGTTCTCCCTGGAGTGATCTTCAGAGGTCCCAGGCCCTTCTCTGAGCCTCAGCCTCATTCCAGGAGTCATAGCCCGGGCCCTTGTCTCTGGGGCTCACTCTCTGCTCAGAGTCACCTATTCTGGCCTCAGCACTGACAACAAAATGACTCCTGTCGGAACCCTGTAGACTGGTGCTGGCTTGCCCTGGTTTTGTGTGTTTGTCTGGCTGCACTGGGTCTTGATTGCTGGGTGCAGGCTTTCTCTAGTTGTGGCACCTGGGCATAATTGCTCTGCGGCCTGCGGGATCATCCCTGAACAGGGATTGAACTTGGGCTCCCGACAGTGGAAGTGCGAGGTCTTAACCACTGGACCACCCGGAAAGTAGTCCTCTGTTTTTTTTTTTTTTTTTTTTACTGCAAAGGTGGCACCCCACTTCCTCTCAAGGAGAAGAGGGGAATGACTTGACCCTCCTTTCCACAAAGCCCTCCCTGCAGGCTCAGCCACCCCCTCTCCAACATCTTCCTCGCCGGGCCTTCCCCCGCATTTCCTGAATGCTACCTGGCTCTTCAGTTCCTCCTTTAACTGTTCTTGTCTTAATTCCATCCCCTGCAATTGGAGCCTGAATAATGAGTTATTTTACGGGAAGATGGATCTGGGTATTAGGGCACCGTTTAGTCTGCCATTACAACAGCCAATTTTGGTTACACGCTCAGCTGTGAAGGGGGAAATGGGCCAGGTGGCTGGAGCTTTCTAAAGCCGGGTGCTCGTGGGTGGGCGGAGGGGATGCAGAGCCAAGGGGCAGAGGAGGCGGAAGGGCAGAGGGCATGGAAATCTGTCCTGCTTTCGCCCACAGTCTTTATTCTTAGACTGTGACGCGGGGGAAGAAACTGCAGGACTGAAAAGGAATGGAACCCTTCCGGGAAGGGCAGGAAAGATCAGGGTTTTGAGGCTGCAGAGGCCAGGAGTGGAAAGGTATTTGTTAAATAACTGAGTGAAGGACCCCCCCCAACCCCGACCACCTTCCCAAATTAAAGAACTTTTCAGACTCATCAATATTTCAAAGCAACAGAGGGGCTGAATATGCCTTCCCTCCATGGCACATACTAGACCCAGTGGAGGGCTTGTGGGTCCTTCCCTGCTGGGTCTCCAAGTATGACAGGGGAGACGCAGCACCTGCCCTTGGGGAGCTCCCAGTCTGACAGAGGAGGGAGGTTCTCTCTCATGTCACCTGCACAGGGGGACCTTCCCCACCTCCCACCTGTCTCTCAGTGTCCCGTCATCCTCTTTATTCCCTCACGTCACTTCTCACAACCAAGCAGTCCCCTTTTATTTTATTTTGACTCACTTGCCTGTCTCTTCCTCAACTAGAACAAAGCCTCCCTGAGGGCAGCGACCTTGTCTACCCCGCTCACCTGTTTCCCTAGTGCTGAAAATAGTGCCTGAACCTCATGGTGCTCGATAAATACTTACCAAGTGAATGAATGAGCCCCGGGGAAGGCCTGGTTCAGGGGGCTGGCCGTGGGAGACAAGATGTGGTCCTAACACTCCTGCACCCCTCCTGAAGGCGATAGACCCTCGCCCCGGGGGAACTGCGCACACATCCTCATCAACGGTCTGAAAATAACCTCGGGGCATTCACGGAGAGCCCTGCGGGAGCTGCAGTCCTCCTTGGAAGCAGGTTAAACAGAGCCCCCAGCACTAAGTGTGGAGTCCGCAGACTTGAGGTCTGCCCTTTGGAGACGTCACCACACGTCTCTGAAGTTCAAGGTCCTCTCCTTCACTGAGCATCCAGTGCAGTCGTGTGTGTGATAATGCTGTCCCTGCACAGGCTTGTATGGGTGCTGTTATTAGTGGCATCATTCATCAGCGTGGTGACAATCTCAGGATCTGTGTGTGACCAGTGAGCCCATGGGCACTGAGAGGAACCAAGTGAAGGTTACCCCATCAGGAGGCTCAGCTCAGCCAGAACTGAACAAAGTGATCTCTCCAACTCTGGGCACAGAGGGGCCATCCTCTGAGCCTCCGAGGACCTCAAATATCCCAGTGACCAGTGTGCTTCCGGTCTGGTCCATCTGGTAGATAACCAGAAGACCAGGGCTTGATTTGCCTGAAGCGTTTGGGTACCAATAGCAACAGAAGTTGAACAGGCTTTAGCTACATTACCAAAGCTATTAAAGTTAAAAACCACTAAACAACCACAGCTTGCTTCCCATCATCCACCCCACAGGCATCCAAAACAAAACCAACAAGAATGTGTTAGAAGAAAGCAGACACTGAGATTCATTAATACCTTGTGTTTGCCCTGAGCTTTAAAAGCCAGCCCCCGGGCACTGCAAATAAGCACCCACCAGGCACTGCTGAACAACTCAGTGGCCTCTCCCAGGGCACCCTCAACTCCTCCACCCTAGAAATCTCAAGGGCTGAGGTTTGTTTCAAAGACCATTATCAGAGGAGTTTCTGAGCATAGCTGTGACCTAGGGGAAGGGTGGGTGGGGGGTACTTTTGACATGAGTGGTCCATGGGTCAGAGTTGAAGACTGCAGGGGCAGGCAGAACCTTCAGAGAGGGGTCGTACAGTGGGAACTGGGATCTGGGGATGAGGGAGATCATCTGTGTGGGAGTGGAGGTACTGACTGTGAATCCCAGGGGCAGAAGTAAGCCAACAGCATCAGTCTGCAAATAGCCCTCATCCTGCAATTGTTAGAAGGCTCTACAAACAGAGGGAGGTTCTGCAAACAGCACAAGTGGGCAAGTGTGTCAAATAGCTTTGGACTCTCTGAACAGCAGCTTGCTCTTACACAGAGAAGGATGCAGTCATCAGGGACCTGGTGAGCAGACGGTCACAGGATTCATCCCCAGGATTAAAGTCACAGACAAAAAGACCATCTGCCCGTGCCCATAGGAGACAGATCAGGGGTCAGTGTCAGTGTCCCAGTGATGCTGTTATAAACAGGATGGTCTGAAGACCCAAGCCACCCATCTCTCTGCAGGACACTCGTTGCCCTTGCCTTGGAACAATCGGATGGGGGGCAATTTTCCAATCCTTCTCCACAGTTTCACCTTGGTCCACAGAGTAACACAGCTCCTCGTTGGGAATCTCTGGGTGTTTGACTATGGCAGGCCTGGACCATACATTTAATAATGTATGGTCGTAATAGAGGGAGGTTGAGCTCCTTGCAGAAGGCAGAGCCTGGTGGTGATCACATCATGCGGCATCGTTGAGTCCTTCTGGTTTACAGTCCATTTGGACATCCATTATTTATAGCAGCAGAGTGGCTGTGAACAAGCTGAGACTCAATTAAGATAACGTCTTCCCACACAGAAGCAGTGGTTAATGCTGAGGAGTTACTCCAACTCACCCTCTACACTGCACAGAGCCAGAGATGCAAGAGACCAAGAGAGACTCAGAGACACAGGCGGGAGCAGAGAACGGAGAGACAGGAAGAGAAAGAGGGCAGCAGACACATGCTGAGCCAAGAGCGGGCACCTGTCCCCCCAGCCCATCTCAGCCCTCACCCTCTGGCCTCCACACTGAAAGCCCTGCTCCCTGTCCGGAGGAGAGAGGGTTTCCTGGAGGCGACTCCCCGCAAGTCCGCTGTTGCCCTCTCCTCCTTCCCTTGAACTGTCCGTTTGACACTCGGCTTTTACAGCACATGGGAGAATTTGATTTGTCCCCTGAGAACTGTGACGCATCTCCTGCAAGGAGAGGGGACGCCAATACCACCTGCTGTGCCTGTCTGCCTGGAGTTTCTGAGCTAGAAGACAGGGGAGGCGGGTGGGAAGTGAGGCCAGCAGGGGTCCTGGGAAAGAATGGCTGGCGGGAAAGGGGAGGAGGGGCTGGGGGCCAGGGTGGAGAGAAAGTAGGTGGCCCACTTACTCTTAGTAGTGGCAAAGAGTGGTGGGGGAAGGGGGAGGGGGAGAGGGAAGAAAAGGGAGGGAGTAAGGGGGCTGATGTGAGCAACCTGCAAGGGAGGCAGGTAAGAGGGCACAGGCAGACAGTGAGGTGCGGAGGGGAGAAGCAGGGCGGGGCCTCCCCAGGCTGCATTTCAGAGCAGGATGGGCAATGAAAGCCCAGCATGGGCAATGACTGCACTTTGCTGAGAAGCCGCCAAGGGCACACAGAGTTGAGCATGCTGAGGGCAACGGCAGCCAAGTTCCCCGAAAGTCCTGGGCCCCACATGCACGCTCGGCTCACGGATGAGGACAGAGGCCTGGCTGAGCACTTGGGGCAGCAGCTCTGCCGGTGGCAGGGGCCGCTGCAGCCGCCAGAGGATCCAGACCTGGGAGCTGGAAAGGAGTCTTCTGCGGGGCCTGCGTCCTGCTCAAGGGGGCAGCCCGAGGCCCCGTCTGCTGCCGTGGGTGCGGACGCTGAGGCATCTCCTTCTAGCTCACCCCTCGTGCTGTGCATTTCTGGGGGTTCCGGAGGGGCAGTCCTCCAGGATGCCCTGCAGAGTCCCGCTGAGTCTTGATCACAGCCACCCTCCTCCTGCTGCTCAGACTGTGCCCCTTCCCATCACCAGCACCACTTCTTAGTTGGTAAGCTTAGGACTTCCCTGGTGGTCCAGTGGTTGAAAATCCACCTGCCAATACCGGGGACTCGGGGTCGATCCCTGGTCCAGGAAGATTCCACAGGCTGAGGGGCCACTAAGCCAGTGCACCGCAACTACTGAAGCCAGTGCACCCTGGAGCCCGTGCTCCACAAGAGAATCCACCGCAGTGAGAAACCTGCACACCACAGCTAGAGAGGGGCCCCGCTCGCTGCAACTAGAGAAAAGCCGGCGGACAGCCACGAAGACCCAGAGCAGCCACAAATGAGGAAATGAAATTTAATTTGTAAGCCTAAGGGCAGTTGTTGTATGTCACTCACTGCTGTGCATGCCCATGTGGACACCCACCCCCCGACCCACACACACACACACACACACAAAACACACACACACAATCAACAAGACTCCAGACCTACTCCAGGGAGTGCCGTGTCAGTCGGGGTGTTTGCAAATCAACTCTGGGTAGTTTAATCAGAACAAGACATCAGGACTTTGTGGGAGCCAAACTCTGACGTCAGGAATGATGCTCACACGTCGGCTCTTCTCCCACCAAGACCCCATGGCTGTTCGGTGAGGCACACATGTCATGGCTCCCAGTGCTGGAGTGCAGGGTCCTGGACCTCCACCACTGGCCCCCTGAAGCCAGACACCTCCGCCATGGCTCTGACCAGGAAACAGACACTGCCTGGCACCTGCGCCAACACACCTGTCTCAAGCCCAAGCCTCCTGCCAGGGAGTCCCTTTGGCAGAGTCCTGGTCTACCCCTGTGCCTCAGCTGTCATGGGGGCTGGGAGGAAAGCCTGGTTTCTCACTGCAAGAGCAGGACTCCCAGACGGGGAAATTTTCAAACAGGACAAGATCTGCAGATGACCAGGGAAGTCCCCTAGAGGCTCTGAGGGGTGGCTAAGTGCAGGAGTAGAGGGGGAGGAGCCTTAAGCAGAGGGACCACTCACTGAATTAATCCCCCACATTTATTCCAGCACTCCATGTGGGGAAAGCCAAAGGGGTACAGCAGACATGCTTCCAGCACTCAGCAAGGTACAGCCCCGAAGATAGGATGGACACAGCCCATCATCAGTTGCCATGGAAGCCATGGGAAGGTCCTGCTAAAGCACCTGTGATTAGACAGAGCTGGAGGAACCAGCAAGGATGAGGTGGCTGAATCCAGCAGAGTCCTGCTGGGAAGCAGGTGAGGTGTACCCCTGGTGTCTTTCCACCTGTAGGTCACGTGCCTGGGAGCTATCCAGTCGAGCTGGAGAAGGGCGGATGGATGGGAGCGGCAGGGGTGCCCCTTAACTAGGTGTGTTTGCTGATAAAAAGCAAAAAAAAAAAAGTTACCCAAAGAACCAGCCCAGCAGGCACGGAGCAGGACAGCCTGGCTGTGCACAAATCACTGTCGACCTGCTGTCAGGCTACTTCTGCCCATCGGCTGCCTGTGTTTCCTCTCCGCCCAGCTTGGAGCAGGCCCATAAAAGACAAGAACACTCCCCGCTGGATGCTCCAGAGGTGGAAGACACTTGTGCTGGATAGGGACCAGGAACTGGTGGGCATGGGACCCCTTGCCTTGCCCCAGGCAGACATTCACCCCACCAGCCTTCATGCAGGTGGTAGGAGCTGTCGTCTGCCCACCCTTTCACGTGTCTACCCTAGACCCTTCGCAACGCGTCAGCAGGCATCTTCCCGGCATGAATTACTCCCTACTTCCTTTTATCTTTGTGGTTTCAGCTTTAGGGATCCGGGAGCAGCAGGCAGGTTCCCGGGCCTCATCGAGCCGGATGCATCTCCACCCAGACAGGAAGTGTGTGTGTCTGGATTTGTCGCCTAACAGGTACAGATGTAGGAGGCTCTCACTCATGAGACGGAATCGCTCCTGGGGACTGAGAGGCTCAGACGGCTCAGTCAGAGGCAGGCTGCACGCCTCAAACAGGGGGCAGATTCTGCTGGTGGAACCCCCTGTAACAGACCAAGGTCAGCAGGCCCAGCACTTCATAAACTGAATTACGGCAGCCTCCGCCTGGGAGTAGAGAATTTCTAAGGAGGCATTTCTCATCATCTCCTCCCTATCACCAAGGAGTTCTTCCCAGCCAGTGCAGACAATGGGATGAACAAAATCTCGGAGACAGAACACCAGGGGTGAAAACCCAGCTCCACTCTCTGCGCGCTGAGTGACTTTGGGCCGCTCACTTACCTGCCCCAGGTCTCTGTTAAGTGTCTTGCGCAAGTGGGCCTGTTGGGAGCAGCCAGTGGACTCTGGGTGGCTGTCCAGTCTCCGGTGCTTCTGCTCCTACCTCTGTTAGGTGATGTCAGGGAAGAAACCTGGCCTGTACATGCTGTATTGCATGGGGTAAATTACTTAAGCTCTCTGAGACCCAGTTAGTCGACTATCTAAAAAAGAGATGGTGACAGTACCTACTTGGTCGTGCTGTTGAGGTAGTTAACACCTGCGAAGCCCCAGGACAGGCGGATGCCCCTAGCCCCTGGGAAAGGCTGCTGGTTGTCTTGTTGGTGGCGGTGGTACAGGAGTCCTGTAGCACCCACCTATGAGAATTAGAAGATGCCCACTTATTCATCTGCCCCTCCCATCAGCCTGGGAATTGGCCAGGGCCCTGGACCGTATCTGGCCTGTATCCTAGGGAGGGGGACACATTCCATGAACCCAGCTTTGATGAATCAGTGAAAGGGAGGCTGCCACGTGAAGATACATGTCACACAGTGCTGAGTAGAGCTAGCAAGACCCCCAATGGCCTCCAGTCCACTGTGACTCCTCCTTTCTGAATCTCAGTTTTCCCATCTGTGATGTGGGGACAATTGGCTTAAATGATGTCTCTGAAGCACTCAGCACCTTCCCTGGCTCGTGGTGGGTGCTTAAAAAATGGTGGCTGGAAGTCATCCCATGAAGACTTGCTCAAGAACCTCCCACCTGTCCCTTCTGCCGCCTGCTCTAGTCCAGGCCAGTGTCCCAGGCTCCAACATGACCCCAGCTCACTGCCGACCCCCAAGAGTCCTAGTCAACTGGTTATTGGAAGATGACTCTGAAAAATGAATTCTCACAAGGAATTAATAGGTTCTACCTTTCCCAGGGCCACCTGCATTTACAAGAAGTTTGGAGATGGCATTATTCACAAGGTAGCGGACAGGTGAAGTACACGGTTAGAGCAGTAAGAAAGACAACAGGGAGTGATAGGAACCAAAGAGAAAGAGAGAGCGCAGCACTCAAATTCAAAATCATGAAATGCTGGTTGACCAAACCAAGCACCTGGCTATGAGTCTCTGATTTGCCACCCATGAGATAAAAGCGGCTGCAGTGGTGGAATTCAGGCTGAGTTGAGGATGGAGCATGAATCGGGGAGGAGCATGTCTCCCCTCTGCCTTCAGACCAAACCAGGGCACTCTAAGTCTCCACAACCGGCAAAGAAAGCCTATTCCCCATTCTCTCAAAGGAAGCCCTAGAGTGGCCAATGCCCCACATGCTGCTGGAAAGGCCCATGTCCTCAGTGGCCACTGCCCCACAGCCCAAGCTGGCGCCTACCTTGTCCTTTCCGCCTTTAGAAAGGCGGGGCCTAAATGTCAGCCGATGGTATCAGAGTGCATGGCAGCAACCAGCTTCAACTGGAAGGAAGGAAGGAAAAGCCCCGCCAACACCTACCAAGCCAGGCCAGAAGAGGAGCAGAGCCCTTCACGGCCACATGAATCCCTCGCCTGCCTGGCCCTGGGGAGGCAGCAGCTGGGCACAGGGAAGTGGCATGCTCAGGTGTGAGTCTCGAAGGCACTTCCCTCTCTGGGCACAGGCATGCCAGGCAGGGGCCTGGGCCCTCACCTCTGAGCCACCTAAAGCCCTGCAGTGCCTCCTCCTTCCAGACCGACCTGCTTCTGAGCTCCCTGGAGGCCCTGAGATGGTGGAGGCGAGCCCTGCGGGGCCAGCACAGCCTGGGCAAGTTCCCAGGAAACGCTCCTGACAGTGCACACACTTCTCCAGCCAGCCTTCTTGAAGGGGGCTGCTCACTGGGCACTATCTCCTCCCCGGGATGTACTGGGACTATCTCCACAGCCTGATCAGCTCAGTCCTCAGACTCACGGTGAGCTGTGGTCTGGATTTGCTTTCCTGCTCCTTTCAACCCTCTGGAGGAGGGAAGGGCCCTTGGCCTCTGAATGAGGGCAGTACTGGGTTGTTTTTGAAAGGCTCTAGCTGGAATTGCCACCATCTTTCTTTGCTCCCGCATCCACATCAGCTGGGTCAGTGAGTCCAGCTGGCAGTCCCTCCTGGCCACTCTGAGGGCCTCTGATGCTGGTTTTCCTAACACCTGCAGCTTCTTCTCCAAGACATCATGTGCTTATCACAGACACCAACCCCATCAACTCCCCACTCCAACGCCCAGGTCCCCTTAGCCCCAACCTAGGTCCCTTGGGGCTCCTTTGATATGGAACCAAATCCAAAGGCAGGCTGTCCCAGAGGGCACCGGGCTGGGAGTCAGAGTTCAGAATGCCTGGGCTTTAGCTGTGCACACATCATGTGGCTTCTCTGAGCCTCATTCTCAGTAAATTCATCCTTTATGTCCTGACTGGTGGTGAGACCTGAGATTTCTAAATACTGTTTTTATGAGCTGAGTGGACTTGGCCACAGAAATACACACATGCAAAGCCCCCAGGAAGCTGGGCACAGCTTTGCTGGGTCAACACAGAGTCACTGGCCAACTACACTCAAAAAGGGTTGGGGGATGAAAGGTGCTGGGGAAGGAGTGCAGCTGGAGATGAAGGTGGGCAGAAAGCCAGAACTGCCTCCAACTGATAACCCATCCCCATCTCCTGACAATACACCTCCCCACCAACCCATCCCCCACCTGACAATGCACCCCTCTAATAACTCATCCCCTCACCAACCCATCCCCCACCTGATAACCCACCTCTCATCTGACAATACATCCCCTCAACAATTCATCCCCCACTACAATCCATCCCCCCAACAACCCCTTACTTGATAACCCATCCCTCACCTGATAGCCCATCCCCTCACCTGACAACCTGATCCCTTAACCAAGGCCTTGTGGTTTGAGGGCCCCTGGCCCAGACTGGGCTAAGAGAACCTGCTGAGGGCAGGCTGGAGGGAGGGCAGAGGAAGTAGGCAGTGGGAGAGACTTAGAGAAAAACTCTAAGCAGGTAAGAACAGGAGTGAAGGATGCGGTCCACACAGGAAGAGAGTCTATGCTATGCTAAGTCACTTCAGTCGTGTCCAACTCTGTGCGACCCCATAGACGGCAGCCCACCAGGCTCCCCCATCCCTGGGATTCTCCAGGCAAGAACACTGGAGTGGGTTGCCATTTCCTTCTCCAATGCATGAAAGTGAAAAGTGAAAGGGAAGTCGCTCAGTCGTGTCCGACTCTTAGCGACCCCATGGACTGCAGTCTACCAGGCTCCTCCATCCATGGGATTTTCCAGGCCAGAGTACTGGACTGGGGTGCCATTGCTTTCTCCAGAGGACAGTGTGAACTGGGTCAAAGCTGGGCGCTCAGGTCTCTGCTTCCCCGCCATTGCCTCCTTGGCTCCGGTCTCAACGAGACCCTCCCAGAGCAGTGGATGCCATAGCAATGCCCATGATCTTGAGGCTGCACCTCCAGCTTAATCCACATCAGTGTCAGACTGAAGGCCTCACTGTCAGTCAGGGATATTTTTAACCTGCCTGCCGGGCCCCGCTACCTGGTGTCTGTCTGGAAACTAGGCCACAGGAGCCATGGAGGAGGCAGGTCCTGACCCCTGCTCCAGCCTCGGAAGGCTCCCAGTGAGTGGGACGTGAGTGAGGGGCCAGAAGGGGCTCGCTTGCCCAGCCAGAAAATTTGTGCCACCCACCAAGTGAGTGGAGCTTCAAGAAAGGGCTCCCCATGCCCATAGTAAGCGTGGGTTATTAGGCTGTATCTCCCACCCACTCCTAA
The DNA here is from genome assembly GCF_027580195.1 of Bos mutus. Lineage (NCBI taxonomy): Eukaryota > Metazoa > Chordata > Mammalia > Artiodactyla > Bovidae > Bos > Bos mutus. The sequence goes on along the minus strand of NC_091639.1, from coordinate 35,630,870 downwards.
CAAGCGGCCCCTCGACAAATGCCCCAGCTGTGTGCATCCTCCTGGTGTGCTGGGGGGCGCGCAAGCCTGCACACTTGAGCACCATGTCCAAGGCTTTCACCCACACCACCTCCCCGCCAGCTCCTTGTGGAGGGATGGTGGGCTCACCGAGGACTCAGACGGCCTAGGGCCCAGTGCAGACTCCACTGATCTCTGTGACCCCAAGTGACTGCATGTGAAACTTTCTGGCTTTTAGTTTTCTCATCTGTAAGATGGGCTTAACAACAACATGACTAGAAGGCTCAAGATGGTGCCTGGCACATTGTGAGCACTAAGTGTGTGCCAGATTGTATAGAAAAACTAGTTAATTAGGAGGATAGGCTCCAGACCAAGGCTACTTGAGTGTAAATCCTGATGCTGCCACTCACTGGCTGAGTGTCATTGTGCATGCGCGCATACTTGGTTGTATCCGACTCTTTGTGACCCAAAGGACTGTGTAGCCCTCCAGGCTCCTCTGTCTATGGGATTTTATGGGCAAGAATATTGGAGTGAGTTGCCATTTCCCATTCCAGGGGATCTTTCCAACCCAGGGATTGAACCCGTGTCTCCTGCATTGGCAGGTGGACTCTTTACCACTGAGCCATCTGGGAAGCCCCAAGTGTCCTTGTCCCCATTACTTAGCCTCTCTGAGCCTCAGTTTCTTCCTCCCTAAGATGGGAAAAGTCTCTCCACTTCACAGGATCATTGTGAAGATTAAATGAGCTAATATGTAAAGCTCTGAGAATGGTGTCTGGAACACAGCAGGTGCGCGGTTAGCGTTAGCGCTGATGATTAACGGCGATTCTGGGCAGATTTTCCTCCAGCCGGGCTCCCCCTCTCCTTCCTGCCCCTGCACTCAGCTGGCACAGCTGCCCTCTGTTTGTTCTCTTTCCTTCTCTCTCAAGTTCTGCGCTTTTTCAAATCCCACCTCCTCCAGGCTGCCTTCCCCAGCAACTCTGATTTTGCACTGCTTCCCTTCTCCCATCCCCCAGGCCTGACCCCCCCACATTATACCTCTGAGAAAATTTCATCTGCTAGTCTGAGGCAGGGGCTCAGCCGGACCCACCTCTCCTTCCCACCTCAGTGCACAGAGCCCAGCCTTGTGCGGGGGGAGCAGCAGCAAAGCCAGAGACTTAAGTCACTCGTCCTTGCCGAGTCTGCACCTGTCTGCTCCGTGCAGGCATCTATTCCCAGATGGGGGACAGTGTGTCCTACGCCCCAGCACACACACGTGCATTCACACACATGCGTGCATGCACACACACACACTAGGCTTATCCCCTGGTTAAGGCAGAGTCAGGCTGTTTCCCCCAGAAGAATCCCCCATTCCCACTAATGGCAACCAAGATGCATTTTCCCAAGTCCAGGCATTTTCTGGATTTCTCGGTCCTCCCCACCCCTGAGAGATGGGGCACACCTAGGAGGCCAGGTGGGGCTGTGGCCGGGTGACACCTGACCCCACAAAGGGGCACCAAGACAGGACACCCCAGGGCCCAGGGCCCAGTGCGGAGGCGGGAGGTGATGGAGGGGCCAAGGCACACAGTCCCCCTTCTGGGCTGGGAAGGATGCCAGAACGTTACTGTTCTCTCTCCCCTGAAGGCCCGACAGACAGCAGGTCAGCCTTTCTGACCCTGATGCTGTTCATGCTTGCTGTCTGCAGGCCACACTCAGCCCCAGGCTCATCAGAGGGCTCTGCTGACCAGTCTCCCCACCTAGGAGCTCCCCACTCCTAGGAGCTCCTTGTCCCCCCAGGACCTGTCACAATGGCAGGCTGTCCCCCCAGCCCCACTTCCCTGCCTCCCCCAGTGACTGCCTCTCCTTCTGGGCTGCGTCCTGACTGAGGCAGTCTCTCTCGTCCCACAGGAGCCTCCTTTGGTGGGTGGCCCCCTTTTTCCTGTGACCCAGGACAAGGAAAAGGGAAGAAGGGGGTTCAGCAGGGCCGGGGTGGGGGGAGTGTTTCCCTGAACTCATCATTCTCTCTGGGTGTCAAGAGGGCCGCTGTCATCCCCCGAGTGCTCAGCCCTCTCTAGCCTCCATGTCAGTCTGCCTCCAAATGAATGGGGATGGAAAGAGGTCACCCTGCAGTCACCTCAGGGGAACCTTGAGCCTGTCTGCTCGGCCCTCATGCTGCTGTCTTGCTCTGGTCTAAGAAGGTCTGAAAATGGTCCTTACACGCATCTATGAATCTATGAATGAGAACCAGAAGTTAACCCTCTCCACTCTGTAAATTATCCCCAAGGATAATACCTTCCCCAAAGGAGGTTTGCTTGACAGAGGGAGCCCAAGGCCAGGGGAGAGGGGGATGAGAGAAGCCTATGAATTGAGCCAAGTGTTGGTCTGTGCACTCCAGCCACACACAAAGTTAAACTTGAGTCCTCTTCCCTAAACCACATGGGGTTAATGCAGTAACACCAGCAGGCATTTATAGAGCACATCACAGCTAAAGGATGCCTTCCACGCGCTCCATCAATTAGCTATCCTTCTGCTCTACAAGACAGCAGTGGAAGACTGTTTACTCCTCTTCCACGTGGGAGGGACCTGGGCCTCAGAGTGGCTGGTTCAAGTCTCAGCGTAGAAGGGGGATCCAATGTCTCTGGTGCCCTACCCAGATCTCCACCCGCCAGGCACCCGCCCCATGCTGCTGCGGTGTTGGCTGCTAATGACTCACACTGTGCTCTTGTCCAGAGGACTGTCTGTAGACGTCAGGAGCCTCTTCCCTGGGAGATGACGGCCAGGAGGTTAAGGCCTCTGCCACATGCCCCTCCCCTGGGAATGGCCCTTGGCTGATGACACTGGGCAGGGATGGAAAGCCAGCGTCTCGTCTCAAGGTGGGACAGCTCTGCATGCCATTCAGGTCCAGAGCTCCCCGTGATCAGGCCTTGGCTTAGCCTCACCTGAAGTGACTTCTTGGCCCAGATTCTGCTCCTCCTGTTCCCCTCACTCCCTCACAGCTTCTCCTGAGAGCACTCTCTCAGCAAATCACACACACTCAGGCATTCCAGTGAAGACCCCACTTCCGGGGAACCTGAAGGGCTGGAACACAGGGCTTCTGACCCGAAACCTGCATGTTCTTAAGACAGTTCTTGGGGCATCCTGGGGTGCTGTTGTGATGACAACCTAACTTTCTGCCAGTGTCATCTACCTCTCCTTCTCCCAGAGGAGAAGTGGGTTCTTAACCCCTTTCTAGGAACCTGAGCCCTGGCACCTCCCACAAGCTCCCTCTCTCCCTTCTCTGTCCCCAAGCTGTGGCAGCCAACACCATGACTCCATCCATCCACGTCCTCCTGGGCCCCCAGATCACTGCCTGGTGCCCTGACGTGTTAAGCAGTGCAGATGGCAATTAACTGCATGATATGAAAGTATCCAACCCTAATTATTTCAGGGATGAGACCAGGGACCATAAATAAACGATGAGTCTTTCCAGCGTCTCCTCAGCTGGCCCTGCCTAGTGTGTGGAAGGCTGGGGGGTGGTGAGGGGGACATTTCCCCACATGGAGTTCATCAGCATGGGGGTGGTGAGACAAGGGGTGATGCCCAGGGAGGGGGCATGAATTTACCAGGGGAAGGCAGGCCGCTCTTCTGGGCATAGAAATACACAACCATTAGGGCTACCGTCCTGGTCCTGCAAACAGGAAGCAGACGGTAGTGGGCTCCCTGGATGCCCTCGAATGAATAATTGATTGTAGAATGCGATCTAGTGAACGAATTCCAGGAGGATTCCCAGTCACCTCCTTCACCCACATCTGCCTCTCCTTTCCTGTCCCCTGCCAGGCGGAGGCGAGATTTTCGTTTTTCCCAAATGATTAATTTCCCTCTCTGCCTCGACCCGGAGGTGGGCTCCCTCGGGATATGCCCCTAGGGAGCTGTAGTGGGACACCAGGGAGGATAGGCCTAAGGCTCAGATAGAGATTTGAGCTGCTCGAGGGGCTACCCTTCGCTAAGAACAGTGTGTCTTTTTCCAGCAGCATATCACAACAAAGGCAGGAAGAAAAGGCAACAATTTGTATTCATGGATTCTTTTACGTGCCAGAGTGAATGCTGATGCACACACACACGAAGACACACATGGGGACACACACACACACACACACACACACACACACTTGAACAGATGGGGCTCCCACACTTTGAAAGCCTGAATATGAACATTGATATTTATGGAGGGAGAGCTATTTACTTCACAAGAGGATTTGCAACAGGGTTGCTTTAAACAGTAAGCAACCAAACCGCATTGAATAGAATTTGATTTACAAAAAATGTGACTTACCTGTACATTTTCAGAAGCCTGTGCACTGAAGGGGTGTGGATGTGCGTCTGTAAATAAGCAGAACTTGTCAGGGCCTCTGGTCATCTAGCTGTGGGAGGAGGCATTTCTGATGCCTGGCTATACACCTGAGAGGTCTGGTCACAGTCGGGGCTCCTAGCTGGCCCTACATGCCAGTTCCTGCTCCATTTTCAGCTGGTAAAGAGGGAACCAAACCCCAACCCAGGGCTCATCTCCAAAGAGGTCCCCCACCCCTGCATGCTCTTCTCATACCCCTGAGCACCCCAGTGGTTCAGACTCCCGTGAATGTTTTGATGCGAGCAGCTAGAAAAGAGCTTATTAATCGTATCAACCAACTCCCTCATTTGACAGAGGAACAAAATGAGGCAGGGGCTTCCCTGGACATCCAGTGTTTAGGACTCTGTGCTTCCAACTGCAAGGGCTACAGATTCAATCCGTGGTCTGGGAACTAAGATTCCGCATATAGCTGCAGTGTGGCCAAATAAAAATGAAAGAAAAAAAGAAGAAGAAAAAATGGGGCAGTGGCCTGTCACAAGCCCAGAGCCCACTTGATCTCGGGTCTTTCCTGCCTTACCCCAGCCACCTTCACCCTGCATGGTGAGGCCAAGAATGATAAAGAAGGCTGCTGGGAAGTAGCCTTGCTGTCTGGTTTCCTCCAGGCCCAAGCCTGCCCCTCATTTCTCTACCTGCCTCCTCCCCTTTCTCCAGGTGATGGATGTGTCTTTTGAGGGTGAGCAAGCCTGTGACTCAGTTGGTAAAGAATCCACCTGCAGTGTAGGAGACCTGGGCTCAATCCCTGGGTCGGGAAGATCCCCTGGAAAAGGAAATGACTATCCACTCCAGTAATTTTGCCTGGAGAATTCCATGGACAGAGGTGCCGGCGGGCTACAGTCCGTGGGGTCGCAAAGAGTCAGACACGACTTCATGACTAAACTACGAGTATATGACAGTCCTTTGATGAAATTAAAACTCACTCCCTGGAAAACAATCTTATCTTCTTGTTAAGGTCTAACCCTTCAGAACCAACTCCCATGTCAACTGCTTAGCTGGGGTCCCACGAGATTGTCCTGGTAACCCTTAGAGGAACAGGATACCCACGGACTTGAAGACGGAATAAGGAGTAAGATGCAATTCTCTCCTAATTTCCAATCCAGGACTTGCACCAGCAGACAAACGCACACACTTCCTAAAATCTAAGCTTGTTTGTGTAATGACAATAAGGCTTATTATAAGGGCAAACACTTATTAAAAAAGAATAGGTGACGCATTTGCACATGGCCCCTATTATGTGCCAGGTGGCGTTCCAAGCCCTTTACATATGTTAACTTACTATCACAACAACTCAAAAGGTGGTTCTATCCTTCAGTTCAATTCAGTCACTCCACTGTGTCTGACTCTTTGCTACCCCATGGACTGCCAGGCCTCCCTGTCCATTACCAACTCCAGCGGTTTACTCAAACTCATGTCCATTGAGTCGGTGATGCCATCCAACCATCTCATCCTCTGTCCTCCCCTTCTCCTCCCACTTTCAATCTTTCCCAGCATCAGGGTCTTTTCAAATGAGTCAGTTCTTTGCAGCAGGTGGCCAAAGTAGTGGAGTTTCAGCTCCAGCATCAGTCCTTCCAGTGAATATTCAGGACTGATTTCCTTTAGGATAGACTAGTTGGATTTCCTTGCTGTCCGAGGGACTCCAACACCACAGTTCAAAAGCATCAATCCTTCAGTGCTAAGCTTTCTTTACAGTCCAACTCTCACCCCCATACATGACTACTGGGAAAACCATAGCTTTGACTAGACAGACCTTAGTTGTTCTATCCTTACTGCCCCTTCAAACCCAGAGTGGTTAAGTAACTTTCTCAAAGTCACACAGCTGGTAAGTGGCCCAGTGGGGAATGGGGCCCAGGGGATGTGACTGCGGAGAACAAGGTCTGACTCCTTGAACCCTGTCAACATCTCTGGCCTCAGATCTTACCATCCCTCCTCACCCAGCTCTGCTACTGTTCTCTAGCTACCATGTCAGTTCTCACATAGGGCTTCTGTCTTTGCTCTTCATGGTCTTAGCTCTTGGTTTACTGTTTCTGCCACTAAGATGTAAAGTCCACGGGCACAGTAATCTTGCCCTGTACTTCACTGCAGTGTGTGCTGCACCCAGATGGGCTTGGCCTGGCCCTAGTGGGCACACACTGCTGTGGACTAGAGCGTGCACAGGGAGGCCTCTGCACCAGGAGCAGCCCACAGACGGCCGTGTGTGTGAGACAGTGCTCTACAGTGTAGCATGAGCCAGAGGTGGTAAGACCAGCTTCTGGCAGCCCGTGCTAAGCGATAGAATGCGTCTGCGGTCAGATCCATAACCACCCAGCCCAGAAGGATGCAGAACAGAAAAGAGAAGCTCTGTCTTGAAGCCCGAGCATCTCTACCACCTGGCCCAGGCCTTTTGTGTCGGTTGCCTGGAGAAATATAAGACTTGATTAAAAGCGGGGAGGAATCGGCCGCTCCAGAGTCCTCGGAAGGGACAGGGGCTGGGGTGGTCCAGTCACTCTAGTTACTGTGTTTTTTACCCGTGGTTGCTCAGTGATTGTGCTGAGAATGACTAGGTGACAGAGTGACTCCCAGGTGACAGATGAATGTGGCGGGGATGCTGACGTCACCTGGGGGATGTGATCAACGGGGAATCGGGGTCCTGCGCCAGTGACGTGTGCTCTGGAGTGTATCAGGGGCTCTCTGGGGCCTGTCAGGTGATACTGGGCCAGTGGGTGGAGGGGTGGGCCACCACCCCACCCACCGTGCCCATCTGCCCTTTTCTTCCCTTCCTGGGGTGAGAGGATGGCAAACACAAAGTGTTCCAGTCCAAGTCCTCACCCAGAGCTGATTTTCCTATTCAGATGGTGACCACAGACCACCCTGGATGCCAAATCTCTCTGTGCTTGGGGTCCAAGAGGACGAGAGTGGATCTAGTCAACCAGGGCTACATGGAGGCAGTTCCGCACAGACCCCCCTCTCCTGGTCCCTGGATGAATTCTCAATTCCACATGCCCATTAGTACTCAGGACGATGTCAGTACTCCAGACACAAATATTAATCATGGAATTCCAATATCCGAGACGAAGCTGGATGGCCTCTGAGGCCCTTACTCTGTCATTCCAGCGATTCTAGGTCCCAATATACCCAACATTATCATTAATATGGTGTAACTGATTACAGCGTGTTCAACAGTGCATTACTAGGAATGTGATGGAGGCTGTTAGTCTTCTGTTTCTCCAGTTTTGTGTTACAGACTTTACTCACTGTTTCTCAGCTATAAAAGCGCAGCCCTCTGAGCTCAGTCTTTCTCTGTTGCCATTTTACCAATTAAGGAACTGAGGCCACAAACTAGCCCCGCCCTCACACTACAACTCATAAACAGACGTCAGCCCCTCGCTGTCAGCCCATCCACTGACCTTTGACCCACTGCTGCTCCCTCCACAAGCCCAGAGGAGCACCTTCCCCCAGAATTTAAAGCTAGGGATTGCTCCCTCAGGGCTCCTCTTCCCTAGAAACAACTGCCAGTCTTAACTGACACCTGGGTAGACTCAAAGCAAATCTCTTCCCCTTCCAAGGCCTCAATCACTTTCTCTGATACGTGAGGCGTGCGGGTCTGGGGCCCTCAAACCGTGCCACGAATCCTCAGTTCAGTGCCACCTTGCACCATGCAGTCCTCTGACCAGTCGATCCTTGCCCAGGCCAGCCATTCCTCAGACACAAGGGGATGGGAGGAGGGGGTGCAGGGATCCCTGAAAAGCACACCTGTCCTGTCAACTGGAGATGGTTCCTCAAGGAGAACTGTGAGGACCCTGGGGGGCTGTGCCTGTGTTTTCACTTCTCACTGTGAGGCCAGAACGTCTTGTACTTAGCAGTGTGCACTAAGTCGCTCCAGTTGTATCTTGACTCTTTGAGACCCTAGGGACCATAGCCCACCAGGTTCCTCTGTCTGTGAGATTCTCCAGGCGAGAATACTGCAGTGGGTTGCCATGCCCTCCTCCAGGGGATCTTCCTGACCCAGGGATCAACCCGTGTCTCTTACGTCTCCTGCATTGCCAGGCAGGTTCTTTACCACTGGCGCCACCTGGGAAGCCCACTCACCAAGTCACTGAAAGTGAACTGTTCTGACTTCCAGCGTTCCGGCACTGCTGACCTCTGCCTTCTTAAAGTTCACCACCCAGGTGTTAGGACTTTAGGAATTAAGGAATTTTCTGGGTTCCCTGTCAATTCCAACACAGGCAACTGTGTTTATTGAGGGATTCCTCTGACCATCACTTACCAGGACTGTGATCTTGGACACAGAGGTTTGTTTAACCATGCTATGCCTCAGTTTGCTCATCTAAAACATGGGTGTCCTACCCTACGTCACAGGCTTAGTGAAAATTAACTGGCAGAGCACATGCATAAAGAAACACAAGCTTTCCGCTCCCTACTCAGAAAACCCTTTCTGCATTGCTAAGAACCTTCCTTTTCATGGAACCTCAGAACCAAGGAAGGCTAGCAGTGGCCCCACCTCCTGGGCTTCCATCTTTCATCACAGATGCCATGGCTTGGCCCATCCAAGTGTCCTTTGGAATATTCCAGAAGACCAGATCTTGGAACTCCTCTCTGCTCCCCCTTTCCCTGATCTCCAGCTCAGCCCTACTCCCCATACCCAGGAGTCACAGCTGACCCAGGGATAAGGAGAGTTTCAGGTCTTTGGAGGTCAAGACCTGAGTGGGATGATGCATAGAGCCCAGCTACAGAATATTTATTTACAGGCTTCTTAACTTGTCCCAGATGTGATAGCTGCTGTGTCCCTGAGAGCATGTGAACCCCCACACCCATTGATCCAGGTTAAAAACTGACAGGTAAGAGTGGTAGGTATCAGGAGCCCTCAGGTGCCCAACATGGGGGATACAGCCTCCAAAGCAGGAAGAAAGCACACCCTGAGGCCAGAGAACAGGTTCCCCTTCCTCAGAGGCCTGGCCCCTGCCTGTATGCTGACACACACACATTGGCCGCCACATCCACTCCGGCCACAGACTCCCTGGTGCCTGGGACAAGAGACTGGAGGGAAAAGAAAGGAAAAATCAGGAGTCCCTCCCCATGTTCTGAGCTTTATGTGTCCCGGCTTGCATTGCTCTAACCAGGAGCAGGAGGATGCTCTAACCAGCATCTCTCTCTTTGTACTAAGCGCTCACTTCTAGGTGTCAGGCTGTGCAGAGTTCTGCTCGGGGAGGCCCAAGGAACAAATAGGCTCAACTCATCCCTAGTTTCTAGTTTGATGGTTCCTGGAATATGGTTCCGCCCACCTCCCAAGCCACTTTCTGGTACTTAATGTTCAGAGACTTTCTTTCCAGAGGCTGTATGGTACACTCTGCTCAGGTGCTGGAGTCAGTGAGAGACAGGGGCTGCCATGTGCTCACTGCACCTCTCCTGAAATGGAACACAGTAAGCTTTCAAAGCCCCACCAAGTTATAACACCCCTGGTCCCTCTCCTCCCTCCAGGAGGAAGGAGACAAGTCCTGGCTGATTGTCACATTGTCCTGCCTCCCCCTCACACCCGTTCACTTATTCATCCCTCTCACAAATATTTCTCGGGCACCAGTTCTGTGCAGGGCCCCTTCTAGACTGAGAATTCAGCAGTGAAGAAACAGACAAAGCCATTGTCAGGCAAGGCAGTCAAGAGTATTAACAAATAATTAAATGTATCATACATAGGAGATAAGTACTACCGTGAAAAGTTAAAATAAAGTAATAGGATGGAAGTGCTTTTTTATAAAGGGTGCACAGGCAGAGCCTCTGTGAATAGGTAATGAAATCTAAGGAGAAAGAAGAAAAAAGTGAGCTCTCTGAATATCTGAGGCCGAAGTATTTCAGGAAGAAGAAAATGCCAGGGTCTTTTGAAGGCAGAGAGAGCAAGACTGCAGGTCTGAGGAACAGCCAAGGGACCTGGGTAAGTGGGAAACACAAGGCAAGGGGGCGGGGGCGCTGTTGAGGATTAGGTCAGAGGTCAGAGGTTGGTGGGATGGGGGTGATAGGGAACAGATCACATGTGATCATGCAGGCCACTGTTAGGACTTTGGGGAGCAGGGAGTTAGACACAGAAGAGTGACACTGCCTGACATAATTTAAAAAGATCAACTGACTATTCTATTTTGAGAATAGACTGAGGTAAGAGAAGGAAATGGCAACCCACTCCAGTGTTCTTGCCTGGAGAATCCCAGTGACGGTGGAGCCTGGTGGGCTGCCGTCTCTGGGGTCGCACAGAGTCGGACATGACTGAAGCGACCTAGCAGCAGCAGCAGCAGCAGCAGCAGCAGCAGGAGAGTGGGGGGCCAAGAGGGAAGCAGAGGATCATCTAGAAGGTTACAAAATAATTCAGGAGGGAGAAAACATAGACTGGTCCAAGGCAATTCATATGGAAGAAGTTAAAATCGGTTGGGTTCTGAAAATATGTTGAAGACAGAGTGGACAAGAGCTGTTTACAGTGAGCATTCAGATAGAGAAAATGAATGGTCAACTTGGAGTTACAATGGAGACCGTCTAATCATCCCTCTGCTGACCCAGGAATCTCCAACCCAACATCTCTGATATCATGATACTCAGTCACTTAATGCACATTCCCCTCCTGGGGAAAGTGGATTCGCCACTTCACACAACAATCTCACCTGGTCCTTGAAGTTCTTTCTTATAGTCACTTGAAGTTTGTGCTTTCTCTCACTGCTCCTAAAGCAACACAGGACAGGGCTCCACCACCTCCCACGGACAGTCCTCCAGACTGTTTGACCTCTCCCTTGGTTGAATCCCCCATCAATGCTGTTTCAGTCCCTCTGGCTGTGAACAAATCCCTGAAGGAAGTAGCTTTGCTTGTTCTACCTAGGCAGAAGGGCCAGGGGGCTGATTGTTCTCTGAGCTCCTTCTACAACATCTTTCACAGATTACGGTAAATGACTTTCCGCTCAGGACACAAATATAAATTTGGCAAATGCACTCTTCCCCTACCCTTTTTCAGGTGAGGGAGTTAGAGAATTAGCTTAGATCTTGCTTCTCACCACTGAGAATGCCAAAGCCATTATAAGAGAACCTCCTGGGAGTTTCCTGGCGGTCCGGGGGTCAGGACTCCATGCTTTCACTGCCAGGAGCCTCGATTCCATCCTTGGGGAAAGAACTAAGATCCTACAAGTTGGGGGACATGGCCAAAAAAGAAAAGAAGAGCACTTCTTTAGGTATCAACTGTCAACATCCATGTCCACACTCTCTGTTTTCCTTCCCATAACATAAATGGACCATCCATGTTCCTATCTAAATCCAGTCCCTCCACTTTTCTGCTATATCCACCCCTTCTCTCATGTTTAAGAACACTGGTGACCCTAAAAGTTGGAGGGAATAATAGAAAAGAGCTAATATTTTTAAAACAAAACTCGAGAATCCTTTATACAAATAAAAGAAAGCCTGTATTTATTTAAGTCAACCATATGCCTGGGAAAATTGACTGAGAATGATCAACTCAGAGACACAGCCTAAAAAATGATTAAATTTTAAAAACAAAGAAACCATACCCAAGAACTCCAGGCACAATACCCATAATACCTACAAGAGTATGAAAAAATTAGATTGGCATCAGTATATCTAAGAGCTACTTGCAAAACAAGGCAAGAATGGAACATTATTCTGAAGTAACAAAGAAAAGAAACAAATTGTGAGCCAAGGACTTTATACACAACAAAGCCATCATTCAATTATCAAGGCTATAGAAAAGTAAATTATATATGCAAAGAGTGAAAGAATCTGTGCATATAAGTCCTTCTTGGATGACCTGTTAGAGGATGAATTCTATTTAACCAAGAGATAACTGGGGAACATTTTTGGCAAAAGAATGATGGAGGATGTAGTATATTTAAAGTGTATTTAAAGCATGTCGATCTAAAATTTATACAAGGATTATGAACAAAGGTGGAAAATACTTTGTAAATGTTGTATGTTCTGATAAAGTAGAAAAATGCAACTTAAAATTTGAGCTAAGAAGAAAGACAGAGGAAAGTAGGGTAAAATCACTGTTGCATAGGGAACAGTTAGAAATCAAATGATATCATTTTGAATTGACTATCCAGATAATAGTGAAAAATACTGACTATCCATATCTGGATAGAGTGAAAAAGCTGGCTTAAAACTCAACATTCAAAAAACAAAGATCATGGCATCTGGTCCCATAGCTTCGTGGCAAACAGATGGAGAAAATTTGAAAACAGTGACAGATTTTATTTTCTTGGACTCCAAAATCACCAAGGATCGTGACTGCAGCCACAAAATTAAAAGACACTTGCTCCTTGGATGAAAATCTATGACAAACCTAGACAGTGTATTAAAAAGCAGAGACATCACTTTGCGGACAAAGGTATGTAGAGTCAAAGCTATGGTTTTTCCAGTAGTCATGTATGAATGTGAGAGCTGGACCATGAAGGTTGCTGCTGCTGCTGCTGCTAAGTCACCTCAATTGTGTCTGACTCTGTGGGACCCCATAGATGGCAGCCCACCAGGCTCCTTCATCCTCGGGATTCTCTAGGCAAGAGTACTGGAGTGGGTGGCCATTTCCTTCACCAAAAGAAGGTTGAGCACTGAAGAACTGATACTTTCGAATTGTGGTGCTGGAGAAGGCTCTTGAGAATCCCTTGGATAGCAAGGAGATTAAGCTTATCAATCCTAAAGGAAATCAACCTTGATTATTCATTGAAAGGACTGATGCTGAAGCTGAAGCTCCAATACTTTGGCCGCCTGATGTGAAGAGCAGATGCATTGGAAAAGACTCTGATGCTGGAAAAGATTGAAGGTAAGAGGAGAAGGGGACAACAGAGGATGAGATGGTTGGATGGCATCACTGACTTAATGGACGTGAGTTTGAGCAAACTCCGGGAGATAGTGAAGGACAGAGAAACCTGGTATGCTACAGTTCATGGGGTCACAAAGAGTCAAGACACAATTTAGCAACTGAACAACAACATCCAGATAGTAAAAGGTTAAGTAAGGGTTTATCTTACTTTAATTTTTATCTCCTTAAGTAAGGATATTGAGGATATTTTAAAAGATATCAATGCAAAGGTAACTATCAAAGCAAAATGTACACTTTTATAAATGTCAAAGCAATTTTTTCAAGAAAAAATGAGGCATACAGAGAAAGAAAAAAAGATATAGAAAAAAGAAAAAAAGAAAGAAAAAAATATAACATAATCATAGATTATAATATAAAATGTTGTAAACAATTTACACCCAATATATTTGTCATATCAAGAAATGTAAAGATTAACTTGTTTAGTAAAAGAAATAGATTTTCAAAATATCTTACAAAGGAAAACTTTGGAGTCTTCCATATATAGGGGAAATATTTAAAACAAAGTGATTCAAAGGCTAAAACAATGAAAGAGGATGGGAAAACTTATGCCAGCTAAATAGAACAACTCCAAAGCAAGGATAGCAAGCCTAATATTAGGTAATGCAGAATTTAGGCCAAAAACATCAAACAAGACAAATAAAAACATTATATGGTAGAAAGTCACAATCTGAAATACAATAAAATACAGACTATGTACCTGATTACCAAAAGTGAAGTGAAAGTCGCTTAGTCATGTCTGATTCTTTGAGACCCCATGGACTACATGGTCCATGGAATTCTCTAGGCCAGAAAACTGGAGTGGGTAGCCTTTCAGTTCTCCAAGGGATCTTCCCAACTCAGGGATCAACCTCAGGTCTCCTGCATTGCAGGTGGATTCTTTACCAGCTGAGCTACAAGGAAAGCCCAAGATTACCAAAAAAAAAAAAAAAAAAAAAAAACCCATCTTTTTGTAAAATAGAAATTAGAGCAATATAAGGAAAAATAGAAATATTGATAAGAGAGCTTTACACACCACTCAGGATGAGAGGGGCATGTGAACAAAAAATAAGTATGAAGAGAGAAGACTTTAACATGAATAATAAATTAGGTATCATAAAATGTATTAAGTGCTGCACCCTTTAATAAAAAATATCCTTTCTTCTCAAGCAGACAGGAAACACTCAGTGAAATTGATCATATATTATATCACAAAAGAAACATAAGTAGGTTCCATAGTAGGAATATTACAAACAGAAATTTCTGATCACAATGCAGTAAAAGTAGAAATGAAAAGAAAAAATAAAAAATTAAATGCCCTTCCAAAGATGGAGAAAAGGGGACTGACTTTACTCTCCTACCTAAAGCAACAGCAAAAATATCTGAACAAAATACTGCATGAAACAATGGTTTTCAAGACACCAGACATCAAACCCTGAAGAATAATGATCCCAAAGAGCTGGGGAACAAATGAGATGCGTTCTACAATCCCACCGGTTTGGTGCCTGGAGAGGGTTTCCAGGCACAGGAACGTTGAAGCCAGGCAGAGCCAAGTGAACTCCCTGATTTGAGAAATTTAGAGTTCGAGGAGATCAAGGTCGCCAGAGTTCATAGGACAGACTACCAGAGACAGAACAATCGATGAGAGTTCCCCTCAAATATTCAGCAGGATGCTGATCGGCCCACACATGTGAGGAAACTCCTTAGTCTAGTCAGACCATTGTAGCAAAATACCAAAGACTGGGAAGCTTGCACGTAACAGGAGCTTATTTCCTACAATTCTGGAGGCTGGAAGTCTGAGACCTGGGTACCAGGATGGTCTGGTGGGAGCCCTCTTCAGGTCTCAGACTTCTCACTGCATCCTCACACGGTGGGAGGTGCTAGGAAGCTCTCTAGAACCTCTCTTTTAAGACAGGAGAGTTCGATCCTCAGGACTTAGGCACCTCCCAAATGCCCCACCCACTAATGCCGTCACCTCTGGGGGCTAGAATTTCAACATAAGAATTTGCCAGGGAGAGGTTGGAGGCTGACACAAACAATCAAACCAAAAGCACTGCCCAAAGCCTCCTAAAATGATAAAAAGAAACACTGCCAGATATTCTCAAAGAACGAAGAGTAGTGTCTGGTCTAGCTAGCTGAACTGGAAAACCCCATAATATAATTTCATGTAAATTATATAGTGTACTCAGAAGGATCTTGCCTCAAAGGTGGGGAATAATTAGCCCTAGACTAAACACTGCAATGGCTCTATCTGACAAATCTTTAAACTAAGACCTGAAAGGACTGAACTTTTTCCAAGTAACTTAACTGAAACCCAGAACAAAGCTCAGGAATATTTATAGGAATACAGAAATATCCAAAACACAATAAATTAAAATTCCTAATGTCTAGCATCTAATAAAAATTACCTGATGTACAAATAAGCAGGAAAATATAACCCACAATGAAGAGAAAAAATCAATTAAAACCAACCAGAATTGGCAGCAAATGTTAGAATTAACATGGGATTAATACAGAATAAACATTAGAGAAGATTAGTAAATTTTTTAAGACACAGCAATAGAAACAACCTAAAACAAAACACTCAGCAAAATCATAATAATAAAAAAATGAAAAGAGCATCAGTGAGCTGTAGGACACCTTCATGCTGCCTATTATACCTATGATTGGAGTCCCCAGAGGACAGGATAGAGAGAGACCAAAAAAATCTGAAAAAAATACTGGCTCAAAATATTAAAAATATGATTAAAAATACTAATCCACAGAGTCAAGAAGGTCAACAAACCCCAAGCACAAGAAACACAAAGAAACAAGACTAAGTCAAATCATAACAAATTTACTCAAAAACCAAAGGTAAAGAGAAAAGTTTAAAAACAACCAGATAAAAGTCAAAAACAATACAAGCAAGACTTGAAGCACAATCTTCAAAATACTGAAAGAAGTTAAATGTCAACCTAGAATTCAATACCCAGTGAAAGTATCTTTTGAAAACTAATGCAAATGAAGAATTCACGCCCTGCAGGACCACACTGCAAGATTTGCTGAAAGAAGTCCTTCAGGCAGAAGAAAAGAATACCAGATGGAAATACAAATTACACAAAAAATTGAAGAACACTGAAAATGGTTGCTATATGGATAAATAATAAGATGTATTTCCTATTATTTAAATCCCTTTGAAAGATAATCAGTTTTAAGAAAACATTGTAGAGTTTATAATATGTGTAAAAGTGAACTCTGTGACAGAGATATCATAAAACCTTCAAGTAGATAAACGGAAATATGCTATTGAGAGATTTATAATATATATGATGTAATATAAAATCATTTGAAGATAGGTTGTGGTGAGGTAATGATGCATACTATAAATCCTAAAACCACCACTAAAATAGCAAAACAAAGAATTATAAACCACATGCCACTGAAGGATAGAAAAATGGGAGTAAAAATTCAAATAATTAAAAAGAGAGCAAGAAAAGAAGAAAGTAAAAATAAAGTTTATGGGGAAAAACAGAACAGATTGCAAGATGATGTACTTAAACCTAACTATATCAATAACCACATTACCTGTAAACAATAAAGAGGCAGAGATCGTTAAAATGGATAAAAAAGCAATCCCCAGTATTGCTGCCTACACAAAACTCACTTTAAATACAAAGACACAAAGAAGTTAAGGTAAAGGAATGAGAAATGATAAGACCAACTTCCTTATCTTCTTTCCTTCTTTTCATGGGAAAGTATTTAGTTTTTCACTTTTAAGTGTGATTATGTTTGTAAGTTTTCCAATGGTATTCTTTATCAGGTTATGGAAGTCTTTTTCTCTTCTTACTTTGCTTAGAGTTTTTATCAGGAATGGATGTTTGACTTTTTTCAAGTGATTTTCTGAATCCACAAAGATGATCATATAACTTTTACCTTTTAGTTTCTTAATATGGTAAATTATATTGTTTTTTTAAAATGTTAAACCAGACTTGAATTCCTGGGATAAATCCCACTTGGTCATAACACATTATCTTTTTAATATTTTGATGAGTTTGATTTAAAATATTAATAATTTTTGCATGTTTTTATGACAGATATTAGTCTTTTATTTTCCCTTACTTTTTGACTGCATCATGCAACATGTGTGATCTTTCCTAACCAGAGTTTGAACCTATGCCCTCTGCACTGAAAGCACAGAATCTTAACCACTGGATGACCAGGGAAACCCAACAGATATTAGTCTTTAGTTTTGCTCTCTTATAATGTCCTTGCTTATTTTTATCAAGGTTATACTGGCCTCATAAAATAAGTTGGGTAATACACCCTTCTTTCTAATGTTCTGGAAAAGTTGCTGTTGAATTGCTATTATTTCCTCCCCGAGTGTCAACAGGATTCACCAGTGAAGCTACTTGGGATGAAAGGATTTTTATTTGAAGGTTTCTAATTAGAAGTTAAAATTTTAAAATAACTCAGGTTATTTTTCTTCTTGAAAGTTCTGCTGCTGCTGCTAAGTCGCTTCAGTCGTGTCCAACTCTGTGTGACCCCATAGATGGCAGCCCACTAGGCTCCCCCGCCCCTGGGATTCTCCAGGCAAGAACACTAGAGTGGGTTGCCATTTCCTTCTCCAATGCATGAAAGTGAGAAGTGAAAGTGAAGTCGCTCAGTTGTGTCTGACTCTTAACGACCCCATGGACTGCAGCCCACCAGGCTCCTCTGTCCATGGGATTTTCCAGGCAAGAGTACTGGAGTGAGTTGCCATTGCCTTCTCCGTACTTGAAGGTTCTAGCCAGAGCAATAAGGCAAAGAGAAAAAAAGCATCCAGATTACAAAGGAAAAAATAAAACTGTCTGTATTTGTAGAAGATTTCTACATTATTTTCTATGTAGAAATTCTATGGAATCCACAAAAATAGTTACTAGAATAAGTGAGTTTAGCAAGTTTGTATGACACAAGGAAGTAGAAAAAATCAATTTTATCTCTATATATTAGTAACGAACAATAGAAAATTGAAATTAAATCAATACCATTTACAATGGTATTCAAAATGTGAAATACTTAGAAATAAGTTTGACAAAAGATGACCAAGACCTGTATACTGAAGCCTATAAATCACTGCAAATTAAAACAGACATGAGTAAATAAAGAGATATGTTATGTTCATAATTTAGAAGACTCAATATTGTTAAAATGTGAATTCTCAAATTTACCATTAGACTCAAAGCAATTCTAATCCAAATGTCAACAGTGTTTTGGGGGTTTTTTTTTGGTCAGAATTCACAGGCTGACTTCCTATATCACATGGGAACTAAAGAACCCAGAATAGCCAAAACAACTTTTGAAAAGAAGGATAAAGTTGGTAGATTAATGCTACCTGATTTCAAGACTTATTATAAAGTTGAAGACAATGTAGCATTGTTATGCGTGCTTGTATGCTCAGTTGCTTTAGTTGTGTCCCACTCTTTGTGAGGCTATGGACTGTAGCCCACCAGGCTCCTCTGTTGGTGGGATTCTCCAGGCAAGAATACTGGAGCGGGTTGCCATGCCCTCCTCCAGGGGATCTTCCCAAACCAGGGATCGAACCTGGGTCTCCTGTGTTGCAGGAGGATTCTTTACCCACTGAGCTACCTGGGAAGCCCAGCATTGGTATAAGAATAGGCAAATAGGTCAGTGGAACAGAACAGAAAGTCTAGAGATAAGCCCACATATATGTGAACAAATTACTTTTGACAAAGATGCATATAACAATTAAGTGGAAAAGGAATAGCCTTTTCAACAAATGGTCTTGGAACAATGGATATCCATATGCAAAAAATAATAATTTTCTGTCCATACCTTGCATCATAGACGAGAGTTAACCTAAAAATAGGTTGTATAACTAAATGTGAAATCTAAAAGCAAAATGCTTCTAAAGAAAACATAGGAGAAAGCATTTGCAACCTTTGGTGAGGCAAAGATTTTTCACATATGATGTCAAAACCATGACCCATAAGAGACCAAATTTATAAATTGAACTTCATCAGAATTAAAAACATCTGTTCTTATATTCCTAAGAGAATGAAAAGACAAGCTACACATCAGAATAAATACTTGTGAATTCTATTCCTGACAAAGAATTTATATACAGAATATATAAAATCTCTCAAAACGTAAACCGTACAAATCTATAAGAAAATGGGCAAGTAACTTGGACACTCCACCAAAGAAGATACACGGATGGCAAAAAAGCACCTTAAAAGATACTCACCATCAGCAGTCATTAAAGAAATGCAAATTAAAACCAAAACAAGATACTACTACACACATTATATAATGGCTAAAATTAAAAACAAAACAAACTGTGCTAAGTGTTGGTGAGAACGTGGAGAAACTGAAACTCTCATATACTCTCCAGGGAACATAAAAACCACAGTCTATTTGGAAAATAACTTGGCAATTTTTACAACATAGACACATCATATGATCCAGTCATTCTATTCCTAGGTATTTATCCAAGAGAATGAAAGCATATGTCCTTACAAATTTTACACTAATGTTCAGAGCAGCTTTATTTGTTTTAACTAAACTGGAAACAACACAAGCGCTCATCATCAGCTGATAAATATTGATAGATAAACAAATTGTTGTACATATTTCCAATTTGATTCTGTTCTGCAATAAGAAGAAATGAACACTAAAACATGGATGAGTATCAAAACAATTATGCTAAATTAAAAAATCCAGATAATAAAAGACTGCATCCTTTATGATTCCATTTATATAAAATTCTATGAATGCCAAATAATCTACAGTGACAAAGCAGGTCAGTGGTTGCTTGAAGGAATGAGGGGTGAGAGAAATTACAAAGGGACACACACAAACTTGAGTTTAATTGCTCACTAACTTGACTGTAATGGTGATGATTTCCCTGGTGTTTATAATTGTCAGAACTTATCAAATTGTACTTAAATATATGCGATTTCTTCTGTTAATTATACCTCAATAAAACTGCTAAGAAAAGACTTTCAGATCGAAAAATATTTGTAATATGTCCTTCTGACTGGAATTGAAAAACAATCTTTTATTAAACAATTCTTAGGTGATTACAAAAATGCCAACAGGAAATAGAGAATTCTGGAAAAATAAAAGAATAATTAAAACACTAAATATCCTATCAAGACATATTTAACGCATAGATAAGAGGAAAATTCAGTCATAAACACATATATCGCTCAAAAGAGAAGAATAAAAATAATAATTACCCCTAAAAAGCCCAGAAAAAGAAAATAATAAAGCTAAATACATAAATAGCTCAGACAGACAAGAGGGCAGTAGTAAAGCTAACCAATAAATATAATCCCAGGGTGATTGACAAGTGTAGTTCAGTGGCTAAGACCCTGTGCTCTTGACACAGGGGGCCCAGGTTTGAACGAACCCTGACCAGGGAACTAGATCCCACACGTCTGCCACAATTAAGACCTTGTTTTTGTTGTTGAGTCACTAAGTCGTGTCTGAGTCTTTTTCAACCCCATGGACTGTAGCTTGCCAGGCTCCTCTGTCCATGGGATTCCCCAGGCAAGAATACTGGAGCAGGTTGCCATTTCCTACCTGGTGCAGCCAAATAAAGAAAATGAACACTAAAAAAAAAAAAAAAGTGCCCCTTTCTACACATATATGCAAATGAACTGGGTGGAAAGAGTAGGGGATTGAGTAAAAATTCACTGATTATGCATTGTATATGGTTTGAAATTTAGAATCATGTTAATATTTTACATATTCAAAGAATAAAATTGAAACAACATGAGGGAAAAGATATTTACATCATCTCTAGGTATCTTCCAACAAATTACTTATTAGTTACAAAAGAAAAAAGTAACAACTTTACAATGGTTAAATCTGGCTTAAAAACATTTTGAAGTGATGAACATTAGCACTATCAATAATGGGACAAGCCAACATCATGGCCCTCTTCTGTATTTCACTGACAAAATTCACTTAAGCAGAGTTTCTGCCAAGAATACACTAACTGAATCCAATCCACATGTAATAAAATATAAAAGAAGAGGGAACTGTTTCAAATTGAAGACACTTGGAACAACTAAATGCAAATAGGCTGAATTGAATCCTGGGCTGGAAAACATAATTGGTGTAAAGGACACTGCTTGAATAATAGAGGAAATTAGAATATAAATTGTTGATTAAATACTAGTATTGTATAGATGGTAACTTTCCTGATTGTTAACAATACTGAGCTCATACAACAGAATTTCCTTATTGTTAGGAAAAAAATAATTATAAAGGAGTAAACAGGCATGATGAAATTACTCAATGAGAGAGAGAGAGACAGAATGATAAAGCAAATACAGCAAAATGTTAACCATGAATAGATCTAAGTATGTATAGACAGCAATTCATGTACTATCCTTGGGACTTTTCTATAAATTGGCAACTAAAACAAGATACATGTTAAATAATTGTATTCATACCACTCCTATAGCAACGATTCCCTTCTGTACCTTAAGTATCCCAATTTTTTAATTCCATAACACTTAAGTTCTAATATCAAATATATAGTTTGTGTATTATGAATCTCTCTCCATAAAAATACAAGTTCTCAGGGATAGGAATCTTTGCTATTGTGTACAATGAAGAAATCCTATTTCTACAACAATGTACCTAGCATTTCATAGAGGGAAGATAGATACTCTTGAATTAGAGAATAAATGTATAATTGGATAAAATTGGCTCTAAAGTCCGACAAGTCAAATCCTGGCTCTTAATGTTCCTTCATGCAACACGAACAGGTTACTGAACTTCCTCAGAACTTAGCTCCTAATAAGCACTTACTTCAAAGGAATATGGGGAAGATGACACCCACAAAAAATGAGAAGTAGGAACTCCAAAAGTTTGTTTTCCACAAAGGCAATGAATGAACTGGCAAAAACTGATGAGAATCAACTTTTTTCAGAACTCTGGAATCAAATCAAAATTTACCACAAGCAGGGAAATAATTAAATAATTAAGGTGAAAAAACCAGATAAGTCTAGATAAGACAGCTTTGAGACATTTTAACTTACCATGGTACAATACCATCTCCTGCTTCCCAGCTTGCAGTGGCCTGAAGACAATGGCTGGCATTCCCAGTGTGTACCTGGTAACCAGAGGGAGCAGAACAGGCCTTATTCGCAAATGTGGTTTTTGTTTTAACCTACCTGGTGGTTCCTTGAAGAACTGTCTTAAATGGCTTGCTTATTTTCACCTAAGAACATTCCCAGGGTTGAAGCAGCTACCTAGGAAAACTTTGCTCAAAACATTTAAAGGCAAATGTATGTATGCATACATACATACATGCATACTTACATAGTTGCTTCTGGAAACTGGGAATAATAGTTGGGGAAAACAATAACCTGAAAGCTTGGAAGGAAAGGCTAGGGAAGGAGATGCTTTGGGGAATAAGGATTTTGAAAAGCTGTCACCTCTTTCTGGGAATCTAGAAGTCCATGCCCACATTCACGGCTGGACACATGCTCAGAAAAGACCTGAGAAGGCCCTAGGCTCTTACCTCTGGCTGACTTCAGGCTCTGCAGGAGCAAGGAGTGAAGGCTTAGGCCAAGTTGTAATCTGCTTGGCCAAGTGCTGAATGCATGTACACACACACGCACACGCACAGTCCATCTGCAAAGACTGGGATGTTTTTTTTTTCTTTTAGTTCTAAGGGCATAAGGAAATTTCTCTTGAATCACTGTGTGTGTGCTTAGTCGCTCAGTCATGTTTGACTCTTTGCGACCCCATGGACTGTAGCCTGACAAGCTCTTCTGTCCATGGTGATTCTCCAGGTAAGAATACTGGAGTGCATTGCCAGGTCCTCCTCCAGGGGATCGTCCCAACCCAGGGATCGAACCCAGGTCTCCTGCATTGCAGGTGGATTCTTTACCGTCTGAGCCACCAGGGAAGCTGGTGGCTGACCATTAATCGAACAGAACAGACTTTAATGACCATATATGACAAAGGATACAAACTTTACAAAACTAGTGCAGAAAAGTCACAAAACAAAAAGCAAGGGAAATGCAAATCAAAACCACAATGAGATGCCCACTCCATGCTTACTTAGATGGCTATAACTTTTTAAAATAAAAAGTGATGAGGATGCAGAGAAACTGGAACCCTTGTACACTGCTGGTAAGGCTATAAAATGGTACATCAACTGCATGATGGCAGCTCCTCAAAAGTTAAACAGTTAGGACCCAGTAGTTCCACTCCTTGGTATACATCTGAAAGAAGTGAAAACAATAGGTTCAAACAAAAAACATGTACACGAATGTTACAGCAAAACTATTCATCACCAAAAGGTGGAAGCAATCCAAAATGTCCATCAACATGAAACAGATAAATGTAATATGGTATATCTGTGCAGGGGAATATTATTTAGCCTTAAACAGAAGGAAGTAGTGATACATGCTACAACATGGATAAATCTTGAAAATACTATGCTAAGTATTAATAATAATTTAAAAAGCCAGACACAAAGTTATGTACCTTGTGATTTCACTTACATAGAAAGTCTAGAATAGCCAAATCCATTAAAGTAGAAAGCTGATGCGAGGTTGCCAGAGGCTAACAGGAGGTGAGAATGGGGATGAACTGCTTAATGTGTGTGGAATTCCTGGAGGTGGAGATGTATAAAAAATGTCCTGGAATTATTAATAAGTAGTGGGAATGATTGGACAGTACTGTGAATGTACTATAAGCCACTGAATCATACACTTAAAAAATGGTTAAAATGATAAACCTTATGTTATGTGAATTCTATTTCAAT
The DNA here is from genome assembly GCF_027580195.1 of Bos mutus. Classification (NCBI taxonomy): domain Eukaryota; kingdom Metazoa; phylum Chordata; class Mammalia; order Artiodactyla; family Bovidae; genus Bos; species Bos mutus. Next base: position 35,606,930 of record NC_091639.1, on the reverse strand, counting down.
TTTTTTAATGGGATCTCAGTTCCCCCACCAGGGCTGAACCCTGACCTCTGCAGTTAAAGCATGGAATCCTAACCACTAGACTACTAGAGAACTCCTTATTTCAATTTTTAAATAATTAATATGAGATGCTCAAATACAATGATCTATTTTGAACTTTTCAGGACTGAGTCTTTCAAAATAAGTGCCCAATAAAAACGGTCTCCTGCACTGCAGGAAGATTCTTCACCGTCTGAGCCACCAGGGAAGCCCCAAATAGTAACACATGGGCCTCTTCTCTAGGAAGTCAGAGGCCTCCTCATCTGCTCAGCAACCCTCTCCCATTGGCTTGAAACCATGACTCTGATTAAGGACCCGGGTTCCCCAGGTCCTGCTGCAGGGATACAAGGAGGCAGAGGATAATGGCAACTAGTCCTAGAAGACTCTGGGTCCCCAAAGCTGGCTGAGACTGGTTAAAGCTTCGTTTATTGTGACAGGGCCTTGATTGGTGGGAGGAGGTCGAAAGTTGTCATTAGCAGGATCTGAACGCCACCTCTGCCCCTAACCCTCACGAGGCCTCAACCTCAGGGCCTTCTGGATGGTGCTTTTCTCTGAGGTAAAATAGAAGTGAGGACTCTGGGATCAGAGGCACCACATCATCATCAGTGTGGTTTGCTGGTCTGCTAACTATAAAGCGCGGGCCACTGCTCTCAGAGGCCAGACTGTAGCTTATCTATATCCTGGAAGGTTCTGGGGGCTCACAGTCCCTCTCCTACCTCCCCTTCTGCTGCCCTCACCCCACACCTCCACCTCCTTCCCACAGTGCTTGGCTCATCCAAGACACAGACGTTTCCCAGAAGCCCCCAAACTACACGGAGTCCAGCAGGTTTCTTTCCTTACACTCTTGCCTTGGGACAGCTGGTCTGAAGTGAAGTTGCCCAGTCGTGTCCGACTCTTTGAGACCCCGTGGACAGTAGCCTGCCAGGCTCCTCCGTCCATGGAATTTTCCAGGCAAGGATACTGGAGTGGGTTGCCATTTCCTCCTTCAGGGGCTCTTCCCTACCCAGGGATCGAACCCGGGTCTCCTGCACTGCAGGCAGACTCTACCGCATGAGCAGCTAGGGAAATTCCTCAGAGGCTGTGGAACGTTCTGGCAGGGGCAGAGCCCCTCCCCCGCACTGCCTCCTACACAACAGCGGGGCGGAAGGAGCAGAGAGGGAGGGAGGCCTCTGATTGGAGGAGGCTTGGTGAGAGGGCGGGGCGGTGGGCGTGTCCAACGGCCCCTGAAGAAGTCGTTGGGATCCGTTAAGTTCCAGCGGCACTTCGCTCATTTTTCTCTAAGATGGCATGAAGCTGACTTAGTTGGAGAACGGGCTTATGGGGATCTCCCCTTTCAGGAAGATGAGAACTGCTATAAGGATTCAGGAAAACCCCTGAGGCCCAGGATGTGGAGAACTGAGCGCCCCGTCCCTCACCGCCGGTTGGTTGTAGACGTTGTGGAGGGAGGGGTGCAAGGGGTTTTGTGCTCCCGGTCCCGCCAGGAGATGGGCGGTGGTTGGAGATGGGCCCCCAAGTCCTTCACAAGCCCCTTCCCCCTCGCCTCGGGGCTCATCCGAGCATTTCTCCGCTCTTTTCTCCCTTTACCTCTGTGTCTCTCTTGTGGGAAGATTCCATTCTTCCATCCCAAGGAGGAGAGCCACTCGAATGTCCTGAAAGACACTGGGACTCCGAGGACAGGTATGTGCCGGCCCATCGCTGTGCGCCCCGGGCTTTTCCCCGGCCTCCCTTTCCCGGTTTGCGGGTATCTTTCCTAACTTCTTAGTCTCATCTATCATCTCCCTCTCTGCTGTGATTGGTGAAGGGTTGGGGTGGATGAACTGGAGATCTGGGAGTTGAGGGGTGGGAGGTCCGGGATCAGTTTCAAGTCCAAAGATGCCCCTACGAGCTCTGTGTGATCGTGGGAAATTTACTGACCCTTTCATGAGTGTGTGTTCTCACCTGGAAAGTGACAAAAATCATAATGCTCATTGAATCACCGTGAGAGCTGGAGTGTTATGTCAGTGTCTTTGAAATACAGATGTGCTGCAAATTCCTTATTGGGGTTTTAACTCTGTTCTTCCTGCTGCCCTCCCCGCAGCTGCTGTCTTTTCTATGTACGAGGTTTCTGCCTTTTTCCTCCCACAGGATGGGTCAGTCAAGCCATAACAGAGCATGGAGCCAGTTCCTTTGTCCACCCTGTCATCTTCTAGGAACTAGGAAGCACCCTTCCTGCGTCCCTGCCCCAGTGGACTTCCCCAGTTCTTCCTTCCCAGCCGTTGCTGTGGCATTAGCCATCTGGAAAAAGAGCTGCTGGTAGGACCTGGGACTTTTGTTCACACCCATAAGCCTTCCCTCCAGATATCCAGTACTTTGCCTTCAGGAAGGAGACTTGAACTTCAGGCAACCGGAGAAAACCAAACCTTCAAGGGCTTTGGTTCCCTCCAAGGCCAAGGTTCCCAAGATCCTTGGTTAAGAGGTCTGGGCCACTGCCGTCCCGTCTTCACTCTTCTTTTCCGTTTGTCCCATAGTTCTGCTATAACCCCAAAGCTTTTCTGTTTACCATCAACATGGAAACTTGACTCTTCATATAGGTATATTTTCCCTCTTTTGTGCATCATCTTGTTCCCAAAAACTGCCTTTTCATGAAGGAGGCTTGTGGGACTCAAGGGGCCTGGCCAGTCACCCAGCCTCCCCCGAAGCCTCAGACCACTGGTAATGTGGAGAAGTTTAATAAAGATGTCATTACTTCTTGACTTGTAGCTTGTGTTCAGTGTGCTGATTCAGAAGTGAAGACTCATAGGGATCCTTTTTATCCTTCCCACTTAAACCAGGTGGAAGGTGTTTGCATCCCCAGGGAAATGAGCAATGCGAGGTGGGTGGAGGGGATGTTATAATGGGCACCCCAGCCTGCCCACCCCTGCCTTTGAATAAAACTCATCACTGTCTCCTCTAGGGACGTGGAATTACCTGGTTTACTAGACACCTGGCAGAGTTTTCTGAGTATTTGCATTGTAATAGGGCAGGAACTAAAAGGGAACAAATTTATCCACCAGAAAGTCAGGTCAGAGGAAGCAGGTAAACAGTGATTCATATTAAGGCCCTAGAATTTTATTAGTTGCTATTTTTATAACTTTGCTCTTTTAGTCCTTGATGGAGGATAAATGGAGAATTGTAAAGGAACAAATTGGTGGTGGGAAAAGGGTGGAGGAGGGGGTCTTTGTCCTCATGCGAGCAGGGATGGAAGAGCGCCTGTGATGTGCACCTGGGAGGTGTGGGCCCCATCCCTGGACCCCGCAGGTGGGAGCGGCAGTCCTGGTCCACAAGCATCTGCTTCCTGGGGCCTCAGAGCTTGCCCAGTGCCTCTGCCTTTCTCCCATGCCTATCTTCCCTGTGTACCATGGATACCAGAACTGATGCGGCAAGAGAACAGACCTCCCTAAGACTTTCCATCTGGGGCCCTGGTTCTGTGTTTTTCTATGTCAGTGATGATCACAGAATACTCCTGGAGTTGTCTTCTGTAATGGCTCTGGCCACCTTTTAAAGAGGAGGAATGGTGGAGTCTGGATAAACCTGGAGCTCCTTGAAGCACAGAGTATGCTTCATCTGTCTGTTCCTTGGTGCACTTAGGAATGAAAGGTATGGACCTGTGTATAATCACGCCACCCAGTGGGAATACTGGTGAGTGGAGGAGGGCTTCTTTGGAAACCTCCGATCTTTCCAGCCTTTAGACTCTGGGCCTAATATGCATATAATAGTTCAGTCACTCAGTCATGTCCAACTCTTTGTGACCCCATGGACTGCAGCGCACCAGGCCTCCCTGTCCATCACCAACTCCCAGAGTCTACTCATTTATGTTCATTGAGTCAGTGATGCCACCCAACCATCTCATCCTCTGTTGTCCCCTTCTCCATCAAGGCTATGGTTTTTCCAGTAGTCATGTGTGGATGTGAGAGTTGGACTGTGAAGAAAGCTGAGCGCTGAAGAATTGATGCTTTTGAACTGTGATGTTGGAGAAGACTCTTGAGAGTCCCTTGGACTGCAAAGAGATCCAACCAGTCCATCCTAAAGGAGATCAGTCCTGGGTGTTCATTAGAAGGACTGATGTTGAAGCTGAGACTCCAATACTTTGGCCACCTGATGCAAAGACCTGACTCATTGGAAAAGACCCTGATGTTGGGAAAGATAATAATCACTAGTGGCCTGAAATCTATAACAGTATTACCATTGATCCAATCATCATGGATCTGCTGCTGCTAAGTTGCTTCAGTCGTGTCCGACTCTGTGTCACCCCATAGACGGCAGCTCACCAGGCTCCCCTGTCCCTGGGATTCTCCAGGCAAGAACACTGGAGTGGGTTGCCATTTCCTTCTCCAATGCACGAAAGTGAAAAGTGAAAGAAGTCGCTCAGTCGTGTCCAACTTGTAGCGACCCCGTGGGCTGCAGCCTACCAGGCTCCTCCGTCCATGGGATTTTCCAGGCAAGAGTAGTGGAGTGGGTTGCCATTGCCTTCTCCAGCATCATGAATCTGTAACTTCTCAAATCCTATGGGTTATTTGTGCTGTAGAGAGCTCTGTGATTTGGAGGTAGAGAGATACTGTGGCCATTTTACAGATGAGCATTTCTGAAATGGGAAAAAGACCCAACTCCTTTGAAGGGAGGGGTGTGCAGTGCGCTTGCCTAATTGCTCTATATTACTTCTCCCCTCTTTCCAATCCTTACACTTTAGAAAGTGAAAACAAAAAACGCAAACAGTGACATGGGGTTTATTTAGTGCTTAGTTTTTCAGGACAAAGTGTGACTCAAGAAGCAAGGGAGAGGCACAGAGAAGTCACTAGATACTTGCTCAGTGCATCTCTCCATGTCTTCTACTTTTTAATGTCAGAATCCCTCTTCATTGCTCAACTTCCAGAAAATTCACTGAAATTCTAATGTCGTTAGCTGTTGCATAGGTTACTTTGGGGGCAACTGCAGTTATTGAGTGATTAAATCTCCAGCCCTCTCCCTAACTAGTTGTATGACCTACAGCCAGTCATTAACATCTCTGTGTCTGTTTTCTCAGAAAATGGATGATCTAACCCCTAGGTCACCAGGATGGGTGAAGACTATGAGGAACAATACATGAAGTATATGAGATGCTTACCACACTGTTTGGTAAATAACGCTAGTTCCCTCTCTCCTGCTTGGACAATCCTTTGTATTCTGAAAAGAACTAGCCTATTTAGGGTGTATCACAACCAAAAGGAAGGCAGTCCCAAGTCCTCCCTCCCCAAGCTGGTTCAAGGCCAACCCAGATTCCATAAACCTTTCTGAAAGATTTCCATCTTTCTGTGCAGCAGCCGTCTTCCCAGAAACTGGCTGTGGCAGGTCAGTGCATTCTGGAACAATCTGAAAGGCCTGGGGCTCATCACCTTCCATCATTCTCTACTCATCTAGTCTCCAGCCATCCCCTCGTGGAGACCTGGAAGAGGCAAGTGGATTTGATGGTGCAGCTGTGCCCCAAAGTCTCCAGTAGCATGGAGAAGCCAACCCTTTCTTCCTTCAGTAGACCTTGAAATGCAGATGCAGACATAGCCACGATTTAATGACAACCCACTCCAGTATTCTTGCCTGGAAAATCCTATGGACTGAAGATCCTGCAGGCTCCTCAGTCCATGGGGTCGCAAAAAGTCGGACATGACTGACCGACTTCACTTTCACTCTCTTACTACATGGGTCAAGAATCTTTGCCAGACTGGTTCCTTTGAGAAATCAGAGCCTCAAAGCTTACAATCATTCAAATCCTAAAAACAACCAACTCCTTGGTGGGCCCTGCTAGCCTCCTGGCTTCACTAGGTAGAGGGCCCTCAAGGGTACTCCTTGTGGAGTGCACCCCAGCTCCTTCCCCCTCTTCTAGATGAGGACGGTGGATGGACTGGATCCACACCTTGGACCTGCACAGCTGTCCTCCCAACTACTCTTCTGATCCTGCCCTGTATTCCTGTCCTGCTCATCCTTGCTTGGACCCCTCTCACATCCATTCTTTTTTGCTTATCCCAAGATGGATTAGAGTCTATGACCCCTCTCCATCTGGGCTGTCCCCAGAGGGCCAAGCCTCATATCCACATAGAATTCCTGCAGAGCTGCCCTTCTCAGCCCCATCTCTCAACTTCCTAGGGTCCTGTAGCCTTTGCCTGCCTCTCCAAGACCTGCCTGTGTGGTTGTCTTTCCTACCTCTGGCTGCCTGCCTTCCTGTTGTGGCAGCCAGCACTGTGATGGCTGAGTGTCGGGGGTATCATGTGAAGGGAACTCCAATTGTGGGGTCAGAAAATTTAGTTTGAGACCCACTCTGCTTCATAAGCTCTATAAGAACTTGGGCGGAAATGGGCAACTTTCATCCTCAGTTTGGAGAATCTGTAAAGTGGGGAAAGCAGTAATGTATAAGTTGGAGTTTTTAGGTAAGGAATGGAAGGAATGGTAATCCATGTGAAAGAATTCGTTTTTTGATAGTGAGATGCCACACAGGCTCTCTACCTCTGCTGCTGACTTTATGTATCATAAGTGTCTCTAGTTACATTTCATCCTCCACCATTCTGCAGACAAAGTTGGATGTGGGGAAGGAACACTGGTTGACCACCCCTAGAATTGGATACTCTTTAATTATAATTTTATTTATTTTTCCCCTAATTATAATTTTATTGATCTTTTCTTAATATTGTATTATCCATGTTATATAGGTTACTTCAACATGTTATGAACCCCATGATACATTGAAAGTATTATTATTTTAAACAGCAAACAGTCTTTTAAAGAGTATGAAATGAAAATTTTGGAATTTTGAAATTTTACCATTTATACCATATCAGAACATCAAATTCCTTGGAATAAACCTAACAGAAGATATACAAGCCCTTTATGCAGAAAGTGGGGAAAATATTGGGGGAAATTACAGAGACCTAAATTAGTGGAGTGAGACACCATGTTTGAGTTATGAGTCAATATTGCAACGATGGCAGGTCACTGGATCTGGTCTTCAGGTTCAGTGCAATGCCAATCAAAATCTCAAATGTGTAGAAGTGTATGTGTGAGTGTGTGTGTGTGTGTGATTTTAAAATCTTAGCCAAGGCACCTGAAAAAGAACATGGCTCACCAAAGAAGCCATGGTGTGAGTGAGTGCTCAGTCGTGTGCAACTCTTTACAACTCCACGGACTATAGCCCACGAGGCTCCTCTGTCCATGGGGTTTTTTCCAGGCAAGAATACTGGAGTGGGTTGCCATTTATTCCTCCTGGGTAGACTTGGATACTCTTGCCTAGGCCCGCTCTGTCTTGTATTTTACTCCAAACCAAAGATGGAGGCAGCTCAGGCAAGGGGATTTTATCATGCCTGGCACAGACCCCATTTTCCCATAAATCTCACGGAGGACAGAAGGCCCTAGAATTCAACAGAAAAGTCCCAGGGAAAGTCCCAGCCTCTGCTTCCCTAGCAGGGCAGGGCTGAATTAACCTACAGCCGTTTGAAGGATTCCTCAGAAGGTAGAATCTCAACAGAAGGCTTAAAAGTGTGAAGATACAGGAAGAATGAGGCCCCTTGATTGCTGTTGCGATACTCCCCGCCTCCTCCCAGACCTCTAGGGTGACTCACAGTTGTCTCCATTTATTTTTTGACATGGAAGCCAAGCTCTTGGTCTTGTGGGGGTCACTGATCCCCAGTATCGTGTCCCGTTGCCCTTCCTGAAGCAACTGTGTGCTGGCAGCTCTCGCAAGGGACCTCTCCAGCTGTGCACACTCCAGCCAGCCCCCTCTACCTCCAGAGTGGGTGAAATGTTTCTCTAACATTCTTTCTTCATTCAAGCTTGGACTAGTGTGATGTTTCAGAAGTAAAAACCAAACTGGGAGCCAATTATGATCTTTCCACCTCAAGCAGATGTATGTTTTTGCTACAGGAAACCTGGATGTTAAGGAGAGGCAGAGAGGGCTGGGGAGAGGGCTGCCTGGGGTCATCCCATCACCCCTTGGGAGTACTCATCACCTGACTCCAAAGGGGACCCTCTGGCCCCTCTACTTTCTTGAACAGAGCCAGCCTCTCCCTGTTTACCTGGCACCTGACAGCGTCTTCCTGTAAGTATTTACCTTGTAGAAGGGTCTTTTCACCCAAAGGAATAAGGAAAAGCCAGTGGGAGGTTTTTAGTGGCAGCACTTGTCATTCCAGAGCCCCGATGGTTTGATTTTCATCATCATGTCAGACCTGGGACAAGGGTGAAGGGGGAGCAGGGATTGGGGAATCGATGAGTGGGGGAACCTATGGAAGAGGTCTGGAATCTTCCAGGTCCTTCTAACTGCTGGGACAGTGGAGCTCAGAAATTAAAGGAACATCAGGGACTGCAGAGGCTACCATGTACTTTCTGCTCCTTTCCTGCCTCCTTCCTTCTCTCAATGGCATGACCAGGGTTGATTCAGCAAGGAAACAACAGCTCCTCCCCGCCACTGACTGCACCCAGGGGAGATTCTCCCTGCAGGACTGTGGCTCTATAGCTGTTTCCTACCATTGCTGGGCCACAGCAGTCTCTGCGAGCTACTTTCTCTCTGGGCTCTGGATTTCTTGGGAAGGAAGGAATGATGGCTCTGCAAGGGCCCACCAGGAAGCACTGGTCTGACTGGAGTACAGGGAGCTGCTCCTTGTCTGGGGTGAATTCTGAAATTCATCATGCGTGAGCTTACTGGTAATAAGATTACTAATAGTTTTCCTGGATATTGAACAGGTGATTCTAATGCCCATTGAGGGAGGCTAGCGTGGATGACCCCTAATAGCTCTGTGAGCCCTGAGATTCTGTGAGCCTGAGATCCCTAATATTATTGCTAATATGCTGTAAATTATAATAATGTTTTCAATGATGCATATCATTAATAATAATGACCGTTATCACTCTGCCTTTCCCAACCTGAAGTGTGATCTATATAAATGGTAACTCCTCAGGCGTACTTACCAGAGATGATACTTACCACTGTTACTTTATAAGAAAGAAAACTCAGGCCAAAAAACAGACTCTGAAACCAGCTTCTCACGCTGGATGCCCCTCCTCCTCGAGGAGCAGGTGCTCCTGCCTCAGGCTATTCAGGACCCTCCAGTTCTTCGCAGCTGTCCATCTGCCCTCTTCCAGGCCTCCTCCCAGCCACCTCAGAAGCTCCTGGGATTGCCACAGTTGTTATCCTTCTGCCCCTGCTTGTCTGGTACAGGATTCTAGTCCTGCCTGGGTCCCTTTGACCCAAAGCTGGTCACGTCACCATGCTGGTCCCTTTGAAACTTAAAATCTAGTGAATTCTTCCAGTCAGAGGTGCCGTGTGGGCTTGAGGCCAATCCATCCACCCATACGTCTCCTCCTGGGTAGTAGATCTATAGGTTATCTTTAAGGAGTGAAAATAGGCCATCTCTGTAAAACCAGAGACCTGGAAACCAGCTTAACCCTGCCCCTTGGGGAAGTGTGCCCCTCCAGTGTGTGCCCCGTGTCCTTCACTTTTATTTTGATTTCTCTCCACGCTAGAGAGTGCTCAGCATGCAGTAGGTCCGCAGATGCTTGCTGAAAGCACCTAGTGCTGATTGCTCCAACTCTCTCACTTTTTCTTCTGGTTCATTTTCTCAAGTTCAAGGTTCACATACCAAGATTCAAGCTCCGACCTAAAACCCAGCAAGCTCTGCATCTCTAATGGTCTCTGCAGTTCTGTAGGTAACTTCAGTGTAAATCAATTTATTGAATGTTTACCCAGCTCTGCCACTCACTAGCTGTGTGACCTTGGGCAAGTTATTTAACCCCTCTCTACCTTAGCTTCCCCAGTGGGGATGATAATAGTAACCCACTTGACTGGATTGTTTTGATGACAAATTGAGACAATCTATAGGAAGCTCTTAGAACAGTGCACAGCACATAGGAAATTCAATGAATGTCAGCTATTATCAATGTAATCTTGCAGTTCAACGTCAACTTGGAAAATACCAAGCTTGTGTCAACCTATGAATGGATGAGAACTTTCCCATAATTAGGGTAGTTAAGGCAACCAGCCAATCCCTGGTAGACAGGCAGAATATTATCCTCGAGAGATCCCCCAAGGAATGTGTGGAAAGGGTATGATAGGAAACCCAGGAGGGTAACATTCAAGATTACTGGATGTAACTGAAGGCTTAATTCTCTTCTTCTTGGCAATATTCCTTCTCAAATGGTGAACAAGATACTTGCTTGTTACCAGGACATGCCAAGTCAGAGATGGAGGGGACAGGTGTGGGGCTCTGAGGTTTTGTCTCATGGGAAAGTGGGATTGGCCACAGAAAGGTCAGCTGATACATGTAACCATGGTTTGGGGAACCAAGGACACCTCAGATACAGCACTGGGGATTCAAAGGAAAGACATTCACCCAGGAAAGACATATAAATGCTGGATTTATATCACTGCTGGATGTGCCAGAAAGCACCAATGAACACATGTTACAGAGGAGGTGACAGAAGAAGAGGGGGTGTGCTCATCATCACCCCCAGATGGGCAGTCTGGATGGAGGGGCCCAGGGCCGTGGGAGGTTGGTCAGTAGGCTGACTGGCTGTGGACCAGACAGGCTTGGGGATCCCATGGAGATGGGTGAAATTCCAGATTCACCCTCTCATCAACAGGAAGCCAGGTAAGTAACTGCAGGCTTCACTGACATCCCAGGAAGGGCCTGGATAGTGAGATCTTCCTCAGCGCAGCCCCAGAGAGACTCCAGCACTCAGTGGTGGAGAGAATGCTGGCTGTGCTTCACCAGGAGTACACTCAACTGTTGGCTAAAAGGATCAGAAGATCCTTATCCCAACAAAGCAGAACAATAACCAGACTAGAGCCTGCAATCTGGGTCCATTTCCCCGGAGTCAGTGAGCAGAAGAAAGATGTCAAACATTGTCCCAAATAAGATCATGGGACAAGACCGCTGCACTTGTCCGAAGACACTGGATGGCCCTTCTGGGGATCACAGGATAGCTGGAGAGGGAAAGGTCAGCTTCCCTCTTTGGTCTGTTGGGAAACGTATTAATTTCCCTCTGCTAGAGGCTGCAGGGAAGGGAAACCTATGAGCCTTGTAAACATTCACTGCTGTGAGCTTGGGAACTTGAAATAAGAAAATGAAAGCTGAGAATCTAAGATCTTTGGTTTAAAGGCTGAAAACACAAATAGATATTTTTAGACTGAGAAGGGGGTAGTGTTCCTTTGAGATGTTTGCGGAGCAATCCATGTAGGGGTCTGATTTTATTATTCAAAGGTAGAAACCTCAGTTGTTTACCTGTGAGAAGCCTTCTTTTCACAGCAAACTTTTCCTGCCGCCAACTGCATCACACAGGTCTGGGGAATCTAAGCGTGATGTGCAAAACTATGTGTTCAGATTTTGCCTGCTCTTTATCAACAGTCTTTTTTTTCGGATGCATGCATGCTTACTCGCTCAGTCATGTCCGACTCTTGGCAACCCCATGGACTATAGCCCACCTGGCTCCTCTGTCCATGGAATTCTTCAGACAAGAATACTTGACTGAATAGCCATTCCCCTCCCAAGGGATTTTCCCTACCCAGGAATCAAACCTGGGTTTCCTGCATTGCAGGCAAATTCTTTACCGTCTGAGCCACCAGGGAAGCCCTTTCGTTTGGATAACTGTGTCTATTTCACCAGCAGCAGTTTGCAGAAATCCCCATTGCTGCAAAAACAGAGGAAGCCCCACCCAGTTTACTGAAGCCCTGAGACCTTTACTACAAACACTGAGAACAGACAACAGAAGACACAGAAGTACTCAGCCTGTATTTACAAAAAATCGATACCCACAGACTCTGGGAGAAAAGTTACTACCCATGTGGGAAGGGGGACATCTGAGACAGTGACCTTCCTCTTACCTGGTTAGAAATGATATCACTTAAAAAAAAAAAAAGCAAGTCTAAGTTCTTTTGGAATTTTAGTGCTGTAATCATGGCAAAATAAAAATCTCCTTTGAGGAGAATCTGTGGACTGTATCAATTTGTTGACTGAACTTGGGGGAGAGGGTTGAAGTCTTGCCAGAAAGATTAATAATTCAGACAGGCTCAGAGTGTATCAGCCACCTCTCTTCTGCAAGAGATCAGAGAGCTAAAGCCTTCTGTCTATCAGGAAAGAGGATCTGGTAGGCAAACACCTCTTCAGTTAGAGGTTTTTGAATTAGGAAGAGACAGGAAGATGGGTTTGGTCTTTGGAGTGCGCTATTGTGAGGTTTTCTGTCTCTAGGAGACAAAGGTATAGGCTTTCAGGGCAGAGAGGACCAGATGAGGCTGGAGGTGGAAAACTATTAAACAAGGGACCTCTAGAGGTCACCAGGCCAGGAGGAGGAATGGTAAGGTCTGGGCAGGACCATCTGAAGCCTGGGTGGATTTTCCTGGCCAGAGTAGGAATGTATACAAGCCAAAAAAGGCCAAAAAGACTAACATGGGGTCAGAAGAAGTCACTTAACCAAGAGGACCTTGAGTCAACATTCTGAGAATTTTAGTCCTTGAGACCAAACCAAGGGCTTTCAGATCAGACTATAAATTTGACTACTTCAGCCAGGACAAAATACTGTCTGAAGCTAATGAGTTGAAGGGAGGAAGAAAGAGTGGGGGAGGTAGTGTGATGTCATGGGAAGAGCTAAGGGTTTGCAGCCAGACTTACTGTGTGACCTTGTGCAAGTTACTTAACCCCGCTGAGCCTCAGCCCTTCATCTGAAAGACTGGCATAATAGTATTTACCTTGAGAGGCTGCCGTGAGGGTTTAGTGATATGTGCAGCTGAAGCAGCAGCACAGGACCTAGAACTGTAGGAGCTCAGTAACTGTTAGCTTCCTTCCCCTTCCAGAAACTGAGCTTGCAAGTCAGTGGCTGTACATGTAGAGCTGGCTATATGAGCTCCGTGCAGTTCTCAAGCCCTTTAAAGCCAGTTAGTCTGAACTGAGATGTGCCGTGTGAAACACACATCAGATTCCCGACACCATGTACAGAAAAAGGGTACAATATCTTATTAATAATTCTGTAGTGATTATATGTTGAAATAAAAATAGTTTTAATATATTGGGTTAAATAAACTATATATTAACTTCACCTGGTTCTCTATACTTGATTTAATGGCCTTCTAGAAAATTTAAAATTACAGGGCAGCACAGACTTTATACCTCTTAGACAGTGCTGACCTAGACACTAGAGGAAGATAGGGTTGGGAAGCTGTGTTCCAGAAGCTCATTTGTTTCTCTACCGTGGGTCTGTGCTTTGGTTTGTTGTCTTGCGTGCATGTATGCTCAGTCACTTCAGTTGCAGACTCTTTGTGGCCCTGTGGACTGTAGCCCGCCAGGCTCCTCTGTCCATGGGGATTCTCCTGGCAAGAATACTAGAGTGGGTTGCCATGCCCTCTTCCAGGAGATCTTCCCGACCCAGGGATCAAACCTGAGTCTCTTGTGTCTCCTGCATTGGCCGGCGGGTTCTTTACCCCTAGCTCCACCTTGTTTTCCTGCTTCCCATGTATACCTGTGGCAGATTCATTTTGATATTTGACAAAACCAATACAATATTGTAAAGTTTAAAAATAAAATAAAATTTAAAAAAAAAGACCTTTTTGAAAAAAAAATGCCATCTTGGGCACAGAGTGGGTGGAAGGCACTCTGGCGCCCCTAGTGGCCACGTGTGGTGGTGGCCACTGTCCAGGAAAAAGGAAGCGGGGCTGAAGGTGAGAGGACAGAGCTGTCAGGTGGTAGGTAGCCTGGACAGACTGAACTATTCCTTCTTCGCCTGGAGCTTCATTCCAGACCCTCTACTGACCTTTACTCCAGGAGGGCGGGCCCATTCTCTCTTAGTTCGGAAGGCTCCCGTCTTATATGTGAACTTGGCAGGAAGCAGGCTCTCACCAGGCAGAACCAGACACAGGTGTGAGAGAAAAATGCCATCTCAAGGCCACCTTCAGAAAACCACAGAGTTTCCAGAGAAATAAACAGCAGACTTCACAGACACAGGAATGTTCTTTTTTTTTTTTTTTGTCTCTCCGAAGAAGTGTGGTTAGTTGTTTTTAAAACTGTACATTTTACTGTACACTTTTTTTTTTTTTTTTTTTAGCAAAGGAGAAGGTTGGCATTTGTATTCTGCCCACAGGGATGTCGCTTTCCAAACCTGGCAAACACAAGTGCTAGAAACATGTCATGTCACGACAGAGCTTGGAGCCGCCGACGAGAACAGACAGCTGGTTCCCCTCGCTTCCCAAGCCTACCCCTTTTCCTCTAGGCGTCTGAACCCAAAGGCAAAAAAGAGAGTGGCACTTGGGGTCACCTCCTCAATGGCTACATTTAGAAAAGGCTGAGTGAGAAAGTGCAGAGGGAAAAAGGAGAGGAGGAAAGTGGGGCAGAGAAAGGGAGGGTGGGGGAGATTTTTCTTTCACGCCACCAAGGCTGGAGGTCTCCCATGACTGCAGAAAGCTTGTGCTCCAGCGCTGGGAGTGGAAGTGAGCTTGTGGTCTCAGGAAGAGCCCGGCCCGGTCTGTTGATGACCTGGTCAGGCCCAGAAAGGGACTGGGGGAAGGCAGAGAGGCACCAGCAGAAAAGGAATGAAGACAGGAGACAGGAGGGAAGGTGAGGAGAGAGAGGAGGGGGCAGGGAAGGAGGAAGGCATGGGGTCTGGAGGCTCCTGGGCGGGAGCCAGAAGGCAGTCCTGCATAGACGGTTCCCCGCCCTCTGCCTGTGTGTTCTGGGCAGGGCTGGGAGACCACCAGCTCAGCTCCAGGCCTGAGCCCATCAGAACGTTTCAGCCCCAAATGGACTCACCTGTATGCGTTGTAGGCTGCGTGGTCGGCAAGTGGCAGAAGGAGGGAGAGTGGGAAACGGAGGCTAGAACTCTGTGGTGGAGGTTTGGGAGAGAAAGGAATGAGGTGGGGAGAGGTAGTGTGTTGGCAGTGAGGCGAGACCTCGGACAGACAGGGGCCAAGAGAGACAGAGATGCTGGGGAAGACCCTCCAGATGCTTCCAGATGCCTTCCCCCACACTGGCCACAAGTCCTCTGTCTCCTCTCACCAGTGTCTGTGAGTGTGGGGTTCAGTCTCCAGATGGACAGGAACCCGTGTGCCCCTCCTCATCTTGTCATTTCCATGACAGATCCGCCTCCTGACTGGCATCATGGAAGGCAGCCCCTGTGTCCCCGTGTCCCACCCTGAGCCACCTTCTTCAAGAACAACGAAGGACAGGCTCTACACACAGAAACGCCCTAGCCACGGTGAAGACTTGGTAACAGATTTCAGACACCACCCCCAAGAGGTACGTGGCCTTGGGCCCTGCCCTGACTTGGTCACTAACTCACTATGTGACCTTGGGCAGGTCCCTTGGACTCTGGCGGGAAGGAGAGAGAAGGTTGAAATGATCGCAAACACCTCTTCGATCTTCAAAATCCTACAACTCATTTAGTCATGAAGAGTCCTTAGTCCTTCGAGCTGGAAGGGATTGGAGATTTGGTACACTCTTGGTATTTTATGAATTAGGAGCCTGAGGTCCCAGAGAGAAGGGGTCTTGCCTGCTGTATTCAACTGGATATTGGGTGGTGGCTCTGAAACCCAGACTTGCAGCTTTGGACTCTGTGTCCAGTGCTCCTTCTGCTCCTTCGAGTCTGCTCCCCTTAAGAGAAAACCTCTTGGCAAGCCCCTCACAACCATGCCCCACCCTGTCCAGCTTCCCTTAAAAGAAGCAAAAATCCCAAAGCACCTCCATAAGTTAACATACCTTATACCCATGGGTCTCATAAAACCCTTCTCCCTCTCCCGCATGTAGAGTCCTGGAAGTTACCCTTCTGGTTTAAGCTGATGTGCTGGGTGTGGGGCGTTGTGTTTGAGAAGCAAAGGAAGCTGGGCCAGCAATGGGGGGTTCACTCACCCCTCCTGAGTGTGGGGACTTGGGAATAATGAGAGAGTCTAGGTGGAGGACTTCAATGTTCCCCCAAACAAATGTGCCACCCAAATCATTCCCTGCTTTGCTCAGCTGGCAGCAACTGCCCACTACCAGGGCTGCTGGGACCTGCTTTTGTGTGGCATAAATTCTCCATTATCTGTGTCACTGAAGAGGAGGAGTCTGGGACGTGGAAGAAATAAATTAAGAAACAAAAACAACACTGGAACCATCCGCAATCCAAAGCCGCTTGCTTATAGGCTACATTTGTGATTAGAAGGGCAGGAGCCCTGCCTTTCCAAACACTCAGGGCTCAGTCTGACATGTGAGCGATCGAGTCCGCTTTCCCTGAGCACACCCCGACGGGTGGTGGGGGACGGGCCTGGGAAGGTGTGTGTGGGTGGCGTAGTGGGGAGGGGGGAGGCCGTTGACAGGGAGACAAAATGGTCCCTGGATGTAAACATCACCATGGAAACTCCACAAAGACTTGTGGGTAAAGATGCTTCCCCTTCCCCCACCCTGGTAGGGTGGGAGGGAGGAGGCCCACCCCCAGGCCTACACCGTGCTCTCCATCACCCACTCGGAGCTGCCGAAAGTTCCTCGGGCCCCCACCAGGCCACTCTCCTCGAAGGGCAAGAGCATGCCATTTACAGAGAGGCTGCGCTTTGTCCAGATGTTCGAGACCCTCCGCGGGGGGCTGTAGCCTCCGGGGGCGACCCCTCCGGTAGCTGCGGCCGCAAAGTCCCCCATGTCGAAGGAGTGGCTGCGTTTGGCCTTGCCCTCCAGGGGCAAGGGGAGCAGGCTCCTGGCCCTGGCCGCGGGCGGCCCCAGCAGTGGCTCTCGGTCCGAGGGGTGGCCCTTGGCCGACGTCCCAGACCCCCTCCTGCCTGGAGTCCTGGAGTCCAGCAGCTCCTCCTTTCTCTGACTTTTGAGGTCCAAGGAGGCGAAGGCCCCCATGAGGCGGTCAAGGTTGGGCTTGGGGCGGGGGGCAGGGGGTGGGAGCCTCCAGGGGCCCCGTCCCAGCCCCTCCCCAATGCCCAGGGAGCTGGAGGAAGAGGAGTCGCTGCCTCGGGCCAGGCTGGCACTGAAGTCCATGAGCTCGTTGCGAACCACCACCTTGGGCGGTCCGGGCACAGGGGCCCCGCTGGGCACGCTGCCCAGAGCGGGCGGCTGGGCCCCGTTGGTCTGGGAGTGCACGTTGGTGACGGCCGCCGCGGGCTTCCCCGCGCCCTCCTGGTTGCAGACCTTGTAGCGCACCATGAGGATGACGATGAAAACCAGCAGCGTGGCCACGATGATGCCGCCGATGACCAGGATCATGGTGCCGCCCAGGATCTGGCTGTGCATGGACTGGCACTGCGGGTAGTCGGCCTTGGTGAAGAACTGGGCGCAGCCCACAATGTTGGTGGCCGTGAGCGTGGTGGCTGTGTCGTCCCACATGGCCAGCACGCACAGGTCGTAGCCAGTCCCGGACACAAGGTTGTTGACCACAAAGGCCTTGTTGGAGGCTGGGATCATCCTGGGAGGTGGAGGGGATAGGTCCAGACGGGGAGGGATGGTGAGGAGCAGTCAGGTGATGGGGGGACAGGGGCAGAAGTGGAAGAAAGAGATAGGGTGACAGAGAGGAGATGTGGAGAAGGAGAGAGCCACAGGCGCAGAGAGAATGAGGCAGAGAGGGGAGGTGACGGGTGGAGAGACAGGAAAAGGGAGAGAGGGCGAGACAGAGAGGAGGGGACCCAGGCAGGAGAACAGAGATGGGGGGAAAGAGAGAGGAAGATTCCGGGCCAGGGGGAAGATGTGTCAGAGCCGGATACACAGAGAAAGAGACATCGGCAACCAGGTGCGGAAAACAACCCAGAAGATGTGGAAATAAATCGATGATGAGTGTGACCAAGAAGGGAATGGAACAGGAGGTAGTTGACGGTGGAAAGCGGTTAGAGTTGGAGGTTCGGAGACCAAAGGGGAGAGATTCAGGGGAGAGGAGAGAGAGAAGGCATGGGGGAGGGGCGGAGGGGGAGGCAGAGAGATTAAAGATGTGAAGCAGCAGCAATTAAACAAAAGGGACTCCCCACCTCCTTCTGCCTTGTCTGCTTCAAACAGCCCCCTCAGTCTCTGGGCCATGGGGGTGAGACTCAGGTCAGCCATAGCCTCCCAGCCCGAGGGCTGCCTCCACCCGCTGTCTGTCCTGGGAGATTCCCCAGCACTGACTGAGCGCCGTTCAGAGCCTGAGCTGTCACAGACAAGGTCCTGTCCTGAGGGCCCAAGGCCATCCTCCTCTCTAGATGGCTTTCTCACGTCTCAGGAGGGACAACTTCACTGCTGCAGATGGGTTGGGGTGTGTGGGGGGGTCTAGGCAGAAGGAAACTGGAGGCGTGAAGAGGGGCGTTGCTTGGAGAGGAAGGGCAGGGTGCAATGTTGAAGACTGGGGGGAACTCTGCTTCCCAGAGTGGGGGAGGGGTCCTCCGTCACTGCCATAGCAGGCCAGGGCCATCCAAAGACCCCCGGGGCAGTATCACTGGTTGGGGAGGCCTCTACGGCTCCCTCCACCTTAAGGGAGGGTCAGAGGGGGCAGCAATCTCCCCACACTGGGGCCGGTCCACCCTAGCCTTAGCCCTTCCAGCATGCCTTCTGGTGGGAGTTCCTAGAAACGACGCCTGTCTCATCCCACATACACTCTTGCAGAAATACTCACCTAGTCCGAAAGGAGCCACATCTCCCTGCAGCCTCCCCACCGCCCCCCAGACCCACACTGCCAAAGAGCCCGGTGTGCTCCTGTCCCCTGCTACTCCAGCGCCATCTGTGCCCGTCAATGGCTCACACCCAGGCAGCTTAATTGAGACCTCAAACATGAAATCCTGGAGCCTGAAGACTTCCACCTGGGAACTGCGCACGGAGGCTGGGACTGACAGGCAGGTATTGACATCTCGTCAGTGGGCAGCCCTGGAGGCTCCTGCCTCCCGCCTCACTCTCGGCCCCTCTAGGCTGCTGGGGAAGCCACACGAGGAAATTGAGTCCTCTGCCCCATGCCCACCTCCATCCTATAGCTACAGTGCGTGGGGCAGAAGAGGTGAGTGGAGGAGTTGGGGGCCTGGATCCAGCAAAGGCACTGCACCCAGCCCCTTAGGTCTATCTGTTCCACCTGTGCGTCATGGCAAGCCTGGGCCCTCAGATCACAGAGGACTGGCCAAGGCTCAGAGAGGTTAAGTGATTTGCCTGAGGTCACCCAGCTGGGACTGCCAGGATGAGGCAGTTGGGGCTTTGACACTAGCTTCTAGATCCACAGTCTGGGCTTATTCCTTTCCACAAATGAGGATGATTTTCCTCATCTCAGTGAAAACCTTGCCCCGGCCTGTTGCAGATCAGCCAGCCCCTTCCATGGAGCAACCTAGCTCACTGAGGCTCACGCTCCTCCACAAACAGAACCTTGGTTCTGCTAGGCCCACTGCTGTGCAGAGTTCACTTCCTTCCACCTCAGGGTAGCGATGTGAGTGTCATGAGTTGGAGCAGCAGGAGCTATGCACACCCAGAATAGTGCAATAGTAGGCTGTGTGCTTAGTCACTTCAGTTGTGTCCAACTCTTTGCGACCCTATGGACTGTAGCTTGCTAGGCTCCTCTGACCATGGGGTTTCTCCAGGCAAGAATACTGGAGTGGGTTGCCATGCCCTCCTCCAGGGGATCTTTCTAACCCAGGGGTTGAACCCGTGTCTCTCAGTCTTACACACTGGCAGGCAGGTGCTTTACCGCTAGCGCCACTGGGAAGCCCGATGACAGTAGAGCAAATGCTTCAAGGCAAGTGTGTTCAGGCTCTGCTTTAGGCACCCTATGTCTATCAACTCGCTTAGCCCTACAGCAACTCTCTGAAGCAGCTACTGTCGTGGTCTTTTTTCTGCAGAGGTGTTAGGCAAACGTAACATGGCCAAGTCAGTATTTAAACCCAGGCAGTCCAGCTCCTATCCACTCTGACCCACCTCACTCGGCCACCTCTCTGGGTCATGAGTAATAAAAGAACATATCCCTTTAGGGCGGGGATGGGTTGGCTGGTTTATTGAACCCCTGATATGTGACAAGGGTTTTCACACTCAATATTGTGTTTAAACCTCACCACAATCCCAGGACACAGGAGAGGGACTCTGAGCCTAGAAATCATCTCAGTATTTAGCTGTCTTATCCTGGAAGCAGACCCGGCTATTACTACTACTACTACTACTACTACTACTACGAAGAGTAGCCAACACTGAGGGCTTCCTCTGTGCCAGGATCATTAAGAGGATTAATTCATTTAATCCAACAATTGTTGGGAGGTCGTTATTATTACTGTTTTACATGTAAGAACCTGAGGCACAGAAAGGTTAAGTTTCCTGCCTGAGAGTGCCCAGCTAGTACGTGGCAGAGCTGGGATCCGAACCAGACAGTCTGGACCCAGAGCTTCCACTCCTGATCGCTGTGCCTTGCTGCCTCACAGCCACTGCCCTGTCTTCCTGCCCTCCCTGGGGCGACGTTGTGTGGACCCTGCCCGGCCTCTCCCCATCCCCCTTGCTTCCTGAGTCAGGGAAGATCATGATGCGATGAAGCTGCAACTGGGCTGCTGTTAAGGGAGGTGTTTCAGGGTGAGGCTGATCCTTAGCAAGCAGCTGGCACCGGGGATGAAGGGTCAGGCTGGGGAAACCCTTGCACTGTAAATGGTCCATCAGAAGCAAGGCCAGATAGAAAAGCCTGCTTTCCAGGATTAAGAGCAGAAAAGCAGCTCTTGTTTTCTCTGGGGGGTTGGGGGTGTGGGTGTGTGTGTGTGTGTGTGTGTGTGTGTGTGTGGACTTAACAGGAGAACTAGAACCAGCTGGCTCAAACCTCGTTGGAAATCAAGCTTTCCTTTGCTGACAATAATAACCAACATTCACCAAGTGCTAACCTTGTGCTGGGCAGTTTACATGTAGTATCTCATTTAGCCTCTTAACAATGATAAGCTATCATTCCCACTTAGGAAAGGAGGAAGCTAAACAGTTTTCACTTTCCCTTGGGGGAATGGAGCTGAGACCAGATTTGTATCCAGGATTCAGAGCCCGGTTCTTAATCACAAGCAAGACTGCTCCCCACTCCAGGCAGCAAAAGGACGGCCTGCGTGAGAAAGTTATGTGAATCAGGCACTATTCAAACCCTAGTAACAGAACCAACCTCATCTCCTGCCCATGTGGCCATGTCCACCCCATTTTGTTCCTGACTACTTACTGCCCCCAGACTAGATCTGGGGAGCCTGGATCCCTCTTTGAGACAGACTAGGACCTGGGGCCCTTCACTGCAGTGCTTGCACCTGGACAAATGTCTCCTCGAGCAACGGCATACAAAGAAGATTCCCTTCTCCAGGGGATCTTCCTGACCCAGGGATTGAACTGGGGTTTCCCACATTGCAGGTAGATTCTTTATCATCTGAGCCACCAGGGAAGCCCTACAAAGAAGCTGCTGCTGCTGCTGCTAAGTCGCTTCAGTCGTGTCCGACTCTGTGTGACCCCATAGACGGCAGCCCACCAGGCTCCCCCGTCCCTGGGATTCTCCAGGCAAGAATGCTGGAGTGGGTTGCCATTTCCTTCTCCAATGCATGAAAGTGAAAAGTGAAAGTGACGTCACTCAGTTGTGTCCAACTCTTAGCAACCCCATGGACTGCAGCCTCCCAGGCTCCTCCGTCCATGAGATTTTCCAGGCAAGAGTACTGGAGTGGGACGCCATTGCCTTCTCTGACAAAGAAGCTACAAAGGACTAAAAGTAACTGCGTGCATGTGCAGTTGGGGCAAATTATGAACAACAAGCTACAAAAAGGCCAAAACCCAACTGCCACTTCTGAGGTGCTAGAAGCAAAAGCAGGGTCCTGTGCATGATCTCTGCACGCAGCACCAACACAGGGGTGGGCAGACCACCCAAGCCACCCTTTGAGCCTGACCCACCAATCTGTCCCACTCTTGTCCCATTTAAGGGGCCAGCTCAACCCCCTTCCCCCTGGGGGGTGAATAAGGGCAACTGTACTTGTTTCTGCTTCCTCGTGCTACAGCAGGAGCCCCAATAAAGCCTTGCCTGAATTTCTCATCTGGCCGTTAGCAATTTCCATTGATTAAAGAGTCCAAGAACCCAGGTTATTAACAACTTCACTCCTACCCACACCCTACTAGCACTCTGGCTGGAAGGCTGTGCCTTCTGAACCTCTCCCTCTTTCCATCACCACACTCATGCTTTTGCCTGGGCCTCGTCGTTTCTGGTCTGGATGGATGCAGTGTTCTCCAAACTGGCCTCCCCGCCTCTGGTTGTGCTTCCTTGAAGTCTGTGCTCAGCACCATCATCTCCAGAGTGCTCCAGCTAAAGCACAACTCTGGACGTGTCCCCTGGCCGCTGAAACAGTCTTCAAGGGCTAACCATTACCTACAAGGGATGTCCAGGGTCCTGAGCTGGGCTCCCAATCCAGACTTCCCATCCCATCCTTGCCCTTCCACTCACATACCCTCATCCTAGCCCATGTTCTTAAAACAACTCAGAATCAGTTAGGCCTTGTGGTGCAGAGGGCACACTCACAGAGCAATGGGATGATAAAGGACCACTTGTAAATGGACTCGTTACCAAGAGTGGACAGGGGATGGGGACCACAGAGCACAGGCAGTGACCCAGGGCTAGCCGCAGCCAAGCTGTTTCCAGATTCAGGAAGGAGACTCACGCAGGTCAGCACTACTCCGAGTGTGGCCCATAGGAGGGTGGTCGTTCATGAGCTGTTTGTTCCTGGTCCCTGATCAGACAGCACAGACATTGAGAGTAAGCTTTAAGAATGTTTTACAGCCATTTAGCACTGGTTGTGACACCTGAATGAGTGATCATTTTTTTCTGATAAAGTGTTTCTATGATATTCTTAAAAAAGCATTGGTCTGCAAAAAAGAAAGCTGGTCGTTCACCACAAATACCTTGAGAAGCACTGGCCTAGGCAGAGCAGGGTGCCTCAGGCTTGGCACTGCTGACACTTGGGCGATGAGTTTTGGTGGTGGGGCGGTCCTGTGTACTATATGTGTTTATTAGCAGCATCCCTGGCCTCTGCCCACTGGGTGCCAGTAACCGCCCCCCTCCCCAGTTATGACAACCAAAGATGTCTCCAGACATTACCATCTGGGGACAGAATCACCTCCTGTTGGGACACATCAGTCTAGAAAACTTGGTTGAGGAACAGAGACAACCAGTGGCAACTGTACAGGGTGAGGACCAGACAGGTACCCCAGCCTCAAGTCTCTTCCCTCTTCCCAGGCTTCTGCTACTGCTCCCCATGACCGAACCCAGCTGAAAGCCAGAGTTCATGGGCGCGCGTTGGTCAGCCTTTCAGGGCACACAGCAGTGGGCAGGAGGGGCAAATGGATCTGGAGAGGCAAGAAAAAAAAAAAAAAGATATCTGGCACAACTATTGGGTCACAGCCCTCTTTGTGAAAGACTCAACCTGAAATCTTGATAGATTTCTTTCCGTCACATAAACTGGCAACATCTCTTTTAGTAGAAAACATGAATTGCTATTTTAAGTTGCTCCAAAGTGTTAAATTTAATTAAGCTCATACGCTCTAAAGCGTAATTTAAAACTGCCACCCCAAGTGCTTACCCAGGAAACACAAAACAAGCGTTAAGTGGCTGCTTCTGAGCTGTTTTTCCTCCTCCCCCCATTAATATTCTTTTGGTATTTGTTCATTCAGTTTAACACTAGCAAATAAATATACAGCTGATTTCTACAGTTGATAGCAGAGGTTTTAGAAGAAATCACACAGGAGCATATTGGTTACTCTCTCATAGTGGTCATCATTCTCATACTGGTTATTCTCTGCCATCTGTCTTCCCTTCATCTGCCCGCTCCTGAACAACAAGGAACTACATTTCCCAGACTCCCTTGCCTGTCCCCAAGCTCCTTTGCTTCCCAGGTAGAGTTGGCCAATGGAGGCCCTAGCAGGTAGGAGGAGGGGAGAGCCTGGTATTTCTTCCTCTTTTTCTGCTTCAAGTGGTATCTGCTTGTCAGCTCCTGAGCCTCCTCTGTGATCCCACCTTCAGGGGTTCTAGCTCCTGCCAGATAGACCTGGATCTTAGGCTCTGATCAGACCATCTCCTCCATGTACCTCAAGTCCTGGGGTGGGGTGGGTGGTGGCAGTGGCTTCTGGCTATAGCTAATCTCTGCGATGCTCACCCCTCAGCAATTCCATCACCTGTAACCCAACCCCAGTACCAGATTCCTTCCTAGATCTAGAATGCTCATTTTTTCCCTTGACTGAATCCTAGGTGACATAAGAACATATACTTTACACGACAAGAAGGAAAAAATTGTTTTTTCCTTGCATTTCTGGAGAAAACTGTCATTACTTCATGTCAGTAGCATCACATCTTATCTAGTAGAACTCCAGCTGAAGGCAGCACTTTGCCACCTTCTCGGAATCACTCATCACTCCCCAAATCTACCACCTGGCACTTTTGCACAGAGCAGACCCTCATCCTGGAAATCACTTGTGTTTTCCACCTGGTGACCTCGTCTTTCGAGGCCTGACTCAGCGTCACCTCCGACCCCATCTCTACTCTCTGCTCCCACAGCCCCTCCTGCCTTCCTCCAATAGAGCCCTTCTCCACAGATGCCTGTGTCTCCCTGGAGGACATGGGCTGTGTCTTCATCTTTGCATCTCCTCTGCCAATTCATAGTATCTGGCCTTGAGTCACTGCTGAGTAAATATTTACCCTATGGTTGAGCAGTGAATGAAAGAGTGCTTTGCTAAATGTTAAGGCCTGTACAAATTTGAGGGATTCTTAGTTAAATATAATACGATGGCTGGTGACTCTCAGACACTGGCTGGTCCTAAGGAAATCTTCCTGGAAAGGCATTTTTCTACATCTTTGAAGGGCACCCCTGACAATCTTTATGAACTTGCACATAGATACATGTTGGACTGTGTGAGTGCAAGTGAATGTGTGTGTGTGTGTGTGTGTGTGTGTGAAAAGATGTGTGGGAGACATGTCTGTGTGTCTATCATTTGAGAGTTGACTGCCTGAGTATTTGTGTGTGTGTGTGTGTGTGTGTAAGTGTTCACATACAAATGGTACACAAAAGTTCTGCTTCCATCCAGCGTTGGTTACTGCTATGTCCCTCTTCTACCCAGCTTCCTCAGTGCCCCAGAGACTCCACATGTCCCCCAGTACTTCTGAGGGGACTCCCCACATGACCTCTCCCAGAGACCCTTGCAGGCCAAGTCTACTTCTCCCTAACTGCTACCTTTAAAGCTACTGCTAGCTTTACTACCGGAGAATGCGATGGCACCCCACTCCAGTACTCTTGCCTGGAAAATCCCATGGATGGAGGAGCCTGGTAGGCTACAGTCCATGGGGTTGCAAAGAGTCGGACACGACTGAGTGACGACTTCACTTTCACTTTTCACTTTCATGCATTGGAGAAGGAAATGGCAGCCCACTTCAGTGTTCTTGCCTGGAGAATCCCAGGGACGGGGGAGCCTGGTGGGCTGCCGTCTATGGGGTCACACAGAGTCGGACACGACTGAAGCGACTTAGCAGCAGCAGCAGCTTTACTACTACTACTACTACTACTACTACTACCATTAAAGCTATACTACTCCTGGAACATCTGGGAATGGGGATGAGAGAGGTTCTTAGAGGCCACCTGAGCCTGGGGGCAAAGCCTGTGAGCGGACCACCGATGACGACTGGCCCCCTTTCGTGGGCTCACTCCAGACCGCACTCCCCAGCCACCTGTGCCCTGGGCGGCGTCCAGGTGGTGAGTGCTGGCAAAGGGGACACAGCAGCAGCAGTGTGTATACCTCTGGGCCAGGCCCAGAAACAGGGGGACTCCCTGCTCCATTCTCCCTGGACCCTGGGTGCGGTGACCAGCCTCAGCCCACCCGAGGGGCGCTGGAAACCTGGTGCCCAAGTCTGCATGTGAGGAAGGCCTCCTGACAAACCTGGGAGACCACCCTGGACCCCCGGGAGAGCAAAACATCAAACTCCCCCATGCTTGAGCCTTTTGCATTTGCCTCCATTCACCCCAGGAGCTGGCCTCTCCTGACTAATCCAGCCCCCTGCAGATATAATGAGGTGACCCTGAGGAGTTCATTATGTGTAGGTGTGTGACAGAGAAAAAGAGAGGGGGTGAGTGTGTGTGTGGGGGCAGGTGACTGAAGGGGAATGTGTGTGTTTGTGTAAGAGGAAGCAGTTGGTGCTGGTGTCTACACAAGAAATGCAATTCTTGCCTTCCTGGAGTTGGGAACAGACACCACGTCTTTCACCCCAGCCTCCATCCCCTCAGCTCCCAGCACTTTGAGGTGCTCTCCCTTCCTCCCCCTCCCCCTCCCCTCCCCCATCAGCGATGCACCGGCCTCCTGCTGAGCCCCGGCACTAATTTGTAGACCACGTCAAGCTGCCCCCACTCCACTTCGCTGGCTCTGCACCCTCATTACTGGCTCTTCACAGAATCCCCAGCCTGCCAAGCTCCCTGGCCGGCCATGACATCTCAGGGCACATGAAAGGGCCTCATTAAACCAAGGCAAGCAGCCTGGCTCCCCAGCCCCTCCCTCTACCTGCCAGTCCCAAAGGGGCCGGTTGGCTTCCCTGCGCAGCTGCAAGGGAGGAGAACCCAAGCGGCTGGGTCTATCTGGCATATGATTTATTGAGTACATACTATGCACCCAGCACTTGATAGGCAGGGTCTCTCTGATTCTGCACACTGACTCTGTGAGTAGGAATAATTATCTCCATACTACAGATGAAGAAACTGAGACTCAGGTAGATCAGTCACCTGCTCAAGTTCACACAGCTGGAAGGCGGCTGAGCCAGCTTTGTAAGCCAGGGCTGCCAGGCCACCCAGCACGATCTTCCCTGTACCGTATTATTACCTTGAACTGAACTGGGCAGAATCAGATCATAGCAGAAGCAAATCTCAGTGTCTAGCTGTTTGTAAAACACAAAAAACACAAAATTGTTACTACAATGGCAGGTAACATTTATTGAACACTTACTATATGCCAGTCAGTGTTCTAAGCACTCTACCTGTATTAACTGATTTAATCCCCACAGCAGCTCTATGAGGGAGGTACTATTATTACCCCCAGTTTACACAAAAGAAGAAATCAAGGCTCAGAGGAGTTAAGTGATCTGCTCAACAGAGAAAACATTTGTGCCTGGCCGAGACTTGAACCCAGCACTCTCAATCAATGCTCTTGATAACCCTGAAGTACCTCTCGTAATAATGCTCCCCACTTTAGAGATGAGAATTAGCCGAATTGACCTGAAGCCACAGAGCTAATCAGAGACGAGAGTTCCATGAGTGGTAAGCGTTGTCCTACTACTTCTGAAAGCTTCTGGGAGGCCTGAAGGAAATGAGGGGGCTGCCTGGTTCTCTGTGGGCAGTTTTCCCATAGAGGGAGCCGCTGCCAGTGCAAAGGCCCTGAGGCAGGGACCTTGAGAAGACCGGTTTGGCCAAAACAGAGTGATGGAAAGGGAGAGTGGTGGGAAACGAAGTCACCAAATTAGGAGCCAGGAGCTGGGTTCTAGAGGCCTTGTCTGGTGTGCCAGCTCCAAGGATTAGACGAGTGCTGGTGTTGAGAAGAATTCTGAGGCTGTGTTCAAACTCAGCAGGACAGACTGCCGTGGGTCTGGAAGGACCTGTCTTTTGTATTTGTCGTTTCTGATCTCGGGATCAGAGAGCAATTAGAGAGAAGGACTGTAATTACCAATATGTATCGCAGAATCCCCTCTTCTGGTCTTGCGCCAGGTGCTGGCCTTCCCTGAATGCAGGGCCCTGAGTGATAACAGGGGCAGGCCCGTGGCTCCTTCTCAGAACAGGATTCCCGTAGAGCCGGCTCGACTCAGTGAGGGCTCCGAGAATCAAGAGCCTCTCATTAGCTTCTGAGAAGGGCCAGGGGCCAGGCTCAGTCACTGCCCCACAGCCCCTACCCCTCCTGAGAACACGGGGGCTCTCCTGGGTGCCTGAGGCACTCTGTCTTATTGGCAATGATTTTGCCCATCAGAGAGTAAAGGAGTCACATTCAACAGGAGTGAGATTCCGAGGCAGAGAACCCCAATATCCATTCCCACAGCCCTGAGGACAGCAGGCGGGGCTGGGGATCAAAACTTCCGGTTACACCGGCCTCAGATGACCTCCCTGGCTCCCCACCCCCACCCTTCCTCTACAAATGGCCAGTGCGTCCTGTTAAGGCCCAGGTCAGGTCAAGTCCTTCCTCTGCCCCATGCCCCCAGTGAGGCCTGTCTCACCTAGTCAGAGTCTCTCCTGCCCCACGGGCCCTTTGTGATCTCCTCTCAGCCCTCCCAGTTTCCCTCATCCTACTCAACCCACCCACTCTGCACCAGTCTCCTGGCCTCCCTGCTACCCCTCAGACTTGCCAAGGGTGCTCCTGCCACAGGGCCTTTGCACTGCCTGTTGCCCTTACCTGGATGCTCCTCCTCCAGACGTCCTACACTCCCTGCCTCATCTCCTTCAACTCTGCTCCAACGTCACCTCCTCTAACTGCCCTATTTAACACTGCCAGCTTCCCCATCTGTTGCCCCCTGCAAGCCCCTTACTCTGCTCTGTCTTTTCCCACTGCATTTTTATTGCCTGACAGACACTGTCGTTTGCTTATTTACTAGGCTTCCTGTTAATTCTCTCTCTCTCTTCTCCCACTAGAATCTCAGTTCAGGGTTAAGATCAGGGTTTTTTGTCTCCTTTGCTCACTGATATTTCCTCAGCCTCTAAAACAACACTTGGCACATAGTAGGCCCTCAAGAACATTCGGAATGAAGTGAATGTTCTGTATTGGCACTTCCCAATATAGTAGCTGGGCTTCCCAGGTGGCTCCGTTGGTAAAGAATCCATCTGTAATGTAGGAGGGTGGGGAAGATCCGCTGGAGAAGGAAATGGCAACCCACTCTAGTATTCTTGCCTGGAAAATCCCGAGGACAGAGGAGCCTGGAGGGCTACAGTCCATGGAGTCACAAAGAGTCAGACACGACTGAGTGACTAACAAATCAAATAAATAAAGTGCAGTAGCTATACATGGCCTTTCAGTTCCTCCGTCACACTAGGCATATTTCAAGGGCTCAACGGTCACAAGTGGCCAGTGGCTCCACACTGGACCGTGCGGCTGGGAAGCAGCCCACCGTCACAGAGTTCTACTCACCGAGACTCTATGCCCCTCTCCAGCAGGTGGTAGGAGTCCTGCCATCTCCCACGTGAGCCCCGGCGCCCCCAAAAAGGTGGGCCAGGCCGGGGAGCGTTGTCAGGCTCACAGACACCCTCCAAACAAGGACAATTGATCTCGTAGGCTTCAATCCAGGCCTCTGAGCTCTCTGTCTTCCTAGGCCTTCTCTCTGTGACTCTGGAGAGTTTCAGCCCTTCTTTTCAGCTCTTCCAGCTTCCCTTGGCTCCTGGGCCTTCTAGGTTCACTGGGGTCTCTCTGGGGCTCCCCCAGGCCTGACGCAAGCTTGTTGCCCCTCCTCCACAGTGCTCTGCCTGTCTGCCTCTCACTCAGCCTGTGGTCCAGCCCCTTTCCAAGCAGCCTCCCTTTACCCACGGTTCACAGGCTGGGCCAGCCCCAGGCCAAACCAGAGAGGCTTTGGCCCCGCTGGTCCCCCCATTGCTGCAGGGCGTTCCTGCATTCCCACTTTTCATCTACTAGCTATCCTTAGACTTCTGCTTTGTCTCTATTAAGAAAAGTCCCTGATGAATCCAGTCACCATTATGACTGTCACCCTTCTCAGGAACAGACACCTTTAGAAAGAGAGGTGGTAGAGGGCAATGGTGACCCTGGAGATAGATAGATGCTGGGTTCAAACACTGCTTCTGCCCCTTCGTAGCTGAAATCACTTACTGGTGGTGGTAGAGGGGGCAAATTCTTTACCTTCGGGGCCTATTTTCCTAGAAATATCCTATTTCTGTAAAATGAGGCATTTATAATCTCCACTCTGTGGGGATGTTATAAAGTTTAAATGAGTCATGATTCATGGGGAACCTGGATCAGTGTCTGGCACACAGTAAGAGCCACTGGAGGGTTTGTTATATAAAGGACTGGGTGATGCTGAGCTAAAAGTAACGTTTATCTCTGACAGTGGAAATCCAGGCCTCAAGGGTTCGTGGCTGGCAAATCTCTTGCAAGCATCTCATGGGAGATGTGGGAGGTGCCTGGATCCTGGCTGGGCCGACAGGAGACCTCGTGGCTTCAACAGCATGTCTCCCCCCACCCTCATCCCGTCCCCCCTGCTCCCACCTCATGTGACTCCAAAAGTCTTTTTCAGATGACACCTGGTGACAGTGTTCATTCAGCCCTGGCTGAGTGATTGCAGAGATTACTGGAAAATAAACCAAAGGGAGCCAAGTCCCAGCAAGCTGCCTCTTCACCCACCTCCCCAGGGTCAGGACTTACCTGATGACAGGTAAGGATCTGACCTGGGGAGGCCCTGCCTTTGCTCCCTGACCCGGCACTTGCGACAGACCCAGCTACCTGGCAAGGGTTTGGGAAACCACCAGCCTCTGTGTTCAGCTGAGACCACAGTGTCAGGGCAGGAATTCCTCCCTGTTCCACGGCATCCCTTCATCAAGCGGGTAAAGCCGAGAGGTCAGCATGTGAGCGTGGGGCTGGACCCCCAGAGTTCCAAGCCCAGTGCCATTGCTCACTGGCTCTGTGACCTTGGGAAAGCCACTTAACCTCTTTGTAGAGGGGGACAGACAATAGAGCCTCCCTCACTGGCTTGCTATGAAGATGAAATGAGCCAGTGCCTGCAATTGAAACTGTCCCTGGTCCATCACGAGCTTAGAGGATGTTACCGATTCTGACCGAGGGGGGTCATCTGGTCCCAATGAGGCCAGAGATGAATCTGCAGCATGAGGTTAGATTAAATACTAGCTGGGGAGGCAGGCGCACAGTCCCACTCTAGGCCCGCTGGCCGAGCTCTGGTGGCGGGACTCTGCACTGGCCCAGCCAGCCCTCCAGCCCGGCCCGTCTCCGGTTGACCCGCCACGATGCTGCAGCTCCTTCTAGCCCTCCCTCTGCCACCTCCACTCTCAGATCACAGGAAGGGTGGGCCGAGGGGGCCATCGACACCTCTGGCTGTTGGCCCTCCACTCACACACTTCCACGGACACACCAGACAGCCCCACCTCCAGCTTCACACAACCCTGAGCAGCTCAGAATTCCTGCTCTCACTGCTGAGGTCTGACAGTTGCCGCTTGGTCCCACCAGTCCCAACTCAACCCCATGGGGACACCCACGGGACAAGGCGTTTCTTTCTTGAACATATGTTGGCACTTCCCAAACTGTGCAGCAGCTCTCTCAGCCTGCCTTGCGTTTCCACTTCTCCGGAATGAACATTTCCATCCCTCCCCACCATCTCCTTGGGACTTGCTCTCCAGCTTGCACCCCAGCTGCTCCCCTCTGATCACATGCCCATCTGTCTTTGGCCCTCCTCTCTGCATGTATGAGTGTTGGGGGTGGGTTTGAACTCTTAGAAAAGCATCACTTTCCCCCAAGTAGACCCTACTTTTCCTGAGGCCCCCCACCCTAAGACAACACTCTGTTCAGGAAGCCGCATCGCAACCACAGCTCACCCTAAGCAGGCAGTTAATGGAAACGCCCTCAGATTACCCACGTTTAAGCCACACTGCTCCCATCCTGCTCCCTGAAGTCACGTCTCCACCACTGTCGGCTGAGCCCACCCAGGCAAGGCCCCCTACCCACACCAGGCCTCTCTCTCTCTGTATATCCTTCTCTCTCTGTCTCTCCTCATCCACGTTTCTATGGATATGGGACTTTTCTCTGCATTTAACTGTCCTTGGCTTCCAGCCCCTGAGGATTGGGTCAGCACAATACAAAATGCAAAGCGCTAGTCACTCTGTCATGTCTGACTCTTTGCAACCTCATGGACTGCAGCCCACAGGCTCCTCTGTCCACAGAATTCTCCAGGCAAGAATACTGGAGCAAGTAGCCATTCCCTTCTCCAGGGGATTTTCCCTGACCCAGGAATTCAACCTGGATCTCCTGCATCACAGGTAGATTCCTTATCATCTGAGTCACCAGGTCGGCACATCACAGGGAAAAAAAACTGTGGTCTTTGGAACCTGGCAGAAACCTCTCTTTGAAGGCTGGTTCTGCCCCCGACCAACGGTGTAACTCGCGGTCACTTTTTCCCTCTCTCTGAACTTCAGTTTGCTCACATGAGAAATGGGGAGAGCGGTACCAACCTCCTGCAGTGAGTGTGATACATGATGTGTGCTGGGGAAAACACGACTGCCCCTCCTCTCCTTCCCAGGGCCACTTGGTACCCCAACGACGATGACGATGGCGATGATCATTGCCATTTATCTCCTCAAGGAGCTGAGAAAAACTTGCTCAATAACAATTCATCACTTACAGAAGAAACACAGAAGGTGTCAGACCAATTATACCTCATTGTAAACACAGGAGTGAACAAAATGAAGATTCCCCACCAGCCACCTCCAAACGCACTAGAACAGCCAGCAGATGCCAAGTCAGTGCCACCCAGGGATGTACCCGATCAGACAACCCTGCCCAGCCAGCAGATCTGTGATTTCCCAGGGGCACCGCGCAGAGGCAAAGTCACCTGTGGCGCCAACTCCTTAAAAATGTCACGCCGGCGCTTACTTAAGCTACGAATATACTTGAATCAGAATGATGCAGAAGAGATTAGGATGATCCTTGCACAAGGATGACAAGCAAATTCATGAAGCATTCTGCATTTCTATGAAATGTTGACACATGTTACAGCTTGGGTGAATCTTGAGGACATAATGCTGAGTGAAACAAGCCAGACACAAAACAGAAATATTGTGTGTCTCCCCTTACAGGAGGTACCTAGAGTGGTCAAATTCATAGACTGACAGTAGAAGAATGTTTGCTAGGGGCTGGGGGAGGAGGGAATGGGGAGTTAGCATCAGACTGGCACAGAGTTTCAGTTTAGGATGATGGAAAAGTGAAGATGGGTGATGGTGATGGTTCTACAACGCAAATATACTTAAGGTTCTTGCACTACAGACTTAAAAATGGTTACAATGGTAATTTTATGTTATGTACATTTTAGCACAGTAACAAAGTGGCCAAAAAAGATGCTTGTTGCCTTTTACCCCCATTGTAATCCCCTCCCTCTATCAGATCAGAAGCTTCTTGAAGAAGGGAACTGTATCACTCCCTAGGTAAGTCTGTGCTAGGGTGAAAAAAGCTTATTGACCATGCAATGTAGGTAAGTCGCTTCACATCTCTAAGTCTCCCTCAGTTTTCTTGCCTACAAAATGGGTTAATAGCATGGATCCTACAGTATCTTTGTGAAACTTAAACACAATAGTATTTGTTAAGTACTGAGTACAGTGCTCAAGATATGTTTGTGCAATAAAAAGCAGCCATCAGTAGAAATTAACACATTTTAAATTAATGCTTCAACAAATTTTTTTTAAAAAATAGCAGTAATCAGTATTACCTTTAGCAACTTAGCAATAAGTGTTTCTCTGTGCTGTTTCTTAGAGGCCTCAAGAGTTTACTGGGGAAGAAAAAGCAGTCATGATGATACTTGGATTTGGTGCCTGAAGATCGAGTTCAAACCCTGGCCCTGGCAGCTACTAGCTGAGTGAGACTAGGAGATTGTTGAGAAAACCTACCAAGCTCCTGTCTGCACGTGGTAAAGTGCTTGCAAAGGTGAGGTGTCATTTTTTTTTTAAATGACGACCCTCAACAGCTCTGCATGAATGAGGAACTGAGAAACTGACAGGTGCTCCAAGTTACATGCCCGAGGCTGTACCCCGCGACCGAGGGGGCTGCTCGACTTCCGGCTCACTGAGCTGCAGGGCCATCGTGCTTGCTGCCTTACCCCACGGAGAGATGTCCTTTCAGCTGGTGGTCTCGTGGAGCCCACTCGGCACTTCTCCGGCCTGCACTTCTGCTGATCCTGCCCTGGACATCTCTGCCTCTAACAAGCAGGCTGACTGGGAAGGGATGACTCAGGGTAGGGAGAAAACCTCTGTGGGCAATGGGGAGGCCACTCTGTCCAGTGGATGGAGAAGCAGAACTGTCCACACCCACCAAATATTCTCCAGTCCAGCTGGAGGGACAAGACTCTAACCCTGGCTCTCTCATGGACTTGCTGTGTGACCTTGGGCAAGTCACCTTCCTTCTCTGTGTTCCAGTGTCCAATTCTGACATCTAGAACTCCACAAGAATATTACTGGGAGAGGGGTGATGGGAGCAAGGGAGAGGCAGGAGGAGAGAAGGCCAGGCACAGTCATCAAAGGGCTGTGGGAGTTTGGGCACCGGGTCCCCAATTCTGAATGGGATTTGACACCAGAGTGACCTGGGCTCTGGGCTTCAGTCCTGACTCACATCTTACTGGCTGCATAATCTTTACCCCAGTGCTTAACTTCCCAGAGCTTAGTCGTCTTGATTGTAAAAGCAGTCTGCAAAGCTAATCTGCAGAGTCGTATGAGAATTAAATTAAGGAAGGCGCTGACATGCAATATATACTCAATAGATCATGTACGTATCTAGTGAATGCTTACTTTATCATCTATCCATCTATCATCTGTTTATGTATCATATCTATCTATCTGTCTTCTACCTATCACCTAACTATCATCATAGTGTCATCATGTCATCATAGTGTCATCATAGAGAACATGAACACCATCCAACCCACCCATCTCCCAGTAGGACCTCTTGCAGTGGTGAAGGTGAACTGCCTGGGGTCACTGGTGGGGTGTCTGGGGGTTGTCGCCCCTGTACTAAGTGGGAAGATCGACTTCACTGTGGGACTTCCTCATGAGTTGAGAGTTTTCAGGTGAGGCTGGCCTGGGTGTAGCCATGCATCCTCATGGTTTAACTGGGAACAACTTAAAGCGCTATTCGTATCTTCCCCTCCCTCACCCCCTCCCCCAGCCTGGGGGCAGCAGCTCCTGTGGGGACAATGAGCCTCCAAATGTGCTTCAGGGTCCCAGGAGGACAGCCCACCATCAGTCTCTGATCTCAGCAGGGAAGTAATCCTGTGAGCACAGCACACAGCTCTGGAGCTTCCTGGGAGTCTCTCCAGCGCTGTTTATTGGGGGTGCACAGGTCCAAGGCCCCAGGCTCACTTCTCCCTCTCCTGGTTGGGCCGGGGAGCGGCCCTGCTGCAGCTGCAGCGGGGGCTAGGCTGGTGAGCCGCCTGCTACTCTCCCAGCCACACAGGCGGG
This sequence comes from Bos mutus, assembly GCF_027580195.1. Lineage (NCBI taxonomy): Eukaryota > Metazoa > Chordata > Mammalia > Artiodactyla > Bovidae > Bos > Bos mutus. The sequence continues at coordinate 35,571,811 of NC_091639.1, read as the reverse complement.
ATAGAGGGTGAAGCCCCACGGAGGAGCTGCGTGTGTGTCCACTGACTGGTGCGCAGGTGTGTGGGTGTGTTGTGTGTGCATGCCTGCTGACTAGGGTTGAAGCCTCATTAGTGTGTGAGGAGATGAGAGTGCTGGCTTGAGGCTGTCAGTGAACGTGAGCATTTCGATGAGGCGAGCATTTGAACAAGCCAGAACGTGGAGAAAACATGCTCCAAGAGCCTGCAAGGCTCCACGTGGTCTGGTCCCACGACCTCCCTGCCCAGTCTCCCGGACCCTGCCCCTCCCTGGCTCCCGCTGCTCCCCAGACATGCTCCACCCTTGAGGCCTCACCCTGGCTGTTCCCTCTGCCTGAAATGCCCTTTCTGCAGACCCCTGCTTGACTCACCTCCTTCAAGTCGTTGCCACACCTCACCTTCTCAGGGAGGCCCGCCCAGACCCCCTATTTAATATTGCCATCTGCCCACACCCCTCCCCAGCCCCATGCCCCTTACCGGGCTCTGCGGATGGATTCTTCTGGGCCGAGCACTGACTGCTCCCCGCACGTCTATAATCTGCCCATTTATACTGCTTGTTGCCGGTTCCCCATGAGGCTGAGGATCTCCGGGTGTTCTGTTCGCTGACTGCATCCAGAGCACCCAGAAGAGTAACATTTATTTTATGGCGTATTTGCCTCCAGTTCCTCATCTGTAACATGAGGACCATAACAGAAGCTATCCATTTTGAAGAGCTGTTGGGCAAGGGAAATGAATGAATTACCTAAAAGCACCGATAACTGTGCTTGGCACAGAGCTCAGGCTGGCTATTATCACTACACTCCGTCACAGCCTGGGAGATGGAACCGAGTGAATGATCCACGCGAGGGTGAAGGTGCTTAATGCACACTTATCGCCTCACTCCCCCTCTACCCCTTGAAAATTCCCAGGAAGGAAAATTCCCTGACATCCTCCAGTCATGAAATCCATAGTTTTGGACCCCTTTTGGGTTAGGAACCTAATTATCAGTAAATTTACTATCTGGGGTTTTTCTGGTTGTCATTGTTTGTTTGTTTGTTTTAATCAAGGGAAGAAGCGAGCCAGACTCCAGCCCACCCCACCCCAGGCTGCGCGGCTCTGGGTCCCTACCGGTATTTAATAGCATGTGACCAGCAAGCGCGTCCTCTGATAGGCGTGAGAGCAGCCTGGACCACACAGCACCTGAGCCCCGGAGGCAGGTGCCCAGATTCATCTCCCAGCTCTGCAGCCCCCACTAGGCTGGATGGCCTAGGGCAAGCCCCATCCCCAATCTGAGTCACCACTCTTCCCTGGTGAGAGGCTGTGATTAGACTTTTGCTAAAGTCTTCCCAGACTCATCTGTTCATCTGACTTTCATGGGGCATCTATCTGTCGTGTGCCAGTGCTGCTGCTGGGGGTACAGCCATGAGCATGAGACACAAGTCCCCACCCCATGGAGCTGACACTCCGGGCAGGGAGAAGGCAGACAGTAAGTGAGGAACACAACTGGTAAATCACATAATATGTTAGAAAGTGGAGTGTACTATGGGAAAAAGAAAAAGCATAGCAGGTTAAAAGAAGGTGAAAGGGCTGGGGGCTGGTAGGGAGGACAGACTCAGCTCCATGTGGGCTGATCAGGGGTATTTAGAGGTGACATTTGAGGCAAGGGACATCTTACACTCCAGAAGCCTATGAATCGCAGGGGTCTTGGCACCGCTCTATTCCGTTAGGGGTCCCCTGGAGTCCCCATCTCTTCTTTTCCATCCTTCTCTGAGTATACTGAGCCCCAGCTCACCCAGTGGGTGATGATGGGGCCAGAAGACAGATCAGCCAAGTCCCCAGCGGTGGTGAGTGATTTAGCACCATCTTTATTCACACTCCGATATTTCACGGCTCCCGTGGCTCTGACGGAATAAGTATGACCTTTTATTCTTCACTTTGCTTAAGACTCAAGGTCAACAGCCCAGCTGTGATCTATCGGCTGCTCCCTCCACTGCCTTCTGTGAGCCAGGGAGCCCCAGGGCTGTCAGAGACTCATGGCGTCCCCTCCCCGCCCCACAACCCCCTGCCCCTTGGCGCTGGGCCTGGGCCTTGCTTGGCCGAGGAGGCAGTAGCCATGGTGGCTCCAGGGGATGACGGCTCACAGAGGGCAGAGACTGAGCCATAAATCTCCCTCCTCTCCCCAGAGCACCCCCATCACCAGGGCTGAACTCATGACCCAGGTTTCATTTCAGCCCTGGGAGGAGGCAGCCGTGTTCAAAGGGCAAGTCACACATTAGAACGCCCAGGGTACGGCCATCAGGTTTTTTTTTAGCATAAAGGAGTAAAAAGCCTGTCTGCCTCAGATGGAACCCTCCAGGCCCTTCAGGCAGCCGAAGCCTCTTGCTCTCAAAGAAGCCTGGCTTTGCTCGCCAGACACCACCAGGACTGCCTGGAAGTTCTTCCCCATGTCTTAACTGAGACCCCTCCCTGAAGCACTCCCCTCTCCTGCCTCTCCTCTATGTGTGCATGGTTGGGGGGGAATGGTCTGGTCTGGTTCAGATTCCCCCTGTTTCCTCCTGGTGCTTCTGAGTGACCTGGGTTTGCTAATAGACTAGGTGGCTGGGAAGGAGCGGCTAGACTGTCTGAAAGGAAATGTGGTCACCGACCTCTATTTTGAACACACCACCTGTGACCCCGAGACACTTGCCTTGCTCCTCTCCATCCTAACTCATGTCCTGGGAAGGAAAGGAAGGGTCAGAAGCTCTCTGGAGCACAGCCAACCTAGACTTGAATTCTGGTTCTGCCACTTTCAAGCTGGGAGACCTTAGGCAGCTTACTTACCCTCTCTGATCCCAGAGATTCCTACCCTGTTAAGCGGTCTTAGGTGTAAAACTGCCTCCCAGGGGTGGTGCACATGCTTGGTGCCCTGAGAAGCACACAGCAAGCACTCAGATGCTAAGTACGTATTATCAAGGCCTCGAGGGGAAGGCTCCGGAGTCAAATCCCAGGTGAGACACCTTGACCTCTTCAGACCTCAGTTTTCTCATCAGGATCATAACAGCACCTTCTTCATTGGGATGTTGCAAGAATTAAATGAGTTAATGAATGAACTTAGATGAGTACCTGGCATATAACCATTTCTCAGAAAGGTAGGTTCTCAGTCTCATTGTCATGGCTGGAGAAGAGACCGTCCACAACCACTCAGTACTTTTGACCTAACCCCCATCAACTGACTTTGTGACTTATAATTCCACTGACCACTGACCTGAGCAACCAGGGCTCTCCTGGTGGCTCAGATGGTAAAGAATCCACCTGCAATACAGGAGACACGGGTTCAATCCGTGGGTCAGGAAGATCCCCTGGAGAAGGGAATGGCAATCCACTCCAGTATTCTTGCCTGGAGAATTCCATGGACAGAGGAGCCTGGCAGGCTACAGTCCATGGGGTTGCAGAGTTGGACATGACTGAGTGACCAAGCACACACGTATGACCTTCAACCAAGTGCATACAAGGACTTGCAACATAAAAACATGTAAAACGAGATGAGTACATTTTTAAAATGTTTTATGGCAGATCAAAAGTCATTAAGAAGGCTTGAAGTGGAGGATGCCAGGATGTTTGCTGTGATGTCCAAACACTGACCTCACTTATAATGCCCACATACCAACCAGGTGGCCACACATCCCTGGGGCCACTTCATCCTGGGAAGAACCCAGGGAGGAGGGGGTGTGGGGGCTTCAGAACATGTGAGGGGAGTGGCTTTGTAGGGCTACTTTGTCTGTGTGGGAGTTGGATCAGAGGAGACCAGGGGGCCTGAGGCTGCCTTCAGATGTGGGGGACTTCAGATGCAGTCCACTCTGCTCTGGTCAGGCCGCATCCAGTTGCTGGATCCCACACATGCAGGAGGGCACGACCTGACACGCACCTGAAGCAAGGGACACAGCCCAGGTCCCTCCTTGCTCCAGGACAAACACGCAGTCCTTCAGCTGCAGTGCCACCCACATTTCTTCCCTGATTGAGCTCCTACTTGACCTTCTGGGTCACCTCCTCCAGGAAGACTTCTCGGACCTCCCCAGCATCTGCTCTTGTCAAGCCTCACACAGCTTATCACAGCTATGGTATCTGAACCAGACTATACAAGTACACAGTCCTTTAATGCCTCCCTCCCTGGGAAATATGAGCTGCAGAAGGGTGAGGGTGTCCTGTTCCCAGTTGTCTTCCCCATGAGTGGCCCAGACCTGGCATCATAAGCAGCAGATGAAAACCTCTAGAATGACTAAAAGTGAAAGGCAAAAGTGGAAGGCAGCAGGGAGGGAGGATCTTGAATTTGAAAAAACAAATAGTACTAGGTGAGCCAGGAGAATTATCTGCAAAAATTAAATATTGTGGAAGAAGAATGAGTTTTATGCCTGATGAGGATGAAGACAGAATCTAAGGCTAGGTGGTAGAGAGAGATGAAGTTTGGGGCCTGTAAGGAAAAAAAAAAACAAACAAAAACAAAACCTCTCAACTTAAAGGCACCCAGCGGTGGTCTGGGCTCTTGAATAAAAAGAAGGGAAGGTTCTTGTGTCTGGAAGTTATCCCCCATGTGGGGCCAGTCAGCATTCCAAGAAGATGGTAGGGGTGGGAGTGATGGGTAGGAAGGGTGGTGGGCATTGTAAGAATTGGTGAAGAAATGAGAAGGCGGGCCTGGATGACCTTGAACTGTCCCCTTTTCACTCTGGACTTTTTTCAGTCTATGGGAGTAGCAAGAACTATGCCCATTTTAAAGAGTCAGAAAAGAGTTTTAAAGAATGAACAACCGAATTAGTCCCAAGACCTTGACGTCCTCCCCTCTCCCTGAACGCTGTCAAGCCCTTAGCAATATGTCCACACAAGGCAACTGGGCTTCGAGGTTTCCTAACGATGCCTTCCTGACTCTCCCTGCCACCTCCTGCTAGAGCCTCCACTGCGGTCTCTGTCATGTCTGTATCCTCTGTCTGTCAGGCCCAGAGGAAACTGCCTGAGTGAGTATCTCCCATGACAGATGGAAAGAAACACATCTCTAATGGTGGAATGTCAACCTCCTGATCTTACATGAAGGCAGTATTTCTGGGTGGGATTCTATTCCTAGGCCCCCTCTAGGAAAGATGAGGGACAATGGGGGGACTCCTTTCCTGACCTCAGGAGGGCGGGCTCCACCCACTCACTTTTGCTGCAGGACTGAAGCTTCCTTCCAGCTTCCCTGCCAGAGGGAAAGGACTGCGGAGCACCAGCCTAGCCGACCTGGGAATTTTCAAAGCCTCCCTGTTCCACACAGACCGTTCTTTGATCGACAATCAAAGCTTGAAGGAAAAGCAGCCTTTGGAAGCAGCCCTTGGCAATGGCTCACACGCAGTGGCATTCTGACGGGTGGTAAAAATATCTCTCTGGTGTTCAGTGCCGGCTGTTGCCACCATCGCAGTTTCCAAGATCCTGTCTCCATGCCCAGGGCCTCAGCAGCCTCCCCACCTGTCCACACACACACACCCCAGGACCCGAACACAGGTCACCCAGCCCCTGACCACCGGCCACCCTCAAACCCACAAGGGCCGCCCCAATCGTTGCGGCCAGGCACCAGCAAAAATGCTCTTAAGAGCCACTAGAGAGGGAGATTTAGTCTCAGAAATACTGCAGCACATGCCTAATGAGCTAATTAAACAGGAACATAAATAATTACTTCCCTATCAGAGTGAGAGGACTTGGGGGGAGAGGGCAGGGTGCTGACTGGAGGAGCTGGGAGAGTGATGGGTGAGCTGTGATGCTCTGGAGGGGGAGATGGGAAACTCCTCTCTCCGCCGTGGCTGTGGGCTGGGCCTCGGGGAGGTTCCCGGGCCAGGCAGACGCAGCTCCAAGGATTCTGCCAGAAAAATCATCACAAGATGCCATTTTGTTCCCTTCCTGAGTATTTCCTGCTCACTCATATGCCCACACCCTGACCTCCCTCCCACTATTATAACAAGCCCAGGAGGGGAAATTTCAGTGGAAGGGGTCCTCTTCCCATTTTATGGATATGGGCATTCAGGAGCAGGAGGGTCTCAAGACATAGCTAAGACTCCAACAACCATGGTGTACCTGGTCTCCCTGCTTCCGCCCCTGCCCCCTGTGGTCTCCAGATTCTGTAGTCAGCCAGAATTGTCTTTCTTAATCACATCATGCCACTCTCCTGTGCTCATCCCCGCAATGACTCCCATCTCATCCCACATAAAGTCCAAGGCCTCACATGGCCTGCGAGGCCCTACCTGATCCAGCCACATCCAATTCTCTGACCTCACTCACTGTCACTCTCCCTCCAGATGCAGTGGAGTCTGGCTGCATCTCCCAGCAGGACAAGGACACCCTACCCCAGGGCCTTTGGCGTTGCTGTTTCCTCACTGCCTGCTCTTTCTCTCACTCCATTCCGGCCTCTGCTCCAATATCACTCTTTAGAAAGGCCTTCTCTGGCCACCCATATAAAACAGCGCTCCCCAGTGTATCCTTACACTACTTATTTCTTTTCCTAGCACACATTTAACATTTTTCATCCCTCTCCTCCATAAGAACGTAAGCTCCTTGTAGACCAAGGCTTTGCCTATTTTGTTCTAACCTTATGGTCTTGAGTAGATTCTACCCCAAAGCCAGCACTCAACAAGTATTTACCAGTTGAATAAATAAAAAACCTAGATACCAAGAGTCAAAGTGCAGTTTGTGCCTAGACCATCCAGTTCCAAATCCGGAGTCCTTCCGTCACAGGTCGTTTCTCCCCTCAGAGCTTGACCCTGGCTCCCCACAGCCAAAAGGAGAAAGCCTGAAGTCAGGACAGCTACAAAGTCTAGCTCCACCCCCTCCACGTAAGAGAATGAAGTACACAGCACATCTTTAGAACAATACCTGGAACGTAGTTCAGTTCGGTCGCTCAGTCGTGTCCGAGTCTTTGCGACCCCATGAATCGCAGCATAGAATGTAGTTAGGGCTCAGTAAATACAGCTACTGGGTGTGACACTCCAGGCCACCCACAGTCTACTCTCTTCCATTCTCTCCGAACAAACCTATTGTTTCCATAGACCAGAGGGTATCCAAAAGTGGCCCCGGATGGACAGCATCAGCATCACTGGGAGAATATGTTAGAATTGTAGATTCTCAGACCCCACTCCAGACCGAATGGGTCAGAAACCCAGGAGGGTAGGGCCCTGCAGCGCTGTGCTAACAGTGCTAAGTTTGTTAGTGATTCTGACGTGTGCTCAAGTTTGAGACCCACTGCACTAGAGATAGCGTTTCCACCAAATCAGCCAGGTGTGGTAGACTGAGCTGCTGGACCTATTCCTTCACTTCTCTTTAATTGGGCTTTCTAGGTTGTTCAGTGGTAAAGAATCCTCTTGCAATGCAGGAGATGCAGGTCCGATCCCTGGGTCAGGAAGATCCCCTGGATAAAGGAAATGGCAACCCACTCCAGTATTCTTGCCTGGAGAATCCCATGGACAGAGGAGCCTGGTGGGTTATAGTCCATGGGGTCGCAAAAGAGTCAGATATGAATGAACAACTAAATACCAATAAAATGAAATCTCCACAGTCTTGCCATGGCCTGATGGTGGGTGATGTGCATGCCCTGCCCCTTGACTGGGCTTGGCCTTGTAACTTGCTTTGCCCCATGGGATTTAGCCGATGTAATGCCAGCAGAGGCTTGATGTTTGCTTCTTCACCTGCCCTCTTCATTTCTGCTATCACCATGAGAAAAACATACTCTGGATGACCACTGCCCCTGTACCTGAGCTCCAGAATAAAATACATGGAGAAGATTTAAACCAGACTTGGAGCCTGGAGCCCAGCCCAGCTGAGACCCAGTGAATTCCAACCAACTTGCACACCCACAAGGAATAAGATTCAAGAAGCTGTAAGCTACTGAGATTTTGGACTTGTTTGTCATGCAGCATTACTATTGTGGCAGCACTGACTAATACACCAGGGTTTTCAGGGGTCCTTGACTGGGCCTGATCATTCCTGCCTTGGCCTCTTTATTATTGCTTCCACCTAAAACAGCTAACTCCTCCGCTCTTCCTTCCAAATCCCACCTACTCCCCAGGACACAGCTTATAGCCCACTCCACCTAATTCCAGAAGCTCTGCCCACCCAGCCACAGAATACACCCCTCCCCACCCAGGCTTGTGAATGCACTTCCATTAGCTCATGAAAAAGCTCAAGTAGATCAACTTCACCAAGCAATTCATTTACATTTTCACCTTTTAGGTGGTCAATTACTAAATTGAACAGCCCCCTAACTTAGTATCATCACTAATGAATTATCTGGTTAGAAGGTTAAGTGTTTAATAGTTCCGTGTGACGTTTAATTTCTGAACAGGTACCTTCTTGACAAGGCAGTGGAAGTTGAGCTCCCACATCTGGACCCATACTTCTCCCCCCACAGCATCAGCACTGCAGCCACAGCACAAGCGGGAGGCCATCTCTGGAGCCCACCCCCGCTAGAAATAGCTCTCCTTTGTAAATAGTTAATGAGCTTATTCATCCACGTTGCACGTCTCCATGGCCCCACTCTCACCCTGGGCTGGCACATCACAGTCTGTGGTTCTGTGTGATCCTGCTCGCTCACCACCCCCCACCACCTCTGAGGCTCTGAA